>NW_020312214.1:0-299356 GCF_002999335.1 Cyclospora cayetanensis | reverse complement strand
ACACTGTGTGCTTTGTAAGCCAAGATTTTATATTTCCCCATACTCCGACCTACTGGCACTTCTTCCTGCTTCAGTTCTCTAGATCGTCTCAAAGCCTGCTGTTGAGCGGATCTCAGCATAAACCGTGGGCCTGATCGTGTACGACGGCTTGAACCCTAGCAATCTATAGGTTGGTTACATCTGCTACGTGAATAGAAACACCAGTAAGTGAGCTTTGCCTCCAGTAAACACGCTGCAAAGGGGACTTGCTTTCTTTTATCTGTGGGATATGAAGCGAGAATCTTCTCCTACTGGAGGATGGAATCTTTGAGAACTTTCCCATCCCCACGTCCGTCATGCTTTCCTGGTCAGCATAGGCTCATCGACGACTTCGAAATAATATAATCGGCTGACAACTTATTCCTTTCTACCAGTTGCGGGCTTATTGCTTTAATATTAGCTTGCAAGCCAGCCACTGCTGCCTATACAGGCGGTGTGCCACCTATATTAAGGCATATCTCATAAGACAACTGTTTTCGGATATACTGAGTTGTTGAATAACCAGATGGACTGCAGAACAAGAAAAGACTTCGGAGAACCCTGACACTTCGTTAGACTTTCAGCCAGCCAATGAGAGGAGAAGCAGGGGCAACTAACAATGTGCTACAACTGGAGATCTTCACCGAAAACCGGTGTGAAGGGGCACTCCAATGCAGATCCAATGCAAAGTTAATTAAAGATTTTGTGCCATGTTCTTAAATGGCTTTCTCTATTCCCCTATCGAGGCTCTCAGCGTCCCCACATGAGGGGAAAGAAAGAGGTTAGATGTCGGTGGCTCCACTGCTCGAATTTTCCTAGCAGTCAGAGCTAGACGCGCATAGTATCTAGCGCACAAACACACATTATTTCATACCGTACTGTAGCTGGCTAAGCTGCATTTTATTGCTTTTTACTCCTTTTATTAATTTTAATAAAGAATATATAACGAATATTACAACCGACTTGAATGTTCGCATATTATCAAACCATTGAACAGTAGCGCTAGCCCAATACAGAAAGGCGGAATTTTAAGTACATCTAGTGCAAATATGTGCAAACAAAAAGCTACATTGTAGGGCCAATTTTAAACTAATTGTGAGTTGAATTATATCAAGAAGCGTCCAGGCTTAGCGTGGCCCAAGGCACACACACGCGTTGTTCGACACACCTTAAGATAGATGGAAGATAGCATAATGGCAATTATGAATCCATTATCCATTAAAAAGTAACTTATCTAGTTATATCGGCTGCAGTAGTGCATCGCGAACTACATTTATAACAGTGGACGAGCATTGCCAGACACAAGGTAGATATTTCACTGCTGAAGGAACAAATCTACGGGCTGGAAAGTTACCCTATAATGATAGCAGTGATACCGTCTTTGGAAACAAGAATTTCCCCAAAGGGAAGCCCCAGGAAAATCTTAGATGTACTCCACCACAATAGTCCTTTCAGCGGCATGCTCGGGAGCAACCGACGTACTCAGCTTTTCATTAGCTGCCACGGCGAACACATTGTTGCCAACTCATAGAATAATAGCAAATAAGTAGAGCCTAGAATACCAAAGGAACTTTTGTGGATCGTTGGACGCACTCATTGATACCATGAGACACGTGGCATTCAGGGGGCCCCCATTGCCTTTGAAAACAGTGACACCGTAAGCATTGCTCACGCAACGAGCAGCCCTATTTGTTTCTCTATACACAGTAAATCTAAAGAAAATTTTGTAAACGGAGCTGGGCTTTGTTGGAATATCTTTTTCTCCTGCTCTGTTAGCTTAGGACCACTGGGCATGCCTGCGGCGAACAGAAATTTGGGGCCATTGGTTCTGCTCTTCTTCCTGCAAAGCGCATTTGTCTTCGAAGATTGCTGTGGCATTACTGTCTTTCAGTGGCATTTGTCATGTAATACTGCTGTTTCTGCGGGTTCGTTTCGAAGTTTCATCCATTCAAACTGTGCTTCCCTTGCTGCACATTTCGAAGCTCGCGTGGCCTGAAAGGGTCATTTGCAAGTAGCAGCTGTGTGGTAAGACATATTGATTAGTTTTCATCAAGTAAATCTCCCTAATGGCACAGCTAAACGGGTTTTGTTAGCCCGTCCTTGTGCGGCCCGCGTGGAGTGCACGGACGAGCTTCGTCCACTACATCGCCTCGGATGAGCGGTTTGTGCCTGGCAAGCGGTACTGCCACTTTACTCATTATTTGTGGAATCACTACGGTGCGCCTAGCTACATGACTTCTGGCGCACTGTATACCGTGGCGGTCAGGGCACTATGGGGTGGTTGATACGCCTTAAATCATATGCCATATGGAAGACGATGAACCGCCAGAACCCAACAACCCGAACCCAAATAAAATTTATATTTTCAAACCAGTTACAGGGCCCTATTGTGGGGACATATGAGGTAAGCAGGATCAACTGGAGCATGCGGTTTGCGCAGCTGCAATGACAGTTGTGTGAATTCTCGCTTGCCACCCCGAGTCCTTCCTAAAAGTGATTTTGTCAACATGCGTGCTTGGGTGTTCACAGTGTGGAACAACCATTATGGAAGTGAAAGATGACTTGCTATTTCACAGGTGGACAGATGCATTAGGACCGGCAGAAGATGTCGCCAGACTGCGGATGTTTCACTGCGGTAAGGAACTCAGGGATGCAAAGACCTTACAAGACTATCGCATTGGCATGCACAATGACTTTCCCTTTGCCTGTCATATTGTTATCGTTTACAAGCGAAATGTAAAAACGGGGGCGCCACGCGGCACGAACTGTATGTGCATCATTTCATAGTATTTACACTTCATTTTGCTGCTTTACGTGCCAAAGTGTCATTAATAGCATATGCCTAGCCACAGAATATGCTGTATTATAAACGCTGGAAGCCAGCGATTCCCAGGGTTATCCTCTGGTGGCGAGCACCCTTATTCAAGTGACGTGCCGACAGGAGTCACGCGAACCTGGCTCAGCTAATGTTCTGAGCCTCATGAAGAATGGATGGAATCGCAGCTTGTCCTCTTCAGAGAGCGCACGTGTGCACTATGAATTGTAGTGCATGCTGGGCACTGGCGTGAATCACACCACTTTTCTTAATCCCACGCAGACATCGGCACAACGCGCAGCTCCTGAGAGCTAACCTATGCGCTATGCATGTGCTTTGTTCCATATGAACTATTTGGCTGGATCCATTGCCTTGTGCATTCTGGTAGCACGTCCTCACAGTAGAACCGGACTATCATCTGGAAGTCCGTCGAAAGAAAAACTAGTTAAAAACTCGGGTTTGCCTCCCAATTTTGCACCTCGCAATGCCACGGCAATTCGAATGGCGCTGTAGCACACCGTGCGAGTCCAGTATCCAGAGAATTTTCGTTTAAACACAAATAGACACAGCTGCTCAACACGTAAGCATGCCTTCATGCCTGCTTTTGAACATTAGGATGAAACCAGTCGCACCCCCAACGGTCCGGATGCCTGGTAGAAGACGGCAACGGCCTATAAGCGGCCCCTGGCGTGTAAAGCAGCACACGCAAACAACCTAGCCTACTGGCAACACCAGGACGAAGGTATGTGCTGGCAACATTGAGCCGCGCCCACTGCAACGCTGCGTAATTGCTGTTTAATTTTTTCACTTGCCCCCGCTTTAGCCGCCTCTAGCCAGGTCGCTGATTCCGCAAATGCTAGCTGGCCTATCAAAGATTGACCAACCAGTGATTTTCACGATAACCGGGGCTGCTAATCCGCCCATGAGGAGCTAGGAACACCCCATTTGTAGGCTCAAGTTGTACCCTTGGCTACCCATGGCAAACTCCCTTTGTAGACGGGGCACAGCTGAGACACTACCCGTCATGCTAAATTACGCACATGCGACATAGACGGCAAAAAACCTGGGCAAGCAACAAGTGGTCAATGAAATGCGACAAACTAAGCCACAGCGTGCTTTCGAGTTTGTTCTTCCCTGGGGTAACCAAATATTTACGATTTACGTTGGGATCTGCCGGTAGGACAATGCCCAATAGCATTGCCACCGTGTGGAGAGGAACAGGAGGTCAAGCAATTGCAAAGAAGGATGTTTAACGACACGCAGCACTGCTCCCATATTGGCTGCTGCTAATGTACCTAAACTACAGCAAAGAACAGGCACTGAAGTGACAGCTACTATACACATCTGTAGAGGTTCCGATTTACTGCAGATTCTTGGGAAGAGCCTCAACAAGTGACCTGACAGATTCCACAGACTTTTCAAACATGGATCGCTCTTCGCTTGTCAGGTGCAGCTCAAGGATCTTCTCAACACCGCCTCCGCCAATAATGCATGGCACGCCAACGTAGAGGTTAGAGACGCCGTATTGTCCGGTCTGCGTTAATCGCAAACGATATGCAGCAGCGAAATTGAGTACGTGCATAAGACTAGAGCATTATTGTTCCCACTAGACCCAACACTGAAGGAAAGGCCAGAATTGGAAGGGAGATGGCCCAGTCACTGCACCACGGAAAATGACAAAAACATAAGCAGCCAGCTAGAACGACGCTAGCCAGTCACTCGCAACTTCAGGCTTCAAAATGTCCCCACGGGATACTCGCTAAAATGGCTGGAATAAGTTGAAGTCCGCATTTCACATACAAGGTAAGCTGCACATGGGATGACCCTCTTTTTATCCTTTAAATAGGCCTCAGCCATGAGCACTCCTGCTGCTGCCGGTGCAAAGAACGCTGAGCCTGTTTTGAGCAGGCTGCGCAACAATCATAAACAATGCATAATGAGACCATTGTTGACCCACAAGACGCATGTGGCCAATCAGCGTTCTCCAGCAAATGTGCGCAGCCTACTTGCTGACTCATGCGAGCTTTGTCACGTGGGAAAATAATCGTACCTGACGATTTCACCGCCGCCGTTGCGTGTGCGTTCTACCATCTCATCTATATCCTTCTGCGTCAGCTGACCCATGGCGACCAAGTCAGGAAGTGGAATCCCACCCACTGAACCAGCGCAGTGGAAAAACACTTTCACCAGCTTCCTTTCTATGGGTAGGTACAGTACTAAGAACATATGAGGACCAATTTTATTTCTCCGTGCGTAGTTAGAATACAAATACAGCCAATGTCCACTTACTGGAAAAGCGGACCGTGAACAGTGTAAGTGCAAATGCAAAGCTTACCTGTGCAATAGCGTGGTAGAGGGACCATGGCATCGCCGTGGCCTCCCATAACCATGGCGTGCACATCCTCCACAGATACCTGCATCCGTTCGGCAACGAAGGTCCTAAAACGCGCTGCATCGAGTACTCCCGCCATTCCCACAACCTTTTGAGGTGGCAAGCCACTGCGTTCCCGCATTAGCTGGACCATTGCATCTGCTCATCAGAGAACAACAAATACGCATTCACATAGACAGTCAAACAGTCAATCCACACATATACACATAGCGGCTGGAGGTAGGCTGAAGTCCTGCACCAAACAAACCACCTATGAGCCAGATTGTATGCAGGCTACACGGGAACATTTTACGTACCCAATGGGTTCGTGAGGCATATCACGAATGCATCCGGCGCGTAGAGCTTAATACTATCCGCAACACCAGTTACAATCTTCGAGTTGATGCTTAGTAGGTCATCGCGAGACATACCAGGCTTCCTTGGTACCTAGAGTTGTTTCCACAGTTTGCAGCAACGAGAAAAGTTGCCCATGGCGTGCACACCAAGCGGAAAAGTAAACGCCTGATGCAGAAGGGAAGGCTAGCATGAATGGTACTCTTGGAAACATAGATGGAGTGCTGATAGAATTCTCATACGAATACACTTGGTATACATTATTAACCAATTGCAACGTACTCCAGCGGTCACGATGACCACATCAGCTCCTTGAAGGGCAGAAAATTGGTTAGCCCCCGAGAGAGCTGCATCAAAGCCTTCGATAGGGCCAACTTGAGATATGTCTAGAGCCTTCCCTTGAGGCATACCTAAGAAGTCATGCGACGCCACACGGTGTGTAAAGGATCACAGGGGAACTATACTGGTTTGGAAGTAGTCCGAAATTCACTGTTGAGCAGGCCCCGTATGCATCATCGGTGTCGATCATAGCATAAATAACCCACAGGATCCGGCAAAAAGGATGCGAAAAGTACCAAGAGCACTATGGGAATCCCTTTTCATCTTGGAGTTATACACCTTGGATACGATCAAGAAGCGCTAGGTAAGCGTGAAGGCATCATTTGGTGCAGGAGTACATATCCTCAGACTTTCATTAAACATAAATAAACACTCTAATGCACCTTATAAAGCGAAAAGATAGCTAGTTGATGATACTATTGGACAGCAGTCCTGTGTCTATCGAGATCCCGAACCCCACTCACCTTCGACGATGTCGAAAATTGAGACATCCCCAAGTTCCTTTAAAGAGCTAAGGAAGGCTAGTACCGCACCAATTTGGCCTCCTCCAACGAGTGCAATCTTTGGGCGTGGCATTTTTGATACCGGCGAGGGTGTTTCGAACACCAAACGGAGGGGCGAACTGCTACGGGAGGACCGCCCAAGTATCAGCAAAATGTATATGTTCCCCACAGAGGGAGCTAGAAAGAATTACAAAAAAAACGTGTCAGAGTGCAAAGACATAGAGCACTGCTCACACCCCCACAAACCACCCAATCAAATGGCCAGCCTGGGTAACCATGTACAGCCGGCGGAAGGCACTGATCAGTAGCAGCCCCCCAAATGCAACTATTCAGTGGAATGGCTGTTTCATTTTCTGGAAAATCAACCCTTCTCTCCAAAGTTTAACATGTAAAATAGCGGGGACAGCGCAATGCATTCTACGTAGCAGGTGACTAGACACTAGAACGCGGGTCCAGGAAGACGAATAGAGCAGTATGGATGGCATACCACACTCACGTTTTTACTTGTATGTGCCGAAGGCGTACAGTTTTAATTTATTGGATAAGTAAGCGAGTATATTTTACACTAACGACCGGAAAACTTTGGCCGCCCAAAGGCTGTGCAACGAAACAGAACCGGAATAGCTTGCGTTGTTGGAACTGAGGCAGAAAACACTGGCTGATATCAGTCAACGTAGGACAACAATCTAGAGTGCGACATGTGCCAACAAGCATACTACTCTAGCCCACTGTAATGCCAAACACATCGCGGCAATTAACAAAGACAACCCAGCCATGCAGCAAGGTGTGCGCCCATCTCCGAGGCCTACTATCAATATCGCAGCTTCTGCCTAATCAGAGGGTATGAGGCATGCTCCCCACATCATGTAGCCACAGATAAGAGCGATTCTGCAAATCCAAGCATAAAATGGGCTTGGCTGCAACCTGACCGGACTCCGACTTGCTCTATCACGATCCGTGGGAAGCGGCCCTCAGCACTCAGCCTGAATAGCGATTGTAAAGCAATGCTTGATAATACCACCCTTCCAGAGCAAAAACCCTCCGGCAGAAAAGACTGCCTGCCCTGCGGCGGCTGACAACTCCAGCAACTGCGAAGGGCCCCACAGGACATTGCATGGAGTGTAAGGCTGCCTCATGGTTTCCACCTAGAACATCCACCAAGCTCTCTATTTCACATGCTCGGTTATGCTAATTTTCAAACCGCTGTAGGAACCATTACTCCGTCTGAGAGAAAATACGCAAATATGGCACGAGGGCATACATGACGGTTGACAGTGAAAACTAATTCAAAATACAAGGCTGCGCAACGCCGACTTCCAGGCCCGATATAGGAAACAGCTCTAGGGGTATATACATTTACTACGTAATCTTCCTATAGGATGTGGCGTACGGAGTTTTTCGACGCTTTTCTGTAGTGCATCCATGCCCCCATCGTCCACTACTGTGCCATCCTTCAGGACATTTTCTGCATCGGGTTTTGACAATGGAACAACGAGCATATATCGAAGGAGGGAGAAATTGGGGGATCTTCCTTCAGCCATATGACGAAGGACCTGAACTTGCTTGAGAAGTTTAGGTGCGGTGGTCTCCGTAACTACTGGATTAACGTCCTCAAAGATGGTAAGCCCTTTTTCCCCTTTTGATGCTGTTGGCGAGTTTTCAGTTTCCTGGTCTTTCGTACTGTCCCCAGCTCTATCGGCTAAATGTTTTGCCTCTTCCGCCTTAGGGTTTGCTGGGTCTTCGACCTTCTCTGACACTACAACTTCAGCTGTGCCTTGCGCATCCACTTTTTCCTCTTGAGTCCCCTCAGCGCTAGCCGTCACGTACTTTGAACCATCTGGACCGTCTTTGATACACGCCTGATAGGAAAGTGCAGAACTCAACAACATACCCTTAACGCATAGAAATGAAGAACGGAACGCGATCTGGTCCCTAGGTAGAAGGCAGACTACACTGATTATTTACGCCTTGCAGTATTCCCACAAAGGCGCTGAAAATTCCTGTCAAAAATCTCCGTTTTCGCTTACTCAGTTGCACAGCCCGTAGGATAAAGTGCAGTGGGAACTTGGCAACCTGAGCCGACGTACCGGTTCATGTCGCTCACATACTACTAATAATACCGAAAAAGGTGCCTTTTCCATAGCAGCGTAGCAGTGAATATACGCTGAGTAGGCGCACGTTAGCCGTAGGCACTCCAACACCGCCTCGCAAACTTTCTTTTGGCCATCGGGGTTTCCCATGGCCAACTGGACGCATATAGACAGCACAATTTCCATAAGTAGAACTGTATTGTCTCAAAAAGTCATCAAAACTCGAGATAGACCTACCTCAGTACCTGAAAGGATAGTTTTCCAGAACAGGACAACCTACTAGGAGTACGGCTACAATCACTCCAAAAGCCCGAGCTACACACAATGTTAAGATGCACTGGGTCAACAAAACGCACATGAAGTTGGATGCAAACATCTACACGATATAAAAGGCACGTAAGATATCTGCATGCAATGCAATGTTGGGCCGATTAACTGCATAATTGAACGACTCACCGAGAGCCCCACTTTGAGTGTTCGCTTTCCATTTTGCACGGCAAATCTGCTTTCCTTGATTTCAACATACACGGGAGGTTTAATCTGGAGCAGCAACAAGTCGCCTTCGGGTACTTGGGGTCTCGAATGGGCATACTGCTGCACAAGAGAGGTGGTGTTGTTCTCGGTGACGAGCATCAAATAGACACCGTCGCCCTCTCCTGTAACAAACTCCTCTACCTTGTCCACCTTGCCTTTGTCCCGCGCTGTATTAGGGCATACGGCAGATGCGGCAATTGGTGGCGGTTGGTTTGAGTTGGGACCAACTGGTGCATCTGACACCTCTACTGCAGCTTGACGGGTCTTTGGTTCGGTTACCGATTTCTGCTTGCCGCAGACAGCCCCCATTTTCGCAGCTGAATCTAAGCTCTTCTGGCTTACTTTCCCAGTTGTCCTGAGGTCTTAGGGGAGACGGCACAGTGAGCAGCAATACCATACAGAGGATGCAATCAAAACAAATACAAGAGACGTGGAATTCTGCAGAGCAAGCCTACGCCCCAGCTCTTACAGATCGTGGCCAAACGCGGATGGGTTCGAACAGAAACAAAATTGGGTTCACAACGCTGGGTAAGAAATTGAGCTGTGAAGGTCGATATCCTCCCTAGACCATGGCATGCTCCTGTTTACCATGCCTTACTGAGCCTCCACAGAAACGTTCAAAGCCATTACCACCAGACCTAACATTAATTTCTCAACGGCAAAAAAGTGATCCGAAAGCGAGCAGTATTAGATGAAGTGGTCAACTAGTACAATGGAAAAGGAACGCTTCTTGGGGAGCGGTGGAAGCTCAGGGCATGATCGAAGTACTCGATGCGGTAGATTTCCCCGCCAAAGCCCTCACATGATAGAGAAAACACTGCAATTTCTCGAAAGCATATTCGTACGCATTCATTGGAGAACACTGCAGCTGACTGACTGCCAGCACTCGTCTTACATGCTGAGTTTGGCAGGCAGTGACTAGCCACAACGACCCTCTACGCCCAAGGTATGTAACACGACAGTTATCGAAACGCATGTTTCAAGCTAAAAAGGGCTATTAAAAAGTTGTCTCAGCTGTTTAATTAAAGTGCTAACGACTTTCTAGCTGCCTTGCTCATGTGGGCAGGATAGATGGTCTGTGGTGGCTCGAATACAATTCTGTTATGCAGCGCGCCTAAATAAGAGGTGGAGCACTCATCCTGATAGCAATACCAACGTAGCTTGGACTGCCGCTAGCTTTATTCGGATGGTACTTTGCTTCTGATCCAACCACTAGGGCTTGGCCGGTAATGGATAGCAAACCTGCGATGTGTAATTGGCTATGCCATTCTTACGAATTTTTTCCCTACCCTGGCTTCATTTATTTGTCATTTATTTGACAATCAAAAAGCATAAATACTTTTGTATTGTCTGTTCTTACACCCAATTTATTTCATTGTTTTGTTTGCTCCATACAAAAAGCGCAGCATATGAGTGTGTGTACTGCATGCTACGTGGAACTAGCTATGCATGCCCGGAGTGCCTGGATGGTGCAATTACATGCACCCTAGCTTTCCTCTTTCCTTCTGTGGGAAACTTTGAGGGACGCGGGCAGGCGAAAGCGGAAGCAATTCAGTAAGACATCAAGTAAGTTTCTCTCACTCAATTTACTCAAGATAAACATTCCTCCCTGCGGAGACCTTAGGTAGAGTATTGCCGCGGGTAGCATTGCTTGGTTAAATGCATTTTCCCCCCACTCATCCGCTAGCTGTGGATGCAGTGTTGTGCTGCCACCCTTTAATGGGGGTCTGTGGAGAAACACTTCACGCCAGACTTGATACAAGCCAAAAAAGGTTATTGAGTGATTTTACAAGAACCCCAGCCTCTCCCTGTCCGAACCCCTCAAAGTGCCCGACACGAAGGATGTGGGGCAACTATGAAGCGTGTAGCTGCACCATGCAAGCATTACGAGCATGCGCAGGCAGGTGCACGTAGCATCTAGTAAACACGCACACACCGCTGCGTCTTCTTCTATCAATCTAACACTACTGTACAATAAGTTATACAAACAAAAAAGTTGATTTATCGATTCTTCGCTGATTGTAAGTCCAATATTAGCTGCTTGAACATAGCTTGACCTGATACATCTTTCCCCATCCAAACCACACACCCTCAAGCCATATGTGCCCGTCAATACCAACTGCATGCAGAATAACAAAAGATTTTTCACCCTATTAGGACGATCCAGGCAGGCAGAAACGCTAGGTTTGTGCAAATAAGAAAAGCGAACGTGTGTTTGAACCAAAAATGAAAGATATGGGAGGAAAAGTACAGACACCAGCTTTTGAAGCAATCAACTAGAGGGTAGACCGACAGAACCACGGCGGTTCGATGGCTCACTGTCGTCGATGCGCTGAAATGTGTGAGCCTGTTGTTGAGACAAAACATGGGACACGAAAATATATGAGGAAAGTCAAATGCACATTACTTCAGTAGTGTCTCCGGGCCTTGCGCCTCATACAGCAAGTTGTGCCTCCCCTTAGGTGGTCTATGCAACATAGTCGCATTCACTGCCCACAAGCATCATCACGGAGTAATGTAAGCTCAACAAACATGAAGGTGCCTTAACATAAAGCTGTGTGTAGAGAACATCTTGCAAGTCTTCAATACTACTCATAGACAAAGGTTGCTATCCCAGGCATACAACATACGCGAGGGAAGAAAAATGTCAAGGAAGGCGAGGACTACTATCCAGGGCCACTAGCGTTGAAAACAACACAGCTCCACAATTCTCCTTGAGGCAACGGAGTCTGTCGGTGCTCTTCCTTCAGTCACTTCGGCTGGCGTTCCTCCGATTTCTTACTGAAAGCAGTCGTCTAGTGTGCCCTCGACGACTAACAGTCCAAGAATCCAGCCGCTCGGCGACCTCCTGTGGTCGCTCCGCCTCCCCAAGGTCACATTTCAAAGCAGCAAGTGTGCGAATGATTTGGGAAACACCGAAACTTCTTTATTAGATTGCCAGCTTAAAAGTCCTGTGGCACGCCAACTATTGGGCAACAGGGAGACTAGCAGAGAACATTAATTCGTGTGAGGATGGTAAATGGCCATGGCCTCCGAGCCACAAACCCCTTTTTCTGATCACCTGATGGACGTTGTAGAGCCTACTTATTATCTAGGATCAAACCTCCTCAGCGCATTCGGCCACCGTATACGATAATTCTGTTTATGTGTCTCGTGAGACTTGTGGAAAAGTTCTCGTGGACTAGCCAGCTGTTTCCTGGATTGCTGTTCTGTTAAGATAGTGCAGGCCCTGGACCACCAGCTCTAGTGTCTGATCGAAGAAGGCTCTTCAGTGTACAACAGGGAAATGAGAGGCCAACGAGTACAGAAATGTACCGTTGTTCAATAGATCCAGCCTGCAAAAGGAAGACAGGCAAGCCAAGCCATTGAATTTGTCTAGGAGTCAAGTGGCACATGCTGCAGAGGACTGTGGTAGGTTCATTTTTCGGCCCATTCGCCTCCCGGTGCTTCGCAGTGGCCATCGTATGGTCCATTCGTAAGCGACCCACAAAGGAGTACCGGAGAGCATTCACGAACTTCGATTCCCTATCTATGATGAGACTCATGACACCTTCGTTATTCTTCACTGTAGAGTCGTCCTGCAGGAGGTACCCCCGCCACCAAACAACTCTAGGATTATCCAACTGTTAAAAAGTACTCTTCGATCCCATTAAAGATTGTCTCTCTGTACACTACAATGATGCCTATACAATGCTACCCGTTTTTTGAGAGCCACACCATGACCACAGAGTTTCTATTCCCTCACAAGATAGCGCTACTCAGCTTATGTGAAGCCATGGGAACAAGAAGCACAAACTCGATGCTTTGGAGAGCCCGCAGCTTTCTGAAGAGAGAGTGGTACTCGCCGCGTTACTAGTATCGGCTGTCAAGACAACATGCTGCTAATGATCGGGCAACGCGAGTAACCGAAGGTTTGTAAGGCGGCCGATAATCGGCCTTGTGGCATCAACCTCCTATATCCAGGTCGAAACAGAGGCTTAAAATAAAGGGTTAATTAAAGAAGCAACGATGTAAACAATTTCATGAATGGAATTTAAGAATTAAGATTTACGCCAAGAGATCTTCACAACGTCCTTGAAGCTGCATAAATGTAGACTTAATTGCGCAAATTTTTGCTGGATATGAATCAATTCTTGCAATTGAAGCACATAATCCCAGAAGCGTCATTTTTCTCATGACAAACGAGCACTTTCGTAGCCTCATGTATCACTGCTGGCTCCACAACTGTCAAGCTCACAACGTAGGCGCTGAAGGTATTTTTAACATTTCGGCTGAAGACAGACGTCACCCATTTAGACAGCCAACCAAAACTCATCGATACGCTAGCAATAATTCATAGTAAATTGATGTTGCAGTGTACCTATGTCATTGGCGACTGTAAAGCGGCATACACGTACACTCGAGCTTGCGTGTGCTGATGTGGAAGGCCGTCTAGTGGTAGTAATCTGGGTGAATGGGGAATTGTAAGACGTTTGTTTTCTAAAGTGCCGAGTAGATTGTTGATTCGTGGTGTTCGCCAAGCACTTCGCCAGCATGAAGGAATGGGAGCTTCTAAATTATCGCAAAAAACTACTTGAAGAGCTTCAAGCGAGCCTATATGCGTCACCTTTCGTCCTTTTCCAGCACCGCCGGTTACGCCCAGAAGCGCTGGTCTGTTCTTGCACCTTACCATTTTTCGATTTGTCATCCACATGCCGCTTAGTCTCTCAACCGTGCTGTGGCGGGCTCCGATACCTCCAAACACAGCTTTAGGCTGACCTGCAGATTAGAAACATGCGGTGTGCTGGAGGACCACTAGGGGGCCAGCCTGCTGGCAGCTCGTCATTTTTTAGCAGAGCCGCGAGCTCCTCTCTCAAGTTTTGCTATTCCTGAAATTACTCGACTGAAATTTTATTCACATATTGATTTAAATAAGCGTGTCCCAGGGCCCTAAGACGAAACGCATGCTTAGAATCGTCTGTTCCGTATTGCGCTGTTGAGCCCCCGGAGAAAGACCCTGCCCCACCTTGTTAAGCCACTGGTCCTACTCTGCGCACCACGATGAGATGAGCGTTGTTGAGAAAGTGAGGAGTTTTTTGTTCCTAGCACTTCGTGGCACACTGACCTCTACGGCGTGCAGCTTTGCCCGCGTGAACGCCTTCCATTGGGGCTACCATGGTATACTTGGGATAACGCCAAAGTATAGGGGTACGAATTCGGTAGCACACCGTGTTCACCGGACATTCGACGATCTGAAATGGCACCTTGTTGCTGTAGCTTTGCCGATCGTAGAGGTTTGCTGCCCGTCAAGAAAACTGGGGCTTGGGGACTGCACTAACGACTTTACAAGCAAATTGCATTTCCGCGCCGTTTTCTCGGATAACAGATTTACTACACATCCATAATGAGAGATGCTAGCAGTCCCTAAGCATCAATGTAAGCTTACATAGAAGCAGAAGTGACCCCTTTCTAGTCCTTGCGGCTCCCTTCCTCCTCCGTAGCCTGGGTGAAGACATTTTGTCTCTCTGATGCAAGTTCTTTGCTCGTCAAACAGCTTGCTCCTGCTGATTAAGCCCATTTTTCAAGTTCTTTGGCGTTTACATGCTGAACAGCACCGGTATGCCATGACCTGACTTCCGGCAATAATAACAGATGTTTTGTTAAGAGGCTGTGTGAGGCTGCATAAGGGGAGCAAGCTCTGCCTGGCTGTCCTTTCGTGTCCCCTTCAGCCTGTAGGCAAGGGCTGCTCGACACAGCCCCAAAATCCATAGGTTCGAAATCCCCGCTGGCTCTTCGCTCTCAGCTATAGACACAGAAGCTTTCCTTATTTAATCCTAAAGCCTCGAATAGTTCAGCACTTGTGAAAAGCTTTGCTGGTCAGCTATTGATTGCTGAGTCGCTGCCCGCCCTGCGACCATCTGGCGTGACACTTCAAGTAGACTAAAAATAGTTTCTTGCGAAAGCAACTGCTGCTCTGCATTGTGCACTTTGCAAACTAAAGTCTACTATGCGGCAATATTCTATTTTTGGTAGAGGTTTTTTGCCTAAGATTACTCAATCCTGTTGAAACGTGCCATTGAACAGATCTCGGCAAAAATCCAGGAGTCGGGGCTTATTTTGAGCTTAAACTATAGTAATTCCTGCAGGCACATTACTCCTTTTAAATGCGGGTCCACTATTACTGTGCTTCGCTCTTCAATAAGCACGCCTCCAGGAGTATTCACTGCTCTTAGTGTGTGGGATACAAAGCGAGCTACATCTGCAACCGCCCGGTGGTCGATTACTTGCCCATCCTTACGCGCTTACTTTTCTGGTCGGCATTACCTCAGTGAAGCACCCCTGTCCATTCAATAGGCAGAAAAATTATTTTTCTTCCAGCCATGTAGCTAAGGTTTGCACTTCAGCTTGCAAGCAGGCCTGTGCCGCCGCAGTAGGTTTTTTTGTCTCCCTCAACTTATATTGCCAACATGAGCTTGCCAGCCTCCCAGCTCGTGCCAAAGAAAACTGAATCACCAAGGCTCTAAATAATGCTTTCAAAATCAGGTAGCTGTTTTAGGGAGCTATGAAGTCCTACTGCATCCACCGCTAGTGGCTGAGTTTGGAATCGATGCATTAAGCCATGCGGTGCTACCAACTCTAGGCGTGCAATCGGTGGCTTTGAGTGAGTCCTTTGAAGGTTGCCGTAAGTACGTCTCGATTTCACCTCCCCAAGCCCTTCAAAGTTCTTGCCGTGAGGGAAGAAGGCGCGCATAGCTGGAAGCCCAGGACTCCGAGCATCCAGAGCAAGGTGCACATAGCATCTAGCACACGCACACACTGCATCTTCTTGTATCGAGGTAACAGTACTTTGTAACAAACAAGCTAAGCAAAGAGATTAACCGATTAGTTCACTTTTCTATAGATGATTGTTGAAAATAACTAGGGCGGTAGAAAGTGTTCAAGTGTAGCCTATCCCGCTTCTGTTACACATTTAACATCAAAGAAACTTTTCTTCACTACGAGAACTCTTCTTCTTGTTCTCTCTAAAGCTCCAGGATTCTCTGCCCAAGAGGAGTGAGCATGTGTAGCATGCAAGTTGCTGTACTTTGTGAGTATAGCATTCGCACAGACTACCTTGCCCAAGAGGCGCTGTTGTTGTGGTGCATATATACTTTTAAATGTTACAAACTACCTAATGAAGTCGCTAATATCTACATATTCTTAATCCACAATGTAAAGTGGCCCCTTAGAATGATAGTCCTTTATTTGTTAGATGGTCCCTTTATGCGATTGGCGAAGTCTTAGGCTTTCATCATAGCGGGCTCTCAAATCAGATGCATTCCAGTTTGGAATGCTGTTGGACAAAGGCATATCAAAAGTATCATCTTTTGAAGCGTACTTCACAGTGCCATAGTAGATGCGTGGGAGCAACAATTAGGCACAACCGGATCCAATTTCGGCACCGAATTCGAGACCTAGATTGCCATTAGAATGCTCGGTAATTGTATTCACAAATATTGCTTCTAAAATTTTGATAGATAATCCAATAATCGAGCCTAATGATGGTAAGGATCGTGGCACCGAAACTGGGGCATCCCACGTCTACGGCGGACGTCGGCGCTGGTCATGAGCAACTCACTGGTAGTCTCAACAGGTACTTCCTCACTGGGCATCCAGAAGCGTTTTGTCTTGTGTTAGCTGAGCACAATAGAAACAAAAATCAGCATCTGCCTTACTGTATACTTTGTTCCACGCGGTCTTTGGTCAGAACAGATGGCACACCACAGCGCGGGGTCGGGAAGCTGCCACAAGGATTTTGGGGTATCCCTCCGTCTTTTATTGCGCTCAAAGCAAAATTCCCCTCGGAACTATGTTCATTGAAGTACATATACTAGTGTTTCTGTGTCTTAGGGGTTTTATATATCAAAAGACACAAAATTATCAGTGCTCCTTCCCCGTCGAATCTACTCCGTCTCAGCCCATTGTGGTTCTGGCCTCACTTATCTGTCTATAGTTCTTACTGTTTCAAAATACGTTCCACCACTAAACAGAGTGAATATAGCAGTTTTTTGTGTAGCTGCCATCGTGAAAATTCCTTCTTCCTCCAGGAGTGTTGCTGGACACTTGCGGCCAAGTCCAGCAAACTAGCGAAGAAGACGACCCTCCAACTGCCCAAGTCACCTGTGTCACCATCCAGCGTGAAAGTCATATGACTGTGCCTAAGAAAGTGCAACATTGTACTTTTGGATTGCAAAGTGCTAAGGTCGCGCACAAATAACCACCGGCGGAGGCCAGCTGCTTGGACAGAATTCGGGAGAATGTCTGTGGCCGATGGTAAGCCTACGAGCCATCCGGGTTCCTCGCTTCTCCATCAATCGAGCAAAGGGTCAGCAACTAGAGGAAGAGGATGCAAGATCGGACGCGGTTTACCCCTCCAGCAGCGCAAGGCGTACAGAAACTTAGCTCGCCAAACACCACGTGTCCAGGGCTTAACGTTTGACCACAACCAGATTCGTTGGATTTCGTACTGGAAGAATGAGCAGAACAAGCAGGTGCAGAAACACTTTCCCGTAAGCCGATATGGTTTTCTTGGTGCCCGTCGCCTCGCCTTGGAGGAACGGAACCGTATCATGGGGCGGCCCCCCGATGCGGATGAAGCGGCCGAAGCAATAGCAAACCTCAGGGTGGATCCCTCAATACCATGCTTCTTAGAGTGGAACTCTCCAAGTCAGCAAGATGAAGTACAGGCGATTGAAGAGGAGGAGGCGACTTGCGCCTCTGCGGAAGGGTGGCAGGATGACGGCGACTCAGCAACAGACGCCCATAGATCCGAAATCAAGGTTACCGCGGGGTCTCCTTCACTGGAGGCTATCCCCATGTCTCCAAACTTAGCGTCAGAGCAATCTCCAGGCCAGCGGCATGACATTGAGGAAGTGACAGGTGGAACTATGCTGCACGGTTCTCTGGCAGAGTGTAATTCTGGATCGAAGTGCCCAGATAGTGCCTCTGCGGATCCGCTAGACTTTCTTCATGCGACTATGCAGCCTACAGGGGAGGCTACTCATTCAGATCCGCCAACTTCATTCCAGGTCGAGGGCAAGCAATATTCCATGGCGGTGGCCACGGAGGTGTTCCCTAGTAGCTCGAAGGCCGAGGTGGCAGACGAGTTCTTGGCGCATACGCTAACGCGCACGACCACGGCAGCCCCGGATGTTTGCAACGATAGACCCTTCATGTCAACAGACCGCACCACATCCTCAGCCTCTGCTGGCTTTGACGATGCGGACTTACCAACGGATGGCGGCCTTAATGTTATGACGCCTCCTTCCGTAAGCATGGAATCTACCAGCACAAGCGATCAACCCAAAACGTTTAAAAAGCCAGTACCTCCCGCGCTTTCCCCCCTTGCGGTTTCTTGGGAAGAGAAATTGACGAGCTGCGAGCTTAATATCGAGGTGAGGGCTTTAAAATAGCAAGGAGTTACCGAGAGGCTTTTTGTGAGACTTAATCCAGGCTGTAGCAGCAGTATCTGTGTTCTCTGGAAGTGCATGAGTGCTGCAGATGGGTCCCATGAACCTCTTTTGCACAACAGACGGAGAGCGCCTTCGCCCTTGCCGCTACCCTGTCACATTTGCCCACGGTGTAAGGCTACTGCCCTTTACGTCAGCTGTAGACTTCACTATGGGGGCAGTTTCTATCGGCCCCTTTTTTTCCACCAAACTCCCCTACATAAGCTTCCCCTAGGTGCTTCCTGCAGATCACCTTGAATGCGCTTTCAAATAGTTGTGTCGATGGGGAGGAAAAGCACACTAAGTAGCACGCGATGTGTTCCCATATCATCCTGTGCTTGCTGGGTGCGCAGACAACACGGGTGGCCTTCGGTGATCTAGAAGTCCCAGCACTCCCTTCCCTTTGTGACGCGTTCATCAATGGAGGATGCTTTTCGCCGAGCGGGGCGCCCAGCGACACAGGCTCGCCGGCCCGAGCTCTCTCTCGCGCAAGTGCAATGAGGGAGGTTTTTGAGTTCTGTGATTCTAGAAAGGATCTCTGCACCCGTTTAATCCATGACTTGTTCCAAGGCCTGCGTAATACAGGCATACAGTCAATGAAAGGCGGGAATTCTCTGCTCTTTGGAGCGGGGCTAATACCTACAGACATGAGGTGCCGCGACTTTCTGGAGCAGGAAGAAACTCTGCATATCTTGGCCATCGAAGAAGCCAAGGGTCTCGACCAGCTCGAACCATATCTGGAGATTTTCCGGCACTGCTTAGTTGGTGGCCTCATGCCGAGCCAGCTTCCCTCTGGGGAAATGGCCACTATGGTCTGGACGTTGCACTGTCGCGTACTCGTACCCTGGGGAAAAGTAAACGTTTTGAGGCTATCTGAGCAACAATTCGGGATGCCTACCCCGTACAGTCTTTCTCCATTCCGCGAGCGACAAGGCATGACTCATCGCCTCCTTGCTGGTGCAAGCAACCTTGGGGCCCGTCATCCGTTCGACATCCCTGCAGCGGTCGAGCTGGGTTCCCCCACAGCCGCTGTTGGTCGGACCAGCAACTTTGTTCCGCCACCATCGCTTTTTTTTGGGCCAATGCATGCACCCTCCTCACCCACTGCAGCCCTGTACGGTGGTTGTTTTGCCAACGCAACTGAACAAGAGCACTGCTCTTCTGAACTTTGATACGCATATCCTTTTTCAACCTAGAAAACCCTGAGGTGACTTCTTTTCGATTGTCTCATTGACATCGTAGAGCAACATGGGTTTGTTTGCGCGCTTAGTTAGGATTCCGTCCCCAGTTTGTCGTCCAGGTGTGAAGGAGATACCCAGAGAAGAAAGCACTGACTTTTTCGGGGTCAAAAAGGTTAAACAGGTTACACATTGACATTAGGGAAGGACGCACCGCATGGGTCCCCGTTCGTGCGCCAGAAACTTGCGATACAAGGCCTGGACTGATCTCACGCAGATATGGGACAACAGGAAGGTGCCTTTGCTACAGGAGGCGCGGTATCCTGGCCAGATAGTGAGCTTGGATCTGTCAGTTGCCTGAGTGAAGCTCGTTGGTCACGTGTAGTTCAGCGCAAGCCTTTGCCTTGGTGCTTCGGCGAAAACAGAAAAATGAACAAAGTGTAGTGACGAGTTGCGCACAGGGCGCTGGGTAACCATGGCAAGATGGGTGGAATTTGCAGAGTGAACTACTCAGTTACGGGGGATTCCAATTTTCTATCGGCAAATGTGAGCACCTGCTCTGGTAGCAAAGGAACTCAACACATGCGTGCTGTCTTGGTATTCAGGTGACATACACTACTGCATACACAGGCCTCTTTCTAGCTCTAGCAGTTGCATCCATAGGTTTTCCACGTGATCAGTGGAACAACCCTATCGTCACTTCTCTGCGCGCAATCCCGGAAGAAATACTTGCTGGAGCAGTTTATTGTGCCTAACAGACAGTCCCATGCTTGGGAACACAGCCCCAAGCGCCTTATCACGAGCCTGATGGTGCATCAAGTGTTTCGCTAAACCGCTACTGTTGATAGGCATGCATAGCGTCTTTTCGTGTTGCACATCTCTAAGGGCCATGTACCTTTAAGACGCGCTTAATGACGGGTCATGTAGCCGCGCACGTTGGTGGAACACCGATTGAGGGAAAATCTTACGGTAAAATGACATTTGTGATGATTCTCGCGTCGATACTGCCGCGCAAGAATAGTTTTTCTCTGCCTCTGATCGTTACCGAACGGGTGCTGTCTGCCGTGTATCCCATAGGTTAATCAGATATTAGTCTGTGACTGACTAGATGTGCAATTTGCGTGGCTATTGTTGCATTACGCATGATGTTCAAACTCTGATTGATGCGGATTTCCCCATGACTAATTGCTTTAACTTTATGTCCTCCATTTTGCCACAAAAAGACAAAATTGCAATGATCAACATGAACTACGAGACGCGTACGCAGCAGCTACCACATTAATTCTGTTTGCCCAATACAAACGAAGTTAACCCGCCAGCTGAGGAAAAGTCCGCAAGCACTGAGGAGCCAAAGAATGCCAGCGACGGCCTGCGGGTGTTTCCTGCTCGCTTTAAAGCCAAAAAAATATGTGCGACGCTCCAAAGATCTGCGGTTACTTTTTGTGCTTCTCCGCAATTATTTTTTCAATGGCCTTCCATTCCTGGTCTGGGTTTAGTTTAGGTTTCTTCTTATTCTTTCCAGGATTGAAGTCTTCTCCTGCAAGGCGCCTACCGTAGCTATACGCGCCCTTGGGCACAAACTCAATGGAGCTCATGTATTCCTCGTATGCCGCCTGAGAAGGGAACTGGTGGAGGGCTTTTTTGTGGCTTCTCTTAGGATTAATCACGTCTCGGTACTCCCCCGTGTCCATTATCTGCATTGATGAGTCGCCATCTTCGTCTTCGCTGTCAGCACCACCTCGTGTCAATAGCTGACCTCTGTCATATGCTGCATTCGCAATCCCATATCAGCAACAACCACATTTACTTCCCGCAGACGATGCCTGCCTTTCCCACGCCCAAAGAGAAAAATTCACGTGCCAGCTCAAGTCGACAGTTTTCTACCATTTGCGTGAGTTGTTCTAGGCTTCAATTCGATTAGTATTGGCAAAGGTCAATGACGATTCAACCATAGCCAAGATGACGTACAAGGATAGCACTCTGCGTAAGTGTCGTCTTCAGCCAGTGAATCCACGAAGAGTCGAGAAGACGTCGCCTGTGAACCTCTACCTGCAGAAGACGCAAAACAACATTCACAGCAGCAACTCGGTGCTCATTTCGGTTTATGGGCTACCCACGAGTAGCGCAGGGGTACAACTCCGTCTCCCTTCTTTGGGTAGCAGAGGCGCCGCGAAAGTATAGAGACAACAGGGGAAGAAGCTATGAGTGCCCACCTATGCCTCTATCGCCAGAACCGTCGTGTCTAGCTGCATCGCATGGAAGCCTCAATGCACGACACAATGCGGCTGAAGCACGGAGCCCTCATGTAACTCCGCGTTGTTACGGGCGGGAGGGGGGGGCGGTTGAAAATGATGCGAGGGAAAAAAAGTATGTTGAATAATGACACAATAGAGGGCCAAATAGAGCATTTACGAAAGTCTGGCAGATACATATTATCGACGCAGAGAGAAAAATTTTTGAAAGAAGAGAGCAAGAGGGGTTGCGAGCACCAGTTGGGATAGGCACAGACGTACGCGCATCGTTGGCACTTGTGGACAACGGCTGTTCGTCATCGAGCTCCATCTCCCCCTCCTCACGAATCCAGTCGGCTCTGCGTTTTAATAAAGAAGTGCATAAACCAACATGCACATTGATTCATGAGTCAAGGTACCTCAAACTGCACTGGCCTTGACAGCCTTGCCACAGGACAAACCACGGGAGAAGACGGAATGCAAGTGCTCACGTTTTCGCGTCTCCTTCCCTAACCTTGCCTCCTGCCGCCTCTGCCGCTACTTCCGCGAGCACGGCACTCGCATCGAAGCGGCCGACGCCAGAGAAGATGCTGCAGAGCAGCGGACAAAGAATAAATACCACCAAGCCCAACCCTTGTTTTTCGTCCACGTTGATACACTTGTCCAATCAGCTTCCCACTGGTGCCATATGATGACGCCCGTAAAGCAGAAGGGATGCACCCGTGCGTAACAACTAAAACGCTAGAAAAAGCTGCCAAGGATCCTTACTCAGCATCTGCCTGTGCTTCTCCACCTTCGTCTCGCCCCCCTGAAGCCGCCTGCCGACCCGTTGGTCTTCTTGGAACTGCGTTTATTGCAAAACAAAAGAGCAAGCCAAAATAGGGCTTGGCGGAAGGACGATGCGTTGCTCTCTGCAGGCTGCAGCTTCTGCTGTTGCTGATACACTGGGTACACGTATGACACATACAACTGGTACGGTGCACTGGCGTAAAACTAGGATGCAGAGGAGTGCAGTCATTTGTGGCACGCTAAAAAGTGAGTTCTGATCACAGAAAGGAAAGACTACAGTGGACCAAGGGTGGCTGCCTCACGTCTCTCCTCCTTCTTCTTTTTTCGATTCTCCCGATGCCATGCCAGGGCCTCGGTCAATTCCTGCATAAGCGCTAGAGAAAGCTAACCGCGCGCTTCGAGACACGCACAGACCCTCTTCTAATACATTGACGCCCACACAACTTCTCAACTCTAGTGTTAGCTCTAGCTCCTTCCCTCCTCCTTGCATATGCCCTCATAAAAACCCTCTCGCTCCCTCTTTCGCTTCATATACCTTAAGAAGCTTGGTCTGGATGGGGGCCGCCGATGCCTTGGCCTTCTCCCTTTGGCTGCTGGTGCCGTCAGCCTCCTGCAGCAGCGCGCTGCGTCTGAGAAAAGTGGGAAGAAAGCCGCCTGAGGAGGCCCCAGGACCCACCAGAAAGCTGTATGACAGACACCCATTGCCAAAGCTGTCTCTTGCACTTGAAGCCGGGAGCGACAGACCCTGCAGAGCCACGATGCAGCACTAATGAGCTCACATACATCAAATAGGCGGCTGCCAGAGCAACGAGAAGGCAAAGAAAGTGTGTGAAGCAGCACCAGCACGCACACAGCTGTACAAAAACATATATGGAACAAATGTATGTAAACATGCACGTGAGTGGCCCTTAAGTCAACAGCGCATTGCTGATGCACAGTAAAGCCCTTACAGTCATAATGCGCATCTCGTAATTCGACAGTTTGTCCCTAAACCTGGCGGCATGGGGATGTAGAGTATCCAGTAGGAGGTGGAAGGCCCTACGGAGCCGTGGGTTATGGATCTGGAGAGCCGCCTTCCCTCTTAACTTGTCCTGTGGAGCCTCCTCTGTCTTGGGCTTGCGCTGTTGCTCTTTACTCAGCTCGCCTCGCACCTTCGCCAGCAACGCCAAATCGAGACCCTTCACCAAGTGGGTGTGCTCGATGTCTCCTCCCTGGCATGCAGAGCAGCATTGAGAAACAAACCAGCACAGCAGACAAAGCAGCTGAGCACACAGCAGAGGGGACACCCTCTGGAGTGAAAGTGCTCGAGAGCAAGAGCACTCCCCACCAATCCTCCCCCTTTCCTATCCGCCATTCCCTCTTCACTATTCCCACCGCTGTCTCTCCCCCCGCTAGAGTTACATGTGCCTTGCTGAGGTCTTGTGGGGGGAAGCGAGCGGTCGACCCTTTAACGACAAAGAAAAACCCACGACGGTACGATTGTAAATAGCCTTACTAAGAATTTGGACTCCTCCACTGATCTTTCTTTTATTTCAGCCAATTCCTCAGCGACATGCGCATAAAATGCCTGCTTCTGCTTTCGCCTCTCATCGGCTCTGTCTCGGTACCCTCCACCACCGCTGGTGCCCTCTATACCACCATTCCACAGTATCACATCCCACCAAAACAATACAGTCAGCAAGTAACACGCCTGCTGCTCTGTAGCAGCACCTGCACTACCTCGCGAAAATTGTCGCCTTTATAGAGCGCTCACCCGCATCTTTCTGGTTCTTCTGCTGTTTTCGCTTGAGAATCTCAATGTACCTCTCACGACGCCGCTGCTGAGCTGCACTTACGTGCCCAGGAGGGCGCTGCTGCTGTTGTTGCGGCTTTTTCCTGATACAGCGCAGTGGGTGGGAGCACATCGTCGTGCAAAGAAGCACACTGATCGGCGTAATTTAGGGACACATGCACTGTCTCTCAAATTCTTATACTAAAGGAGTGCACAAGGGAGCAAGATGCTAGCTGCTTACTTCTGTTCTCTTGTGGTGGCGAGTACTGAAGCATCTGCTGCGTTCAGCAGCTGCCGAAAGTCCTGGTTGCTGAGTGCCATCTTTGAAGAAGGGCCTCAGAGACTCAATGACGAAGATCGAATCGCATCAGGAGTCCTTGTGAGCGGACAAGAGATGGGATGTATCCTGGTACAACGTTGCAACTAAACCCTGTGCGAAGGGAGAGCTTCCTGCAGGCTGCTGCGGTGCTGCCTGTGGCGAGGCTGGAATGTTCCCTCTTTGCAGAATTTCAGGTCTCGTGCTTTCTTGACGGTGTGAAAAGAGGTTGGCTAAGAGTAGCTTGGACCCTTCGCTTCCAAGAGCTGCCCAGCAGGGGACCCCCACGAAAGAATCTCCGTCATGTAGACAGCAGTGGATGAGCAGGCGAGCACCCTACCTATAAAACAATAGAAAGGTGAGGCACCTGAGGATGCCAAGTATACATTAGAGGACCATTAAGCAGGGCAGCCTCTATGGCAGCGTTCCACTCTGAAGAGCATGCGGAATGCCAGAAGAAAGAAGGGCCTCTTTCCCTGCCTTCCCGGCGAAGCTTCTTAATCCTCTTGAAAGCGGACTGCCAAAACAATGCGAACACTGCAAAGAATAGCGTAACTTGTAGGACAGCTGGAGGAGTCCAACAGCGGCGGTAGCGGCCTGGAGGGGCCCTCAGCCGCTGCATTCTTGTGGTTGTGGTGCTGTCTCCGCCACAAGAAAATAGGAATTTGTTATAGTCATAGCTCTCGTGATATACTGGGTATGTGCAGGGGCACATGAGCAATGAGCCACTGTCTTGGAATGATTATTCCCAGCCACGACCTCTGTCACTGCTGCATAGGAATTGCTACAAACCGGAAGGCTTCGCAGCGCAGAATGACCCTCTGCTTTCTGCAGGGTGCTTATATACCTCTCGTGAGCGCCTGATCAATAAAATCGGGACTCGCCACTTGTCACATCTAGCGGTACGGACTCGCCTCTCTGAAGGGGGAAGGGGCAGCTGGGCACCCATAAGAATCCGTAGGGGGATTGGCTCGTCATGGAAGGACAAGAGATTGGCGGGAGATTCCCGGGGTCGCCTCCAGGCGAAAACTCCCAGGCCACGGCCTCGCACCATGAAAAGCGGTCTGCAACAGCCGCCACTGCTGCTGTACCTCAGTCTGAGCCTTGCATCACTGCGGAAGAGAGTGGTAGGAGCGTCAAAGGCGATAACAAAAGCATGCGACAGCCGGCTTGGCGACTCCCTTGTGGGTCTAATAAGGAGGCACTGTACTCCCTTCGCTCTGTAACGGCTTTTCCGCAACCGTTCGCTGCACCTCCTCCTCTTTTTTCTCCTGGATGCCATGTGAGAAATTCTAGGAGCGTAGGAGGTTTTTGCTTCAGCGTCTTCCTCGCTGCCTCCTGCTATTTGAGTCGGTAGTGGAGTCATGAACAAGACCTCCTCCCCCCTCCTTCCCTGATTCTTCCGCCATCACCCCTTAAGGCCCCCCTATTTCGCGTCTCGCTGTCTCTCTCTGGCGATGCGACTCTCAGGTTCTCCAGCGCGTCGCAGAGTGCCGTGTCTTGGTAGTGGGAGCCGGCGGCCTTGGTGAATGTTATTTTATGCTATTCTTTTTTTCTCTCTCCAGAAAGGAGGAGTGCTGATCCAGTTGCTCTGCTGCTTAGAGGCTCCGCTCCCCAGCGACGCCCCACTCGCCTTCGGCTCCCTCCGTAGTTCCGCCATGTGCGATCTTGTATCTGTGATATCTGCTCATTTGCAGCGGCTGCTGCGGATGTGTCAGGTATTGCTATACGCAGGCTGCGAGTTGTTGAAAACCCTGTGCGTAAGCGGCTTCCGGGACCTGGCTGTGCTTGACTTAGACGTCGTGGCCGTTTCCAACTTGCATCGCCAGTTCCTTTTCAGAGAGGAACACGTGGGGAAGTTCAAGGCGGCTGTAGCAGCTGAAGTCCTCAATACCCGCTTCGCTCACCTCGGAGTCCGCATTGAGCCGTAAGCACTGCCTTAGGCGACCTAGAATGCGACGCCCTTGCAGCTCACTGCCTAAAGTCTACAAGTGCAACCGTGAGCTTTTAGAGTTGCTTGGCGCGCAGTGAGCTGCTCCCCCAGTGTACAGCTTTCGACCAAGAAAATCTTCGTCACTTGCTGCGCCTGTGACAGCCATGGCGTGTAGTTGGCTGGGATGACTGGGGCCCTCATGGGAGCATTCGACCTTTAGACGCCTACAGGACAGCAAAATTTCGGGAAATTTTGTGTGTGGCTTCGTGGAACCACGGTGCAGACACTGCTGCAGGCTGCAGGACAAGCCTCTCTCTTTCTTCCGTGGCTTTGGTGTCGTTATTGGAGGCCTCGACTGTGTTGAAACACGACGTTGGCTTAACAGTCGCATGCATCAGCTGGTGTGTGGCTGCTACCCGCCGCTTCCTGTCATGCTGTCGCTGACTACTTTTCGATTTGCCCTTGTCAAGCGTACAGCGTATGCCTCCCGGGGCTCTCGAACGTTGCTATCGTTTCAAGCTGCTGCCTGCGGCTCCTTTAGAGCAGTCTCACGGGAGCAGTAGGTGGGTATGCATACGCACAGCCCATAGTCGCCCCGTGCTCCTATGATTCAGGTTGAACGAGACAGCATGGGGGCTATTTCGATGGAAACAGCACCACTTCTCTTGGATGGAGGCACTGAGGGCTTGCGCGGCCAAATGCGATTTTGTATCCCTGGGGTAACGGCATGTTATGAATGCGGAATAGGAACCCTCGCCCTCCAGGTAGGCTTCCACTGTGAGAAACATGTGTTGAACGCTTACTTGCGGTGCGAATTGGTGGACACACAACTCGTCTGTCATCGTTGCAATGCATCGTTTGAGCCAGTGCTGCGAGATTGCCACGTGCAGGCGGCTTACCCCCTTTGCACGATCGCCACCACTCCCCGGCAGCCCGAGCACTGCGTTGGTGAGTCACCACAGGCTGGCTATTCGCTTTGCCATCCACGTCAATCTCCCCGCAGTGCGACACTCAACAAGATAGGAACTGCGTCTTGAGCCTACCATGACAGGAAACGGCTACTGCGGAAGCCTTTCCCTTCCTTAATTGAAGATCTATACGCTGCCACATTTTATGCCGCTGCAATTGGGGTGCTTCCAGTGCAGCTCGCTGCTGCTCGAATGGCCAAACAGGGGTGGCCTGGCGAACTCTTCCATTCTGTTGTGACGCGGTGGTCCTGCGCAGCCAACCGTTGATTTGGAGTTTTGTGGTTCTTTGTGCGTTTTGGATGTGTCCAGAGTACTGTCTAGTGGTCCAGTGGGTTAAGGAGCATCCGGATGAGCAGATAGTGCGCTGATTTACTCCTAAGACATGCCTCGCTCGTTGTCTAGACCCCATGAAGATGCATGTCAACAGAATGCTGCACGAGTGACTCCAGCACTGCAGTTGGGCGGCTGTATGTTCTGCTTTTCGTGCGCCGCAGGATCTGGACAACCCCGATCACCTTTCATGGCTTTTTGCAGCCTCAAAGAGCCGGGCGGAGAAGTTTGGCATTGAGGGAGTTACTTACAGGCTTACAACTGGGGTTGCTAAGGTAGGCCTTGTCCTGCCCAGCAGTTGGCGACTGTCTGTCAACGCAGATCGATCTGATATGGTTTGATGCTTTCTCCTCATACCCGAAATTCCAAACCTCAGCTCAACTGTGTGTGCCTCATGACTTTGCGCAGCGGATTGTTCCCGCGGTTTCGAGCACAAACGCCATCGTCGCGGCCTTGCTGGTGCAGGAGGCTTTCCGCTTCAAAACCTTCTGCTGCTGCAGCGCCGCTGACCGGAGCGATGATGGCGAGCTAGAAAATTATATCATGTACTCGGGAGACGCACAGACGTATATGCACACGTTCGCTCTCGAACGGAACCCAGTAAGGCACAGAACACCGCATTTGAGGGACGCAGCCCTGTGTGATCGGTACCCCGAAGTTTTGCTTTCCAGCGAATAGTGGACGGGCGCTTTACCGCTGGAGCACTAAATTCTGATAATGCTGCTCGTGCTGGTCGCTATTACACTCAGGATTGTCTCGTGTGTAGCCGGCGGGAGCTTCACATACCCGCAGAGAAGAGCTGGACGCTGGCGCGACTTTTAGAGGAGTTGCAGAAGCAGGCCCATTTAAACAAGCCGTCCATTCGGGGGCCACAGGTGCTCCACAAGATTCCTTGTCTGCCAGGCTCATCCACCAGTTAGACCCCTTGAGCAGAGCCAACAACAGTGCAGCTTAGTCCGTGCAGTAGTCGCGCGCTGGAGACAGCAGATGTCAGGCAAGCCCTCTGTGGGTACGAGTTGTCCCAGGATTCTGCTTCGCTGGTGTTCTCAGGACTTTCTGTTCATACAGAATCCACCGTCGCTACGAGAGCAGCATGAATGGAAGCTCGATCTGACCATTGCGTATGCCACACTCTATGCAGTAGTCCCTCTCACAACACTTTACAGCAAATTACCATCGCAGCTCCTTGGTGCTGGCAATGGTCTCAGGACGTTCTCTGCACTCCTGCGCACATAGCTTCTACGCTTTGCCAAAGGGCATTACTTCTGCTTCAGTTAATCGCAGGGTAGCGGAGTCTAGAGGCATCAACTCTCTAGAGCGCAACAGCAGAGGGAGCTGACTGATCTCTAAAGTCCGGCTTGTTTTGTGCCTCAGAGAATTGTTGGAAAAGGGCCTCCTTAGTGAGAGTCAGCCCCTCTTCGTCACGGATCCAAGTTTCACATCAGGGATTGAGCTTTTCATATTCGATAAGGCCCAGCAATAAGGGCTTGTCGAAGACTAAACTAGGCAGCTGAAAGCCAGCTGGCAAACAATGCTGCGTACTCGCATGAGAATGCGCTGCCTTTGTTTTTTTGTAGTTTAGCGGCACTCAGAAGGCAGGGTAGGTTTGTGAGAACAGAAATTCACTTATATGCTTAGGAGCGCACTAGCCCTTCCTTAAATTTGTAGCATGGCAACTTCATATATATATATATGTATACGCTTGTATCTGATTCGTAGACTGCTCAACACCGAGGCCCTTTGGCTGATCTAGGGAACTTCATGCGGCTCGTACCATCAGAAACCCCAACGAGCTCTTAGGGATCCCCAGGCTGCCAAAGTTTTGAGCACAACATAAAATGGAGGGCATGTGTAAGGACGATTAGGCAGAAAACAACGATGGAAGCACACCAGCGCCTCCACCTGCTGCGGAAATGTGTAGAGCAGCTTTTATAGAAAGTTGCCACAGTGAACTATGGCACTAAAACTTGTAGGAATGTGTGGAATTGAATTGCCAGATTCTGGCATCTTGATTCAGACCATGTGCACGCATCAGCTGCACCATAGTCTTCAAGAAAAATAGGGTTCGATTAAACCCATGGTACTATATGCAGCAAGAACCATGGACGTCTGTCAATCTCAATAGACACCCATTGGCCGCTCTCTCCAAATCCATTACGATATCATGTGCAGTTCATTCACGATGCATCTAATCGCTAGAGTTTGGAACGGAACACTCCTTCCCCGTCCCCCTTCCCCCCATAACATGCCTGCATCCCAACCGTTGCCTCTGCTGTGCCATATCCATACTTTAACATGCGCCTTTCTCCGGGGGGTTATGCGCTCGGGATTCTTAACTTGCCTCCGCCACAGGGGAAGAAGGTTTAGCATTAGCCGACTTAGGGACTTTAAAGCTTAGGTCCTTCATCTTCCAGCAACCAACAAAGCCGAAATTTACCCACTTGGAGCCAGAGAGCACCATGAGTTGCCCCTCGGGGCCAATGATCCACAGGCGGTTTCGCTCATCAAACGTTAAATCTGTTAACCTCAGTGCCCCCGGAATATCCTGCACAATCCACAATGGATCCTCAGCGTATAGCAGCGAAATGGCTGACTTCAAACCTTCAATGCGGAACAGCTGTCTTGACAGTATCCGCATCATGCACAGAACAAAGTGTACGCTTCAAGCAGTCATCATGCCATAAATTGTGGTGTCCTTAGAGTGTATCTTGCTTGTACATCTACTCACCTTTACGTCCCATTCCTCCTCTTGCTCGTTCCAGACCGCCAGCTCACACGCCGTATTGAGGGCCCACAAATTACCCTTCCGATCAAACGTAATGGCCTTTAGTTTGTGGAAGCCGTGCTGCGCCTTGCGGTCCAATGAGTATCCACTCCATCGCAACAGCTCTCCCTGAGAAGTCACCATAATTTTCAAGAAAACCTGAGGTGTGAGGAAAATCCCACTGAAAGTGAATGCCCAACGACAACACCAATGAGAAAGCGCCGTGAAGCCCTGCAGCTTTGCTGCATTCAATAAGCTATTCAAACCTTAATATAGCCTTAATATGCAATGTTTAGCTAGCGGTTGAATCGAGATCCCTGTACGTCCGGTTAAAGGAATTTGGAACCGATTACTAGCCACTCACAAGGCGGTTAACGGCCCAGAGGGAGCCGTCTAGAGGATTAAAAGCCAGATCCACCAGATATTCATTGCCGAGCAGGCCCAAAGATCTGAAGCCTGAGTTGGTCAGGCGACCAACTTCCCAGTTGTCGTTGATGCACCACAGTCGCCCTTCCTGCAGTCACACGCAATCAGGCAAGGAAGATCTGGTGACCTTTCGGTAGCCTTCACACTCCTCATAGGGGTTCTGAGCTTCTATTATACGCGTGCACGACACTGGTGCATCTTACAGGATCATGAGTCAGCTTGATAAAAGCCACGCCTCCTACACGGCGACATTTCCACTGGAATCCAGTCCAGTTGCCAAGATCCCCGTTTTCGCGCAGAACAACCAAGTTCTTGAACGTCTAAACAAACACCCGAAGACCCCTATCAAGAGCTATATATGGTCTGATAATTTGGCGGTAATCTATCACCATTTTAGGAGGCTCAGCATTGAGCAAATCGATCCGGAAGGAGTGGTGAATGCGAAGTGAGAAAGGAATATTAGGACAACAGCTTACTCCAAAGCCTCCTTTGATGGCCAAATCCTCTTCAATCTCGTCATCTTCTCCGCCATCGACTTTGCCCTAGGCAAAGAAAGGCATGCGCGTTTCTTCCAGAAGTTCAGATGAACGTAAATCTCTTTCGTCTTACCGTAGCTATAGCAGCGAAGTAAGGTGGAGACCCTGTTTTCGTGATATATGTCTTTTCCAGGGCTAGTAACTACAAGAGGCTGCTCTTACCTACGTGCGATGCTCTGCTGAGTGTGGCGAAAGGGACAAAGTTGCACTTACACGGGTTTTTCGTGTGGGTCTGTGCACAACCAGCTTCGGGGCATGCGGATGAACGGGCTTCGAGGGAGACGGTTGCTGCTGCATCTTGCCCATGGGCGGGTGGCTCATGTCGGGCCTTCCATGATGACCGTCGCCAATGCCGAATTCTGGAGGTGGCCCTGCCCGCATAAATCCGCGCATATCAGGCGGGCCTCCAGTTCCGCCGCCCCCTTCCATAGATCTCTGAGGCGCCTCAAAGTGCCCTGACGGACCACGCATCATCTGCATCGGTGGTGCCCCCATGGGGCCCCCAGGACGACGCATTTGCGGTCCAGGGCCTCCTGGTCCACCCATTTGAGGCTGCATTGGTCTACCAGCTCCTGGTGGACCACTGGGTCTCATAGACATCGGACCTCCAGGAGGCCCGCCCATTGGACCACCCATTGGACCTCCAGGTGGTCCACCCATAGGACCACCGCGTTGGCCCCCCATGGGTCCTCCCGCGAATCCTCCCATGGGACCCCGTGGAAAGTCGCGGAAACTTCCTTGGGCGTTGATCCCTCCAGGCCTTGGGCCTTGAGGTCCTCCAGGAGGCCCGCCAGGCCCTACTGGCCGCATTGCGGGCCCCCCAATTTGCTGTACCCCAGGAGGTCCGGGCCTTTGGGGGGCGTTCATAGGTCCTGCCATTCCAGGACCTCGTGGCTGTTGCTGCATTGGCCTTTGGGCTGGGCCGCCCGGGCCGCTAGTTTGGCCTGGCTGGCCCCTAAAGGCCGGGGGACCGCCTGCTTGAGGAGGAGGCTGCATGGCTGATAAGTTGTCGTAATATGTAGATGATTGTGCCCTTGTTTGTCTGTCACTGTCACTGGCGCTTCATGCAATGCGATGGGACATAAGGCTGCACAATACACACAATACGGCAGCCTCTATGTTTGTCCTACGTCATCCAATGCGTAGACTCAGGATTAGAGCTATGCCTGGAAGGAAATGGAGAAAACAGATGGCCCCAAGGAGGGGTGAGGCATGTGCCCGTTGGCTCGATGCTGTGCGTGCAGGGTGCCTCCGGCTCAGGGGAACGAAGGACGGCTGCTATTGGGGTAGACATTTGGCAGAAGACTTACCATTTATTTGAAAAACAACTTAAATCGGGATGCTCACGCCAATACCAAACAGCGAGAGGCTCGGCGGTGGCTCAGGTAGCGACGGGCGAAAGACGGGTGGAGCTAAGATGTACCGCGGAGCCCCTACTGAAGGCTGTGCACGACAGTTTATCCTTCGTTTCACGATATCACCGCTGCTGGTCAATGCAAACCACTCATTTTTGCTGCTTCTTATACCTTCCAATGAAAGGAAGCCATTGGCCCAGCACCGACATAGCACCGCCGACCGGTGGGCGCCTTCTGGGCCGCCGCCCCAAAGGCCACGTGGCTGGACCAGCCGTGATCCTGTTGTTTCCTTGCTTGCTGTATTCCAATTTCAAAAACAAATTGGTGGGCATCAGTAGTGGAGTAGCCCTCCATATTGAATGTTTTGTGGCGATTTTCCACTACACACCGGTATACTACTTATTTTACAAACGGAACTTCTTATGGGGACTTCCGGATCATTCACAGGGTCCCTTGACACTCCCTCTACAGGCATCCAGAAGAAGTGTGTGTGTTACAGTCAAACTCATTCAAGCCTGAACAAATTGATGCACGCATTGGGGTACTCGTGTCCCCTTTATGAGGCCCTACAATATCCTGGAATCTCAAACTGCCGAATGAAGTTGAAACCCATATGCTGGAGTTCTGCCTTCACTAGCATACGCATCCTGACTGAGCCAATGAGAACAGAGCAGAATGGAGGGTCTAATGGCGTGTCTCGGCTGGCCCGATTTGGCCTCAAATCTGTTCGAGAAGGCCAAGCTAGTGGGTAGCTTACATCTCTCTGGCCCTCCATCTAAGGCCTCTTTAGGGACGCTCCAATATCCAACTCAATAAAAGCTTTATACACAGGCATCGAGTGTTGTTCCAAAAGATATTTCCCCCTAACCCTGCAATCTCTGGCGAGTTCAGTGTTCTCGGCAATATTTGCTACACTACTTCTACTCAATAAGCAGCAAGAAAGTGACTGCTTGTATTGTCTGTTCTCACACACTATTTATTATGGACTAATGCTAGCTCAACAGGGTAAGAAGCAATGCTGGGGGTCCTGTAGTAGATGCAAAGTGCAACTAACTGTGCTCGGATCGCTTAGACGGTGCAGCTACACAAACCATGGCTGTCCCCCACCGCTCATGTAAAAGCCCCTGATATGGTAAAAATGTAGACATGCGATGAACACCATTAGCATGTCGGACACTCAAACCGAAGATCCTATTCGCTGCCAAGTAATGATACATTCTAAATTAACCTCGGGGTCACTCAGTTGCTCGAGCGTGCCACCTACCTGTCATTGAGGGGTGGAGCCTGTCACGTTTCACCAAGCTCTCAGTAAGGAAAAATTTAGCCTCAGGTGTGTTGCAAATTTAATGCAAAGCTATTGGATGCCTTCCCAGGATAACTCTCTTTTTCCCTTTGTCCGCGCCTCTATAGTTGCCGATCTACTGGGAGAGGGATAATTAGGGTGCGGCGTTGCTGCTGCCCCACAGCACTCTGAGTTTTAGCAGCTAGTTGTGCATAGCATCTTGGATATACTCTCGGATGATTCCGTCTTGTTATGCCGAGTTAATAGCCTTCTGCAAAATATAGGATAGACGAACGCACAAACCAATTACTCAATCTACTATTGATTCTGCGATATTCTATAACCAGTGTATTAGAGAGTATTTAGGTGTAGCGTAGCCCGATCGACATTTTTCCATGTTCAACGCATGCCCTTGTTTTGCACCCGTCTGTTAAGAGTATTTGCATGCTGGATAATGGAGGAGTTCCTGCCCTTTCTGAACTCCCCAGGCAGGGAGGAACACGAAAAGTAACCCGACTGGAAAGCGCGGCACTGGCACCAGCCTTCGAAGACAAGTAGCAGGGAGGGAAAAATCTAACCCTAGCCAACAGTGAACGAACAACCAAACAAGCGAGACCGTAGGAGCACAATGGCTGACTGCCGTCGGAATGCTGAAAATGTGAGTCGTCTCCCAAGAGAAAACGACATCAGTAAATTGTGCAAAGGGAATGAATTTCACGCTAGTTCACAGTGCTATCTTGCTTCAAACAACCAACTCTGCACGCTAGTGCATCCGATGCACGAAGCATAGTCGACTTGAAGGCCCCAAAACTGGCTTAAGAAAGACTTTAAGGACAACCTACGCGGGAATTTCTCTGCAGAAATCTGAGTCTGGTAAACATCATAATAATGGCCGGAAACGTGTCAAGTAACATCTATTGATAAAAGTAACCGCTTCATGCAGTGCCTGCCCTAAAGAAAGAAACTGGTCAAGGAACTGGAGGAATGACGTCTAGGCGACTAGCGTTGTTTAACTAACAGACCCGTATATTCTCCAGCAGGTAAAAATGCCTAGAGCTGCTCCCCCAGAAACCACTTAAGTTGGCCTTCCCCATCCAATCTCACAAGCAACTACCGTCAAGTGTCATCAGCACTTGATAGTCCTAGTATCCAGCGTCTCTACGTTTTCCTGTGGATCGTTCACCTTCACAGGAATTAGCTGCGTACGTGGCAAATTTCACGAATACTTCGGAGAGTGTTCTAAACTTTGAAGGAACCCAATACTAATAGCTCTGCGGCAACTTTAAGTTTTGGGGCGATTGACAAAGTATAAACTAGCATTGATTTTAGAGAGAATCACGAATATTCCTAGCCAAATGGCCACTCAGATCTTCGTCTGGTTACCTGGTGCTCCTTGCAGAGCCTGCTGACGCATCAGGACCTGATGTTCACACTCAAATACACAGCCAACCCCGCGTATCTTAATTCCAGTACTTCTCTCGTTTGAGCCCTGCGCGTACCGTTGGGTAGACCAACCAGCTGCATTCTGAGATCGTCCGCTGCTGAAGGCATGTCAGCCTTGGAGTACGAAGCCTAGGCCGGGACCAGAGAGGAAATCCTTCTTGTGGACCAGAGAGGTGGAAGAGCGGCTAGTAGGAAAATTGTTGTCCAAAAATGCGCCCAGTCTGCAAAATAAAAATAAGCCAAGAAATTGAATTGGTCTGAGCATCAAGTCGCATATGCTGTAGAAGAATGCGGTTGGTGAGCTCTGTCTACCCATCTGCCTCAGCGTGGTTTGCAGTGGCCCTAGTATGATCAATACGTAGGCGGGCCCTAGATCACGCTAGAACGCACTTACAAACATTGAAAATTAATATCAACCAAGACTCGTGAGGCGTTTGTTACGCTTTCAGACATAAGTAAGAATGATTGAGCGACTTCCTGAGCCGTCGTAGAGCTGGAGCAAGGGTTGAAATGTGCATGTTTGCTGAGTCTGTCACAATAGCGTAAAAGCTACCGTGGCCATTGGCCTCCGATAGACCAAAAGCAAAGTCCATATAAGATCTGTTCAGAGCCTTTTAGGAGCCGTTGTTTTGCAAAAAGAGCTGGCTTTGTTAAAACTGGGCTGCTGGAGCTGCCGATAATTCAGACATGAGAGTACATGCTCCCCTGCCGCGGGACACATTCCAGGACCCCATGAGGACCACGAGAGCTTGTTCTCACGGATTCCACAATAGACTGAACGGACAGGGTTATCTGCCTTGCGTCAAAAAGGCACTGCACGGATCTAACATACAAGTCACGGACCTTGCTTGTACCGCTCCGTTCAAACTCTTCGTATGAAGAGATTTAACTCCAGACTCAATAGAAACTCAATAGGTAGTCATAAAATTTCTTGTTAGAGGCGCTTTCTCCTTCACCACGGCCTTCAAGAATTCCGACATTGGCAAAAAGGGACAGCCAGGGCGTGTATCTGCATCCTCTTGAGTACTCGGATAATTCGCACCTGGTTGCTCATTACACCTAGTCCACATGCAGAGAAGACTAGCTTATATAGTATTGAGATAACGCAATTCTGCGATGAATAAGGTCACGAAGAGACAACCCAATTATTCGAACTTTTGCGAAAGATTCTTGATAAATTAAATACAACTAGCTTAGCGCAAAAACTACAACGTTACTGGTACCAGAGCAACGGATTCTGCAATCCAATTTCGGTGGCTTGCCAATTCTGTAGTTCTGCTGTCAGTCCGTATGCCAAAGTCTCAGGGACTCTTCTTAACGTTTGAAGAAGCAGACTGCACTTCTGCGCCGTCTCATCGAATAACAGATCCACTTCGTATCCAGTGTCAACAAACGCTAGCATTTTTTGGACCAATAATACCAGCTTATATTAGCTTAGAACCGACCCATGATGGGTCTCCAACTGCGGCTGCATCCTCTGCAGGACCGTCACTGAGCCTCAGCCTGAAGGGGGGTGATCCTGATTCACCGTTTCTGCTCGCCAGGCAATCCCACCTGCTGGGCCTATTTTTCTCGTTCCTGTCTTGTGAATACAGCATGTGTTTGCATTTCCGAATTCTCTTTCCCAATTTCCCTCAGTGGAAACAGGTGAGTTGTTGAGAAGCTGTCTGAAGCTGCTCAGGAGTTCAGGTTCCATTTGGCATTCTTTTCTCTTTCCTCGTTGACCTTTTGCTAAAGCTGGCTGACACGGTCCCAAATTTCATAGGTTCTAAACTCCAAGTCTGTTCTTCCTTTTCAGCCCAAGACACAGGACGTGCACTCATTTGCTTCTGACATCTCAACTTGTGTAGCGTTCGTGCAAACCTCACCTGTTAGATATTGGATCGCGGAGTCGGTGACAACACCGCGACCACCACATCACACCTCCGGAAGACCAGACACAAGCCACTTATAAAGTGCCGTTCGTGTATATTGTGACCTTTGCGACAAAGCATTGAGAGGTTGATAGATTTACATAATTCAGTGAGCCCAGTTCCTTCATAAATTTCATTTGCGCTAATCTTTGGATAAATTTTCCTGGGCGTGAGACTTGTGGTACTGCCTGGAGGCGAATGTCCTTTACATAAAGAGAGCGACCACTAAAGTGTTCCTCCCTCATGCAAACAAGCAGCAAAGAGCACTTAGTTCTCTTCGTCTGCAGGGTTTAAAGCGAGTTACATCTTTAGCTACCTGATGAAATTTCCCAGTACTTGCCCATGGTACCGCGGAGATACTTCTCTGATCAGCAGAACCTTTTCAACGCACCAAAAAACCTTTATAGGTTTACAGTAAATGCGTTTCATACAGTACGAGCGTTCAAATAATCCTTGCAGGCTTGGTTGTGCCGTGTCAATGGGCGTTCTGCCGAAGTCTGCTTCCGTTACCAGGGGGTTTCTTTTTCAGATTGTTGTTCAACAGAATTTATTGATTAACCTACGGATGCCTTGATCCAAACCAGGCATACTGTGAGTAGTCATGAAGTCTCATTGCATCCACAACCAGTCAATGAGGGGTAATATTTGCATCAAGCTACGCGATGCTCCCTCTAAGCTCTCCTCGGGGGAACACCCAGCTCCACACTCAAGTCAAAATAGAGTTTTTGAGTGCTTTCCAAACGAAATCCCTCCTTCCCGTCCCCACGTCTCCCAGATTTCTCTTCATGATGGTAGAGGGGCAGCTAGGTTGCGCGTTGCTACATCTTCTAATAACTCAGAGCATTCACAGCTAGTTGCGCATAGCATCGAGTGCACATGCATGGAACGTTGAGGCTTCCTGCACTGTCTCAACAGCACCCTGCAATAGATGAGGCATATCGATTCGTCCTTTCTTCGCCAATTCTTATCACAGCATGGCTATTGCAGTACGAAATAATTAGGTGGAACTTCGCCCGCTACACCGGCAATACAACTTAAATCTAGGCAACGATATTGGCATTCACAACATTGCACACGGATTCATGTTGTCAATAGGACATGTAGCGCGGCTATGCACGTAGCTGAGCATCCACGGCGTAAATTTCGTTGGCGACTATGCATGGAGAAACTGTGGATGGGACAAGAAAACGGAGAGGCGGCTTTACCGGAGTAGTGGACGAGTAGGCGAGATGCAGGGCTCAATAGCAGCCCAGTGATATCCAGAATGTATTCTCTATCTAGGCATGAGTGATCACTTAACGGAGAGACAGAGAGAGGGAGCTCACGGCGAGTACATTTACCGAGGCCTCCAACAGACAGGCATGCTGGTTGCTCTGAGAAGTAAAAGAATAGTTAATTGTCTTAATGTGGACTTCTTGCTTAAAATTTGTTTTATTGTGAGTACAGCAAGTAATATGAAGCGAATGTTTTGAGCTGCGGCTGTCCATGTTTCCGGTTTCCCTTGATGCCTATGGCAGTCCAAAAGCAGCTTCTCCCCTTAGTCCGATATTGCGCAGCTTCTGACGATCCCTGAAGTTTTACTCATTATTTATTGGCTAGTTGCTCTTTAAAACTACCCTAGAAGTGCATTATTTGGACTGAGGGTACCCTTGGTTCCCCGGGGACCTTCATCAACGAGTGCCCACAAACGGCCAGATTCTTGGGGCGTTACTCACGTTGACGTTCCTTTTGTGTCTATTAAGAAAAGAATTGGTATCAGACTTTGTTTTAGTACTTTCATACTCTCTAATAGCTAAAAATGCCAGTTGACCCGTCCCGTTGGATGCGCCAGAGGCACAGCCACCCCCGCATAGGGCCAGCCTACCAGGCCAAGATTCCATCTCTAGAAGGGGGGCCGTACCCCGAGGTGCCTTTGAAATGGCTGGGAGAGGCAGCTGTAGCTGACGCGGAGACCCAAGCTGCAACGCCGGGGGAAGCACAGGGCAGTACATCGGGAAAGGGTTCTGGACGAACACGCGGCGCTGGTACTGCAAGTAGACAGCTGGCCGCCGCTTCCCAGGCCTCTCGCCCGATGACGCGGAAGATGCGCGCGACAGCTGCACGGAATTCAGAGCAAGCCGACCAGCTGCAGCAGGCAGCGGAAGCAGTGACATTCTCAGCAGCAATGCTGGCGGATGCTGCCAGGGAGATGAAGGAAATGAGTACGGATATAGCAGGGGAATCATTTTGTGGTGCACCACCCGGGTCTGCCGAAGTGAGCTACCATAGCGATGCGACAGCAGTGGCCCAGTCGACAACCACCTTTTGCGGAGGCTTCCTCGTCAGTTCACAGGAGGCCGCAACAGATGGAGAAGCTGCGGCTGCCGGTGCGAGTGGCACTGGTGAAGGCAATTGCACGAGCGCCAGTGGAATATTCAGCTCTGAAATACCCGTGGACCTGGCCTTCACACCGGCAGATGAGGTAGAAGCGACGACAAACACAGCAGCTGCCTCAGGAGCTAGCGCAGCAGTAGCGCAGGCAACGAGCAGCACCACTTTGCCGCAGGGGGAAGAGGGAGAAACAGCACATGCCCAGCCAGATTTAGCGCCAGTGCAATTACCAGGATCAGCGGAAGCCAGTTTGGAAGAACCAGGATCGATAGCTGAGAAACACGAGTTACCCGCAGCGGAGAGTGGTTCTTCCAAGAGGCATAGGCCCTGTAATCCCGAGTCGTTAGAGAGCTGAACAGCTTATGGGCGTTATACAATGCGTACGGAGGTATCTGCAGGGTTTGGCAGCGCCTCCATATGTCGGTTCTTGTTCTTAAAGTCAATATTTCCAGTTGGACGGGCCTCTGCATTGTTAGGTACTCGATTATGCTACGTATATTGGTGATGCTGGCCATAGCGTGGATCTCTGTAACGGCTTTAAAGCATAGGATAATAGGACCTAGAATTTTCCTCCCTCTTGTGCTTAAAGGGACTGATAGCCAGCTGTAGTGCGAGTAGCCTTATCCGTTCGCCCTTCCCCCGGCCTGAGAGCAGGCTGAGGCAAGGCAGCAGGCCGTTACACAGACGAGAACAGCCAGAGGTGCAAGGAAGCAGACACTTCAAGTTGCCGCTAGCTCCTTAAGAATAAACACGCCTCCCTCCTGTACAGGAATCCCACACACAAGGAATTGTGCGATTCCAGATTTGCGGGCCTTTCCACTTTTTTTCCCGTGAATGCACTTGCCGTGCGGGAAATAGGATCTGCGGGATTCTTTCTTTGTCCTTGCCCGTTACTGCAAGTCAGTGGGGAGAGGGAACCGAGCTCGAGTATTGCTGTCTGGAGTAGCCACGTCGCCCCTACAAATGTGCCTGGGAACAACCCCAATGTGCAGATTGGCTTATGGCATGTCACCGCTACACCTTTTTACATACGAGGTAGTGAGAAGGATTTCTGGAATCATACGTCACCGGCGCATCGACTGTTCTGAGGGCGGAGCCTCGGAGAAGCCAGCTCCCAAGGCTCTCCAGTATCCAATCTGTATCTCGTTTACTTTCATTGGCGCACATATCGAATCCGCGGAAAAGGAAGACCTGAAGATCATGCGGAGTAGCTGCACAGCAGGCAGGGCCAGACTGCTCCCCCTAGGGAAGTCCTAGGCGCAGAACAGAGACCCCATGCGCCCGTGGGATCTCCCCACAGAAGAAGGCCGTTTTACGCCGAGCTTTTCTGCTTTGTCCGATCATATTTTGAGCACTGCTCTATTTGATGAGGCGAAGAATCCGCTACTCTCCACTGTCCTGCGCACATGAATGGGGCGTGAGGCGTCCGAGGGACTGCAGCAGCTAAACGAAGCACGAGGTCGCGTGGGGAGCGAGTTTGCGCTCCCACGGCGCTTTATCTCCAGCTTTGAAGCGTCTTCGTCATCCGGACACCCCGAAAGGGCGCCTTGACTTGGCGGTTCCGACCTGCGCAGAAGCCCTCGCTGCTTACTGAGCCGACCAGCACGCTTTCTGAAGGTTTGAGGGCGTATCCAAGTCTTCTTGGCCACGCATGGTGCCACACACTCTTGAAGCAGCAAGCACTGCCCTTTTAGTCCCTGTCTGAAGCCTCTGTACACTCAATTTCCCCTAGTAGCACGTGAGAACCTGTGCTCCAAGTCCGCGCTGGCAATACGAGACTGCAGCTGTCACGCCCTCCCTCACATTCTCTGCAGTGAAACCTCTTACTATGGATGCAGCTCTCTCCTTTAGCAGGGTATGGGTGCGCCTGGTTTCCTCGAGGCCCTGCAGCGCCGGGGAGCTACGAAGTCAGACGGAACGGGAGCAATGCGACTGCCTGCAAAGGCCTCCCGCGGATGGTCAATCTCCGTCAGCACTGAGCCGCGGCAAGTGCCGCTTCGTTGCTGCAGAGGTTGGAGTGACAGAGACAGTAGCGGACCTCAAGAGTATGCTCTTGGAGCTGCTGCCATCGTGCTTTTACACCCACTACGACTTACTCCTCCATCGAAAGGGCCCTCAGCACGCGGCAGCGCCAGAACGAGGACCCCTGTTGCTGCAAGACAGCTTCGGCTTTGCAGATCTGTCTATCGACACCGGAGATATCATAGACTTGGTGCCCAAACCTTGGGATGCCCTTTCCTCGCTGCTTCATTTGCGGAGATTGTCTGAAGTCCTCTACGAGCCGAGGGCAATTGTGATGCGGCAGCTTCCAGATGCATCAGATCCATGCGGAGCCTTTGGGGCAGTGCTTCGCCCCGTCGTGTTGCAGCAGCTTGGTGCAAACGCAGCTCAGGAGGAACATGCCACTCCTTCCCGCAGCGAGGACATGGCAGAAGGCAAGAGCTCTTCAACAGGGACAGAGGGAACCCCCATGGCGAGGCGACAGCGCAGCAACAGGCGGAAGTGTCGCACTGAGAAGAAGCGGGGAAAGGCTCTCGAGGCCTCTACCTGGTGGGACGTCGCAGAGGGCGCAGAGGGAGGCGTGCTGCAGGACTGCCAGGAGATGCTGCCTCTGAGTGACCAAAAGCAACACACCCAGCAGCTCTTGCTTCTGCAGCAGTCATTGCTGCCTTCTCCTTTGCAGCCCAAACCCCAGGTAGCGCTTCCTTTTCCCTGCTGCAGTGCCTCGTTTCCCTGTCTTGTGACTTCACAATAGAAGCTGTAGTGGTCTCCCTGCCGCGTTTTCCACTCACGCTTTAAGCAGATGTTTCGCGCGCTTGTGTGCAAGCGAGGGAAGCACACAGCGGCTGACAGCTTCAAATCCTTTGCCAGCTGTTGCTATCAGAGTGTCGACTGGTGGGCTTCTATCCGTGCATTTCACGCTACCCGTGTCTTCGCCTCCTTCCGAATCGTGCAGTTGCTGAATTTTATACGGCTCTACCCTGGAGGCCCTCCCACACCGACAGCTCAGTTGGCGGGGCACCTGCTCTGGCTGGAGGCAGAGACGGTCGAAGGACTGCGCCTCTACATCACCTCGACGGAGAACGGTTTCTGCGTCTCTTCCCTGAGGCACTGTGCGTACAGTGCGGCACGCTGACGCTGCTGCTCTGCTCTGTGCCTGGCTGCTGCTACCTGTACAGGCGCATGCTATGTCACCTAGGATCTTCAAGGGGGCGCTTCCCTTTGAGCGTTGCTCTTGCATGCTCTGTTTGGTGCTGTTTTTCAGCAGCTGCGAGTGCTGCTGCTGCCACAGCACCTTCCGGCCCTTCGTTTGACGTCTTCCCCCTGCAGCAGATAACGGCCCCCGATGGCAGGTGTCTGCCTTTCTCGGAATCAGCAGATGACTTTCTTTTCGACACGTTGGCAGAACTGCTATGCGCCTACTCTCCGGCCTTTGCCACTGGAGTGAGGAACTCCGTGCCTCTGACTGTTTAGACGCCACGGGGCACGAGAAAGTCGCTTGAAGGACCAGCGTGCTGGACGTTGCCCCCCTGACAAGCAGACCTCTCGTTTCCCCATCATTTGCTATCTCGCCTTATTACAAGCCCGTGCCGCGTCCTGAAGCTGTCTCTCCATTTGGGTTTCTCTTTGTGCAGCCGCCTCGGTTAGTTAACTTCATGTGCATGCGTTTGCTGCGGATGTGTGTGGGGGTGCAGTTGGAGCACATAGTCCCGGAACTGCTTGACGCGGATTTGCCGTTGCACGCGTTGCCCTCTCTGCAGCCTTTCCTCCCGCCGTTTGCGGCCGAAACGGAGGCAAGTTTTTGCTAACAATTCCAGCAGCTCATAGATTTGGCTAAGGGACAGAAGGAGGTGAAAAGGAGGTCGTAGAAGGAGGCATATGAAGGTTTCATGCAAATAGGGGCAGCTGGGGGACTCCACATAGCCCAGCAAAGGCGACGGAATGTGCGAACGGGAAGTTAGGTAGTAGTCTGTTTGTTGGTTGCGCCGTCACCGCTGCGCACTCCGTGAGGAAGACCAGCAGGGTGTGCCATGACGATGCAGCTCTAGTATGGCGAGGGGTATCTCACAAGAGTTCATCCAGCTACCTTGTGTGTTGCCTGTTTCAGCGCTTGCATCAACGCTTATAGTTGTCTCGTGTAAAGCTGCCTTTTCGAGGTTGCCCATGTCTCGTTCACAACACCGATGTCTTCTTTCCTTGCACCCCGGCACCAGATTGCTCTGGTGATATACTGTTCTGCTTTCTTGCTGCAGCAAGAACAAGCATTAAGCCCTGAGGCCCATCTTTTCGGTGGAATGGCACCGACGGCCGCAGCTGTTGCGGCTGCGCATGCTGGCCATCGTTTGTGGAATGCCGAGTATGCGGCAGTTTTGGAGGCACTACCACCAAGAGACTTCGCGCAGTGTATTGCGAGCGAAAAGCAGAGCTCCAAGGTAAGCAGCCTACTCATCCAATTTCCGAGCGGCAAGAAATTGTGGTGCCCGGAGATCAACAGGCCTGAGGCTTTTTACCTTTCTTAGCTCCAAGTGGCTCTTGCCTTTTCGACGGCATGGGCATGCAAGAATCTCTGAAGTATTGAGCCAGAAACTTGCGAGAAGCGCGCTGCATCGGCCGTTAGCACGATGAGATGGTACTGCTGCCGTCTTCTCCCAGTGTATTGGCCATTCCAGCGAGGCCCGTTTCGTCTGCACACAGAATTTCTTTGGAGCATAAGGTTTTGCTGACGCTGTTCCTGCTGCTGTGACGCAGATAGCTGCAGAGTTTCGTGAAGCGGCTTTGCAGGGAGCTGTCGCACTGCGGGAACGCCAGCTGCTCCCTTACGGGGGACGTTCTATGCCCAGTATGAAGACCACAGCGGGCGATGCACTGAAGGGGCTACCCGCAGCCGCCGTACACCAGGTTTATGTGCACAATAACATTTGCCTAATGGCAGACAGCGAACTCTTCGGCTGCAGCTGCTCTATTGCAGAGGGGACAGGACGCTGCCTGGACGCCAACGATGCTGTCCGTGAGGCAATGAGAAAGGCCGCTGAGGCAGCAGAGGTGGCCAGGCTATGTGAGGACGTAGGCCTTGCAGCAGCTGCTGCTTCATCTGCTTCTGCACCCGCTGCCTTCCGTGGGGCTACCGGAGTAGCAGTGCCTTCCGTTCAAGAGTTCAAAGCTCCAGGCTTGATGGCTGTGACGGTGGACTATGCTGGGTGCCGCATTCTTTGCCAATCGATTCACGAGGATTTACCTGGGGTTCAGAGCTTTTATAAAGTGGCAGCACATGAAGCAGAACAAGAGTCTCAAAGTCCTTGCTGCACTGCAAATACCTTTGCTACTGTTGGGCAGATTCTGGGGGTTAAGCTCCCCGTCAACAGCAAGACATCACCGCCACAATCTCTTCGCCATTTCTTTCCACTGGACGTTGCAGCTTCTCGTTTCGGGCTAGGAGAGACACCGGCGGAGCTTGCTGCTGCGGCCGCTGTTGCTGCTGCACGTCATACCGCGCGCGCCAATGGAGAGCCGGCGGTTGTTGCTGCCGTAGCTGCCACGGCAGCAGCGACAGAGGAACTGAATGCTGCTGCAGCGGCAGCAGGCTTTGCGCAAGGGCCCTCGCATGCAACAGAATGCCCAGAAGTGCGTCCTGAACTGTTGAGGGCTTTCCTGTTGTTCAGAAAGCGACAACTTGCCCATGAGCGGCTGCAGCAACAAGAGGAGCACAAGACCGGAGGCGACGTGGAGGTCCGGGCAGAGTCTGCTGCTGCACCAAATGTGCCGCCTACTCTCGAGGAGGAGCTGCAGCTGCGTCTGGAAGAGGTCTGGAGGAGCCAGTGCAGAACCACTACGAAAGAGCTGTTGCGAGCTGCTTCCTGGTTCGGCAGCGACAGCAGAGGGGGCATAAACGGCTTCAGCCGTCGCGTGGTGCGTCTGCAGGAGCTGACCAATGATTGTTGTACTGATACCCTGTTGAGGTGTATGGAGAGGGCTAGAGAGCAGCAGGAGGCGTTGCTGGAAACTAGGCGGGAGGAAATAGACCGTCTTCGCACGGCCCTCGAAAGGCAATTAGAACAGCGTGAACGAGAAGAGCAGCATTCTACCTCGACGAAGCAGAAAGATACGGTACAACAGCAGCAAGAAAAGCTGCTGCTGCAGGATAACATGACGCAACAGCATCAGAAGCGACAGGAGACTTCGAAGGGGAACGAGGAAGGCACAGATGCGGCAAGGAGGCCCTTAGATACTGATTCCGTTGCAGCAAGCGAAATAGGCGAGGTTGCTGGTACTGTTCCAGCCGGGATGGCCACAGCCGCACTGGAGGGGAGAGCAGGTGATGTGGCGTTGCTATCGCTTCTTGGGGAGGACGTGTCGCTTCTGCAGGACTGCGACCTGGCCACTCGTGCGGGTTCCCTTGCAGCTACTGCATGTGCGATGGCATTCCCTCTCCCTCCAGGCGTTCCGGAGGCTAACCGCCTGCTGGCGGACGCCGGAACAGAGGCTTTGGCTCTTGATTCAGAATTAGTTAGTAAGGCAGACCGTGAGAGTCTGCTGCTTCTCTCTGCATATCTGCGGCAAGTGGCTGTCCCGTTAGCGGCCAAACTGCTGTGTGCCCACTACCCCAGCAGCGATCTTCCTCTAGATTCACAGGGTCTGAAGGCGTTCATCCACAGCTGCGGATTAAACTGCCGCCATTTGGGCGCGATTTACCGTGCCATACAGGCAATGAACCCGGAAAGGGCTGCATCTCTCCCTGAAATGCTGCTGGAAAGGGACATTATACTGCGCTGTGCGAAGTCTCGCATAAACCGGCACCTCTCCACGCTTACCCTCGGGGAAGTGGCCCCCGCAGCGGCTCATCTCATTTCGTGCTTATTTTCCGCAGTCGTATTATCTTCGCCCTCCCAACCTGCTGTCAATGGCTCAGGCACGGCAATGCCTAATGGCGCAGTAGCATTGCGTGGAGGCCCCACTAGGGCCTTGGGTGCAGTCCTGGAGGAGACGCCTGAGAGCTTCTGGGAAGCTATCAGGCGCCGCGCTTGGACGCGCTTTGGTCAACTTTTGCCCGGCACCCCCCTCCAATGCATCACCCTGAGCTCGGTTGCTGGCCGCTTCGTCCTTCTGCGCAGCCTGTGTGCTGCCCTCGGAATACAGCTTCGAGCAGAGGTGATTCCGCGCTTGTATCAGCAGCAGCAACAAAAGCAGAAGGTACCTAAGTGGCTAGTGCTGCTGCAGGCGAATGAGCAGAAACTGTATATGGGAGACGATACTAGCGAAGGTTCTGTAGTGCCTCATCGGCAGCAGGCAAGAAGCGTTCTTGAAGGTCAGCACCATGGGGAACAAGTGCTTCAAGGAGGGCAGTGCGACTCCAGTTCTGTAAGCACAAATGACTTCTGCAGCCACCTAGTGAAGGCGGAGGACATTACAAGGATTGCCCCGGTGCCTAAGGGTGCTCACCCCCCGTCTCACGTCGTCCGTGCCCTGCTCTCTGCGGCGTCTCATTGCTGCGTTTTTGGAAGTTTCGACGCAGCTCTGGACCTGCTGCAGCAAGCCCTTTGTGTAGCTCACCAGCTCTCAGGCGCTGTTTGTTCGTGAGTCACACCATTTTTCCCCTTTTCCAGTCCGACCCGCGCCCTCTCGGAGACGGGACACCCCCTTCGCTCTTCTCCTTTCCCGTCACATGGTGGTCGCGATTATCTGGTTCTTCCGCTAATTAGCCCTTCTTCATATTCAGCAGACCACGTAATTGGGGTGCATAATTCGCACAGAGTGCCTTAAAGCCTCTCTGTTCCTTTGGTGAAGGTTAAGCCAACAGGTTTAACATATATGAAGTACGTGCTGAGTTGGCTTTGTGCTGATGCCGCTCTCAGGGAGGCATCCACTTGCTATGCTGCGATCGGGCAGTTGCTAGGTATTGTGGACGACCCTCTGAACGCATGCAACAACTTGCAAAAGTGCCTCATACTCATGGATAGGCGCGCCGGTCCAGACCATCCGATAACGCTTGATATCCACTCTGCGCTGGCTCACGCCTTCGCCCGACTACCGGGCAACCAATACACGACCCGTGGACTGCGCCATATGCAGCGAGCGCTGCTTATGCTGCATACGTGGACCGCAGGCCTTGCCCATCCAATGCTACCCTTACTGCTCTTAGGGGCATCCCGCTGCTTGTTGCAGCAGTACCAACAGTTGCAAAAGCAAAACGAACGAGAACAAGCCTTAGAGAGCGCCGTTCGCTGCCTGAGAGCCGCAGAGGCCGCCCTGGATGAGTTGCAAGGCTGCAGCCCCGAGTACTGTGCTGAGGTGCGTTTTTTTGGCTATCTCAAATAACTTGGGAATAGTGTGCTGCATCGTAGGAGCGTCTGTGGCGCTGTTCCTTAGAAGGGGTTGGCGGCTGCCTTCTTTTAAGGGAGAACTGGGTGCTGAAAGGGACATCTCTGTAGATTTCTTGGGATTTTAGGTGTACACTGAATTGTCCTGGATCTACGAGTCTATTGGAGACTGGCGTAAGGCTCTTGATTGGGCAAGGTCTGCCAGAGGGGCGTTCGAGAAGACCACAGCAGACATAGGGGTGCTGCAGGTTCGTCGCTGAATCCGTCCTAGCTGCACAACCCGTGTGTTGGCTTTGCGCTTCCCAGACCAGAACGCCTTTGCTTGCGAGTGATGCTAAGCTAGTGCCACTTTTTGCTGCGCTCTGTAATTAGGTCTATGTAGCAGAAAGTTTATTTAACGGGGGTTCCGTTGTGATGGGCTATGTTGTACACTCAGGAAGCAGAGGCGCGAATGGTACGGCTAACGCGCTCTCTGGTGATGCAGACGCAACAGCAAAAACTGCAGCAGTATCAGAGGGGATTATTGGTGTCTCGTTTGCGCCATGCAACTGGCCTGATGAGGGCAAACAACAGAGTGGATGTGTCTGCTCTACTGCCCTGCGCTGGGTCCTCCTGATTCACCCACATTGTATCCGTGAGAAATAAGATAGTAGCCATCTTCTGACAATATGAAGCTATAGTAAACTGCTATGTGGTGCACCCAGCTGAATCCAGCCGCGGTGATAGAGTACTGCAGCAGAATACGCGTACTACTTGGCACTGCCTGCAGGAAGCACAGCCTGAAATGCAAACCCAATTCAGTGATGTCAAAATTTTGCTCGAATGCTGTCACCTGATTTGTACGTTCATATTTTTACATGGCAGTCTTGTCTTCAAGTAAACATTGTGCACATGTACATGCTTTCGTGTATACTTGCATTTATAAGGTAGGAGCATGCACGCGCATTGCTGTACATTTATATTTGTATTATACAGAGCACAGCCATGTGCAAGTAGATACATGCACACCGCATGCACGTACATGATTAGGCATACTCATACGCATGTGTACATGTACATATATGTAGACACGCAACACGTGTGTGTATCGACATTTTTTTTACAACTGGTATACTTAATTTGCATGTATATTAGCCTAGTGGCGTTGCTTCCCTTTTTTGGCTTGATCAGTTGTCCTTCTTGTACCCATGATACATGCTGAAAATTGAGACTGAGGCGAAATCTTAGAATAATCCGCATGAAGTCTATTAGTTCCCGGCTGATGTGTACTACAGCTCAGTAACGACCTGCCACGGGAAACTATTGCTGCATCATTTGAAGGCACCCAATACCAAGGACTCTAGTACTCATTCTCTGGGCAAAAAGGTTGCGGGTATCGACGTAAATTTAGCCCTATGCCTTCCCTAAAAGTCAAAGTAGGGGCCGATGGAGTTTCTCAGGCGCATGCGCAGCTGCGTCGTGCCTCGCGATGGTAGACAGCGACGCAAGAAGCTACAGAGTGGGCTACTGCAATTCTCGTTGCTTTGCTAGTCAAGTAATCCCCATACACTGCGACAACAGGACTCCTCTGGTACATTATGCCGCAAAAATTACCATAGGCATGAGCTGCTTGACCTGTACTGCGGCGCCTAACAGGCGTGCAGCTGACGCTAATGGATGTCGTCTGCATGCTGCAATGACTAGTCTTTTCCTTTCAGGGATACTACTCCTTCGTGACGCAAGTGAACTTCGACTGCACTTCAATCAAAGCTACGACAGCCGCGACTCTACGAGTAGCGTGAAGAGGTAGGTATGGGACGCCTGTCTGGAGCAAATGTAAATGTGCTAAGGTGAAAGCGTTGCTGTATATAGTACCGTTCAGGAATGTACACGATTGCTTTGGCTCTTCGTGCACCCAAGGGTACTTTGCACTGCAACTCAACATGGGTGCCTTGGAGCCGAGCTGAAAATAAGCACTGCCAAAACATCGACCCGACCTACATGCAGCGACCTGTTGCGTCTGCGTGTCTCCATCAGAAGGGTAGCAAAGAGACAGCTTCGATCGGAGGGATATGTGGAACAGTAATCCACCAAATCCTATGGGTCAGTTACGCTGTCGCCAGCAAGCTCGGGGCTGGAAGCTCACGATACAATACGTCGTCTCTCGCTTTGGCCAGCCGCTCGAGCGGTTTTGTTCCCCCCATGCTTTTCAACCCTGCTTTCTAGCTTTCAAAATGCAGTGCCCAGCTCATACGAATAAAATAACAGACGGCATTAGGGTGTCTCTTATTACCTGTCAACCGCCAAAGCGGCTCTGGTACCCCGTCACTCTCCCTTCACGTCAGGTTTCTGTGACTTCGACGAAACTTCTCAAGTTTCGAGGGACTTCTCAGCTCCCTCTTTGTGGAATAGAAGTCCACGGGGCGCCTGAGATCAGAGCCCCATTTTGGCCCCAGTAGAAACGGATCACATACCTGCCATTCGGCCTTTTTGCAATGAGAGAAAAGAACCAAACCAGGTTCGCACGCGCATGTCTGCGTTAGCCTGGTAACTTCTGCGGCGTGAAAGCGTTAGCCTGGTGTCAGGCTGGTGCAAATAGCATTAAGAATAAGGAAGAATGGCACCACTTAGTTTGCTTTGCGCCTCACCGCACCGACTGCCTGATGAACCTTGGTAAACCCTTCATGCACGACATGCTGAATCCCTTCGGCCGCCCTGGTCCCCGCCTCCCCCAGCTTGTCCATGTACGCGTCAATTGGCTCCTGATGCACTAGCAAGAAGGGGCGAATAAAGACGTTGTACACAACTTCAGCTCCCTAAAAAACCAAACAATCCCAAAACAAAATCGAGGCAATTTGTGTCCAGCTCTGCGTCCCAGTGTAGATGGGAATTTGCAACGCTGTTGTCGTGGGAGGTCGAGGGATCTTGCCTTGAAGCATGGGAGTGCAAGATACAGAAGGAAGCAGAACTTGAACAGATAGTAGAACGGGACCCAGAAGAGAATGATGTCAACAAAATACTCGGCGATCGAAAATGCCGCATAAACCACCCAATAGGTCAGCCAGAGCTTGTCATCCTCCGTTCCTGGGCTCTCAATGGCCCGAAAGGACATCCATGCTCCGAAAAACACAACGCAGCACATATAGAGCCTCAGTATACACCGAGATCTGTTTTAAAGCGGATTTTAGAGTTATCCCACACAGCAACCCTGACTTTTTCTACCGTCCAGGAACAGGAATCGAGCTTGCGTTGACATGACTCTTCCTTTCCCCAAAAGACAGCTTGTCTCTCCCGTTCAAAATTCGGTCATGCAAGGAAAACCCCAACTGCGAGTTCGATGCAGCAGCGCGCACTGCTATAGGGCTTACCGGGATACAGAAATCCGGCAATGTCACATACTATTCCTCCGCCCAAGCCAGTGCCGAGACTGATAAGCAAAAAGACTCCAAGGCCTGTAACAATGGCAGATGGTCTGAGTCCTGTAAGTGCAGAGGCCTGCTGTGCCAAAGGCGTATCCTCGAAGTATTTATCGGCGTCACTGAAGAAACGCTGAATAGCAGCGGAGGCCCCCTGCGGCTTCTCCCCTGTGCCACGGTTCTCGCGGGATGCTCCACTATCGGGGCTGCCACGAGCAGCCGCGTCCATCCCTAAGGCCTTCTTGAGACCTGTCATTATGAGACAAGTGAAGTATTCACGTGAGAAGAGCTGTCGGAAGGTTCCGAATGGCAAGGAGAAAACTGCACGAATTACCGACCGTGTGCGCCTAAATTTGAAATAGTATGGAAGTATAATTAGAGGCAAAGAGCAGAAGGAATGTGCAAGCGGAAAGGAACTGAAGAGGAACGAAATACTCAACGCTGCGTCGCCTCAATATAGGCTGCCGCCCCCGGAACCAACCGGCCGCTAGGTAGTCGCTTCCCCCTAACTGACCCGGAGAATGGAGTGCCGTTCTTTTGCACGGAATAAAGTATATCATAAAAACATTACTGTCTGATGCATGATGCCCAATACACTGCGCACCCGGTGCACTCCAGCCCCAGCCACCTGTTTCACCGCCAGTGACTGATCAAGCCGAGACCAGCACAAATGTTGAGCGAGGGGGGCAGCGAATAGTTCTAAATCAGATCTCTTTCGCAGCTAGACCATATATTCTGTGAAAGGGCCCCGAGACAGCAGAGTAATGGCAGAAAACAATCAATATACAAGAGAAGCGAAGGGAGCTTCCACACAGCAATTCGGCTCTTCAGGTTCGATGGTTCTGCGCACGGAGGTACTGCTACACGACACACTAGTCTATCTGGTTCTGTGTTCCGCTGGCAACATACAATTACGGGTAGCCAGCCACATACCACTCAAGCCTATGCAGCGTGGCGAGGCAAAGCACCGCCGTCAAACACCTCTAACATCTTGATGGAACGTGCAGCCGGCGGACGAGGGGTTCATAAGAACCGCATTATTGAAACTAGACCTAGTTTCCAGTCTTTTTCGAATCTAGGACTAGACTAACCTATGCTGCAAAAACAACGGATCTTCCGCCATACTTTTAGCATCGTTTAAGTGTCCAACCCCACGACTTTCTCCGGCACCCTCAAAATGAATGCCGAAACGACAGCTCTCAGGGTAGCCCCGAGGAACTGACAGATGTCCTGGGGCTGTGCTATAACTGAAGTCCCATCCGTGCAACGCGAAGGACCCAGTTGTCGCCCAGAAACAACTGGCAAATCCCTCGTGCGGATCCAGCAGTAACTGCTGCTGCGCGTTATTGCAACCAAACGCCGCTTGGAAGGCCAGCTGGCCGCAGACTCTTGATAGGAGTGAATATCGACGGGCGAGCTGCCCTCAAACAGCTTGCTGCAACAACACACCCTCAGCCCAGCTCGCCACAGGCCCTGCTAAGCAAAGCAGGCCACTGCCTTCCGTATAAATCGATTCGCAGTCGACTGACATAAAATGTCAAGTAGCCACACAGCCCTCGTCGGTCTACGACACATGAAACGCCTCTCCTCGCCCTTTGTCCGATCCTCTTCCACTTCATTTTGCTTATTTGGTCTCCAGTTTCGCCGGCATTTCAAGGATCTGGGTGTTATAGTGGGTTTCAATATCCTTGAGCTGCTCAGTATCGTTGGTGGTAACGAAGTTGATGGCAACTCCCTTACGGCCAAAACGGCCGCTCCTACCAATTCTGTGGATGTAATTCTCTTTGGATGTAGGAATGTCATAGTTGATGACCAGAGACACCTGCTGCACATCAATTCCTCTAGCCAACAGATCGGTAGTAATCAGAACACGGGTAGAACCGCTGCGGAACTCGCGTAGAACAGTCTCGCGCTGCTGTTGCTCCATGTCACCATGCATCGCTGATACCGTGAAGTCATGACCCGTCATCATGTCTACTAGCTGAAGCACCTTTCTGCGTGTGTTGCAGTATATGATAGCCTGAAGAACAAACGAGCACGCAAAAACGGAACATATTAAAAACACGAGACGATCCCCATATATAATCACCAGATATTATCCAAGAATCTACTCACAGCATCGAACCATATATCGTGCACAACGCCTCGTCGGGATTTCAAATACCTGAGTGATCGTCAGAGTCTCGTACAAGTCGACCAAGGTAGCGAACTTGTTTTCTTCCTTCTGGACATCAATGAAGTACTGGGAGATACCCTCAAGCGTGAGTTCATCCTTCTTCACCAAAATGCGTCTTGGCTTCCTCATGAACTGCGTTGTAAGGTCCAGAATGTCCGATGGCATGGTGGCGCTGAAAAGAGCAACTTGCACGTCCCTGGGCAGGTGCTGGAAAACAGCAAGAATCTGGGACTTGAATCCGCGTGACAGCATCTCATCGGCCTCGTCAAGAACAAAAAGAACCATGTGCTCACACCGCAAATGACGCTTTTCCATCATGTCGTTCACACGACCCGGCGTGCCAACCACGACGTGTACACCCCCGTGCAACCGCTGCGCGTCTTCGCGCACCGATGTCCCGCCGACGCACGCATGACAAAGAACATCAAGGTAGTCACCAAGCGCCAAAGCTACCTGAAGATACGAAGGTACCACACATGCCAACCAGTGGATGCACGTTCGTGGATCGACCGCCCTTCAGTCCAGCCAGAACCATCTTGAGGACAAGCTGAGTCTGATTCTACTAAGTAAGACACGATCAAGAAACTTCTGGATACATACATATTCAAAACCCAACGGCCCACACCCGTGAACAAACACCAAGCCCCACAGTGGCAAACTGGGCGCCAACCCGTAAAATGCGCATATGATGCAGGCTTTACCGAGTCCTCCACTAGGTGAAAAACAAAATGAAGCGGTGATACGTGGAAAGCGAAATAAAAAGCAGAGAACAAAGACAGGCATTGTCCTAGCAGCAAATTTGTCACAGCAGGATGGTTGGTGGGGCACAAGCACCCACCTTTTGGATCTGCTGGGCAAGTTCTCTAGTTGGAGCCAAGATAAGAACTTGGCAAGCGGGCTTATTGTAGTCGATTTTCTGGAGAGCTGCAATCACGAACGTCGCCGTCTTTCCCGTCCCACTTTGGGCTTGTCCGATGGTGTCGTGGCCGTCGATGATAGGCTTGATTCCGCGCATTTGGATGGCCGAAGGCCTCTCAAAACCATAAGAGTAAATGCCTCGCAAGAGGTCTTCATGCAAAAGGAGGTTGTCGAAAGATGTTACAACTTCATCTTCGTAGTCAGCCTCTGTTGCTTGCTGCTCCTGCTGCTTCTCCTCCTCTTGCTGCGGCTGCTTGTCCTCGCTCTCCATTTTCGCTGCCCTGTACTATAACACGAAAACTAGCCCTATCCAAACAAAGACTGTCAACCAACGCTCTTGTGCAGCGCGCCCGGCTGCCAGACAGGTCCGGACGTGGGGCGCCTGAGGGGTGCTGCTGCAGCTGCAGCAGCGGCGGCTGCTTCAGCGGCCCCGGCCCCTCCCTTCACCTGGTGCCTGTAACTGTTGCGGCGCATTTTACGCGTCTAGTTCTTCAATTTAGTTTCCAGCAACAGTTACCTAGAACATTAGTGGCTATGCAAGTAGCGACGCAATTTAGTTGCAAGCACCCTCTATATCATAGGTGCCTCCCCACCAGCCCCAGCACTGGACTGCTGGCGGGCACCGAACAGGCGCTGCATGATTGTCAAGCAAATAATGTATACTGAAGTGCATTATAGATCGTTTTATGCATCATAAACCATCATTAGCCCACCCCATGTCCATCATGCCCTGCTTAGTGGCTTTTAGCTTACTTGCCCCACAGCCAAGAAAGTAGGGATGCTCCGTAAGCATAACTGCATATGTGCCCCATTGCAACCACCAGACACTCAGCACAGTTGCCTTCTTTGGAACAACTCAAGAACATAGCTGGAAGCAACGTCTTCCCTGTATGGGTTGTGATGCCCCAGTGGGTCCTAGAGCCATTTCACGTTAACTAATTGGACAGCAGGCAAGCTACATTTTCGCACTTTGCCTTACTCTAGTTATATTGAAAAAAAAGTAGAGAATTGGCTAGTAAATTTGCCTGTTAGTGTACCCTATTTTTTGTGAGGTGCGAGTACCTCGATGCAAGACGACGTAATGCTATTTTGGGTGCGCTAGACGCTACGCGCAATCAGCAAACAATACTCCCAGTCGAGCAGGTTAAGCTAAGCGTACACGCTTTCTACTCACTGGTCATTCTTCACTTGGCCTCAGTCGTGAAATGGCTATCTGGCTTCTCGTTTCGTTTATCTCATTGAGTGGACAATACTGGCAGCTGGATACAAAAAGACAAAATGTTGTCTACATGTGCACTAGATGCTGCGTGCAACCAGCTGTGGCTGCTCAGTGTACTAGAGGCTTTCAGTTACGTGCACTCCAGCCCCCTCTCTCTTCTTATTCCATTTCTGTGAATGCCACAGGCAGAGGAAGGCGGGAGCTTCCTGGCAAAACACTCGATAAACTCTATCAAGTTTGTACCGAGTCTAGAGGTCAGACTATCCCTAGGAGGCCTCAAGGAGACTGTTAGAGCTGGAGGCACCGCATGGTTCGGTGCAGCTGTACCCCCCTTATCCACCGGCTGTGGATGCATTGGACCATCATGTTTTGAGCAACACTTTCTGCCTTTAGCCAAGTAATTTGGTCAATTTTGTGAAGAATGAAAATTCCTCTGGAGAAGGAATTTGACTGTGGCGCAACGCCTGTTGGGGTGGCAAATGCCGTTCTGTAAGCTGATGTGAACGCAGTAATGTTTACAAGTGGTTGAACAGCAAGCTTTGTCAGCCCATTACATTTACGGATGTGTCAACAAGGCTCTGTCGACCAGAAATGTATGATAGTCAAAAGTATGTTTATCCACTCAAATATTTTATTAGCTGGTGGGAGGCTGAGCTCGCTGTGTACCTTCCAGACTGGAAGGAAACGAGTGCCCATTGCGGCATATTTTTTTGAGGTTGAAGCACCTCAGTACTGGATAAATAATGTAAAGGAATTTGTGCACCTGCAGATATTACTGCATTTTAAGCGTCACACAAGCCCTGACTCACCGACTTATGCGGACATAAGCTCACCAGCAAGAGTTTCGAAAATAGTTGAAATTGAATTCGAGGAATTTCTTGATAGCTATCAATGTATTGGTACATCGCAAGAGTTATAAAATTTCGGGCTTGCAACAGCCACAATGTAGTCGAACAGGTGTTTTATCAATAATTCATATGTGGTTTCCCAGGAATGTTACATCAGGTGATCGCAGGGTGGGCAGCAGCTCAGCGACTGAACAGCCGACGGATGTGTAAGTAGTAGAGGTTTTAGGAGCAACTGAGCAACCCTCCTCCCTCTTGGGCCGAGAAGAAAGAGCCAAGTCGGGATTTGAACCCATGGACGACGGGTACGTGTCAACCGGTCCTAGCCTACAGTCTACAGTGAACGAGGAAAGAAAGCTTGAGGGACCCACACTACCCTTAGTAGCTCCAAACAGCCCCACGAAAATGCTTCGAATTCTACTGTGAGAGATTGTGCCATATAATCCAGAAGCCAAACAGCATATAAGAAGCCAGGGAACTTTAGCAAAGAAGCTGGGGGCACCGAAAACACGCTGCTTGGCTAGCAAAAAAGAAGACGCATCAGGAAAACTGAATACTTTCAAGCAAGACGCGGCACAGCGAGGAGGTCACAGACGAAAGAGCCGCAGTACACGGCCGACCACATGTCAATTTTTTCCTGATATTACATCACATCAATGGTCTAAATTTCTAGCATTACCTTGTACTACAAAGGAAGTGAATCTGGATTTAAAGAGACGGCACAGAAGTGCAGTCTCTCGGTCATCAGAATGCAAGTATTGGCAAGGCTCCTAAACCGAACCGCTAGATCAAACTGGAATTGGTTTCACTAGGCATGGTCTGAAATTTAATGTTGAGCCGTGCACCAAGATGTAATTTTAGGGCTGCCATGGGCGGACCAATGGAAGGCGCGCATGAGGCCAAAAGCTGCTTGCGGACAAGGTTAGTGTGCCAGGAAGCGCCAAAAGAAGATGCCCCCTGACCCCCTCAAATACACTTTTTTCATCTTTGGTGAGCAAGTTAGTGTCCGTATGTCTACAAGACGAGGCATATTTGCATGTGGGCTTCTCGGCAGTGTACTAATGTAGCAAAGTTCTAGCATGGAGCGCGTCTTCCCGAAGCTGCACGCGCTCTTTATCGAAAACTTCGATTAAGCTTTCAGCCGATGAAGAAAAATGGTCAAAAATCAAAAGGCGTTCGGGGTTTGCTTACTGATGACGAGCTGCCAGCATGCTGGTCACCTGGTGGTCGTCCAGCGCACCATTTTGAGTTAATGTACCGATCAGCCCAAAGTGTGTTCCACAATAATCAACATTCCCATAGTACGATGAGGAGATTGAGCAGGTCAATATGTTTGAAAAAATATCTGTGTAGAAACCGATCCTTATTTGGGGCAGAGCCTTTTGTAGATGCCACATAGGACAAAAGATGGTGCATGTGCGTTTGTTAGCTTTTAGCCCCTGTGCACAATTGCTCTTGAAGAGAATCTCGGATTGCCTCACATTGACGATGTGCGTAACAACTTACACGGATTAAAACTCTACTTGACAGTAGACTTTACAGATGCTGTCTTTCACATCATTATGCACCCAGTGGCAGCCATAAAACGGTTGCACACTCAAACTCCCATACTTGAGTATACCCGTGCGTCATTTTAAGTCGATTATGCCCCATCTGGACTGTATCATCAACTTGCTCCAGAGTTTAACGAGCTGATCAAGGAGTGGTGGATGGCTATCTACATGGTTGAAGGCTGAGGGTTTAGTCAATATCTTCAAGCGCACCTGCAGGACCTAAGACATGGGCTTCGGCTGTTGTGGGACATGAAGTGCTATCCGAAGGCACACAAATGTTCGTGCTTTGATTAAAACAACTACGCTTCTAAGGTTCCGCATTTAAGCTGTAGAAATTGAGCTGTAACACGCACAAATTGAAGCAACCGTGGTGTCGCCTCTACCTTTATCTACTTGCAAGAATGGTACAAGAGTCTATGATATTGCTTCCTATTACTGAAGCTTCATACCTGGATTCGCCCGGCTCGATGCTGCTTTGACTCGTCTATTCAAGAAGAAAATGCAGCCTGTGCCCCAGACAGAGAAGGGCAGTGCCCCAGCACGGACACTTATCGGCCGCTTCTCAATTTCTACAGTACTCGTGCTACCCGTGTATAAACATCATTTCTTTTTTAAGCAGACGCTTGGAACGTAACGGTGGGTGCCTTGGCTCCCAACAGGATACGGGGTCTCCCAAGATCTTGCTACTTTTTATTCCTTTGGCTTCACCGAAGCCGAGCAACGCTGTCTAGTGAGGGAAAAGCCACTCTATGCAGCGCTGTGGAGAATGAAAAAATGAGGGCCATGATGCGAGCCACCCACCAATTTTCGCTGTTTTTTTCGAAGCGATTTCAGCCAATTTGACAGTCATAGAGCTGCTTGGTAGCTCGAACGCCTCCTGGAGTACGACTTTAGAGTGAGGTATAACAAGGGCATTACCAAGGGGGTTTCCGGTGCGTCCTCACGACGCCCTAGCAATTCAATGTGGTGCAGCGCAACCGCTCGTATCCATAGTGGTTAACGATTTCCATCCAAGTTGTGTGCTTTATTATGATTCCGACACTCACATATCCGCTACTATTTTCAAAATTAAAGATGGCTAAAAGCACGCTGCCACATTAAGGATGGGCTGCTGTGGTTTGAAAGCAAGTAAGGACTCTATTGTTGCCCACTCCCACTTTGATCCGCAGAGCCGTTTTGTGCAAAGAAATTTTCATCCCTTCGTGCCAGGAAAGGAATAGCCGTACGATGGAAAGCTGTTACAGCCCGTCTGATGGCCTGGGAGGCTTCCTGTGGCACACGCCTGTGCACTGTTTGGCCAGATTGTCATGCAGCGAAGGCAGCCAAACTCTCCTAAATGCCGGCTTTCTGCAAAAGCATACGGATGCTTGAAGGTCATGAGTTAGGATAGCTTACACATCGCTGCCGACAGATGCAGCGACGGTGCCTTTTTCATCCCTTGCTTCAACTTTATCTCACCTCGGGAAGCTGCTTGATTGTTCTCAAGCCTGGTGTGATGCACCACAATTCTTCTGAAATATTGTTACGGGTAAAATGACAATGCTCTTTAGTGCGATCTGGCGAACGTTTATAACCCGCCTGTGCATTTACGTCAGTATGATAAATGAGAACATTCCTGAGACACAGGGACAGACACAGTACACCAGTCACAGCCTCCGCAGTATGTTGGATTGTGTGCACAGGCAAATTTAATCGCTTGGATGGACTTATGACACAAAAGTACACTCACCCGCTAGTTGCTCCTCCGACTCCGTAGTCCATATTGAGGAATATCTCTCGATTTGAGCCTGAACTTGGCGAGCCGAGGTCAGCAACCACCCTTAGTGGCGAAGAAATTCATAGAATAGCTGGCTAGTACACAAGCACGTATGCACATAGAACAAGAGATACAAGCACCAAATTAAGAAAAGAGTGGGCCAACTGTGTTTTTCGAGACTGAAATTTCGAGCCAGATGGGTTGACACACTTCACGTTGCACACCATAAGGTGATCAGACGAAGATGTGCGTGTTCAAATAGCTAAAGGCTTGCGACTCTTTCGAAAAAACAATGCTCTGTGCTTTCTTACTCTCTCGATTTTCGGGAGAAACGGAAATACTACAGAAGTATCAAAACCGTCCTCCCAGAGAAGTTTCAAATATTCCCCAATGATTCGCGGACTTCGCCGCGCAGGCAGGTGACCTGTTTGGAGGCGGAGGATTCACACGGAACTATGAGGGTGCTGAATTCCGTACCGACCAGAACACACTAGGCAGGAGCTTCTAGGGAAACATGTGGGGGACGCCAGCCTCAATGGTTGGTGGAGGAGCAGTTGTTGGCTTAGCTGCCCCCGGGAAAGTTTGTGGCTCTATTTCGTTACTAACGCTTGCCGCCATGAACGCAACGCCTCCGTTTTTATGGTCCTTGCCCTTTCCCAGCGCATGCTCTGCCTGAAAGAGTTTTGAAAATCTCTGTTTGTTTGCTGAAAAGTTTCCGCTCATCATTTGTTACGCTGCTTTCTACACTCAGGTTTATGTGTAGGCTCTCTCCGGTATGTTGCCCCTACATTCTTCCTTATGATTCGATAGGAATCGGGGCTGTGAAGTGGAAAGCTGCATGCATTGGCGTCGTTATGTTGCGAAGGCGATGCCTCGCTGTCGTGGGAGCACCGACATGTGTGAGTTTCCTGCTGCGGGACAACAGAAGACAAAAAAAAAGTGATCAAAAAGCACACTTGTGCAGCCATGCTTCGGCGACCCACACAAAAACCTTTCCCGGTTGCGCTGCATTTCTTCTTCATTCGTTGCTGGCTAGTCTGCGGTGTTTTTCTTTCCGTCGATTTTGCTTTACGGCTGATAAACTCATTTGCTTTATTTTGCCTTTTTCTTCCCTGAGGAGTCGCAATAGAATAAAAACTTTTTCGCTTTCCTGGATTAAGCTAGTCCCGACGCAGAAGCACCGGAGACAAGGGCCCCTGTATGTTAGAGGAGAAAGGTGTTCAGGAGGAAGCTTCTTTCAAACACTTCGTACTCACTAGCCATATTTGACTAAGAATAGTACAATAATACCTAGTTGCCTTGTCTGTTTGTATATTGCATTTCTTGCAGAGTGCTGTTAGCTCGGTGCAAGAAGACCAGATGTTGTGTACGTGTGTGCTAAATATGATGTGTAAGTAGCTGTCAATACTCGAGTGTCTACAGGGTGCAATTACGCGCACCCTAGCTGTCCCTCTCACTCCTGTCGAGAACCCTTGGGGGCAAGGGCAGGGGGAGGTGGTAATTAATCTGAAAGGCACTCCACGAGCTTCTATTAAGCGTGCATTGAGTCTGGAGTCAAGTGCCTCCCCACGAAGACTTAGTGGGAGAGCTACTTGCAAGTTAGCCCGCTACGCACCAAGCAAAAAATATGAAAATGCTCTAAAGCGGGTATCGCTGTAGTGCAATGAACGCCTTTTAGTGCGCCTCACTTATCGTGGCAGGAGAAAATGTACCGCGTGGGGGGTGGGCCTACAGTGTATACGATCTGGGCTACAGCCTTTGACACATAGCCTGAAAAGAGCAATGCAATCGCCGAAAGCCCACATCGATACGTGGCCCATGCATCCTTGTATCTATAATGGGGCTAAGACAACCTTTCAGCCCTCGGAAAGCTCAGCTCATTTTGAGGTCCTGAGGCACTGGAGCTAATCGATAGTGGAAATACTGACACGTATGTGTGTGAGACCAATCTACCTGACTCTGGCTGCCACACAACAAGTAATCCAGCTAGGTGCACTCTATTTAGCATTTAGAAGAAATCTGAACAATTGGCTAGTTTAATTCAATCATTTGCTGACATTATTGTGTGGGGCGGGGCCCGTATAGTGCCAGCGACTTTGGCATAGAACTTCCCTCAGAAGGTATCAAACACCGTAACCATGAACAAAAGTTTGGTGAACGAAAGAGTACTGAAACTTTTCTTTGGATCAAGACTTTTGGCAGCATATCCCAAACGCTCACAAGTATATAGCAAACTGCACTCTCATCCCAGTCCGACTTCGCGATTGCTCCCCCTCGCTGCTTTGGGCTTTCCCATTTAGAGCAGTTCCACACCAATTTGACCTTCGCTATTTTGAGTCATTACTATGCCTTCCTGTGGCTCAATATGGTGTGTGCAGACCATGGCCGCCCCGGGTCTAGCTGGCACGGATTTGCTGGCGTCCGCGAAGTGCCACACACTCCACAATGGAGTCAGCATGCCCCTCCTTGGCCTGGGTACTTGGCGATTGCATGGTAACAAGCTGCGAGGCGGCGTTTTTGGGGCGCTACAAGAACAATACGGCCTCATAGACACCGCCTCAGTATATGAAAATGAAGCAGAGATCCGCGAACTCCTCAAGGAAGCAGGTCCGTTTCCTCTACAGGGTGATTTTCTTCGGTTTCTTTCCCTCGGTATCCAGGTAACTGCCACCTTCTCGGGCGTTCAGTAATGAATGACCGAACGTATGGAGTTCAGGGGGCTGTGTGGTCGCACTGCAGGCAATCCAAGGGTTTTTCTGACATCCAAATTACAGCCGAAGGATGCTCAGGGGACTGAGGCGGTCCTGCGAGCGTTTGATGGAACAATACAACGCCTGGGTGTCGACCAGTTGGATCTTTACCTCATTCACTGGCCAGGTAAATAAAGCAACGTTAGGACAACCTTCAGGCAATCCATATCCCACTCATTCTATCTTTACCCTAGACACGGGTCCAATGATCCCGTTCGCTGTCGCCTTTTATGGTCTATTGTTCGCTCGTCAGTGTTTTGGCGTGTGGGCTGTGGACAGGCAGCAGCGGTGTGGACACCAGCGACCCAGAGAACCGTCGGCGGCGAATTGAAAGTTGGCGAGCATTGGAGCAGCTCTACGAACAGAAAAAGGCAAGACCAAATCCATTTCGTCCATTTTCATGATTCGCCGTGTGCAGAACTATTGCGCACATGTAGTCCAACTGTCATTGACTGTTTTTTTACTGCTGTGCGGCCGGTTGGGGCTGATGACTCCATGGCTTAGGAAACCGATCATTGCGTTTCAGGTCCGGGCTATTGGCGTTTCGAACTTTATGGTGACACACCTTGAAAATCTCATGGAGGACGGAGCGAAGATTATGCCTATGGTCAACCAGGCAGGTCTCAACGAGACCTGTGAAACGGCAGGGACTAGGGGTTTTTAGCACAACTACAAATGGAGGGAGATGATTGCACAGTGCAGTGTTGCTACCACTCTATTAGACTTCGATATTTCGAGTCCACAGATGATCAGGCAGAGCATGGTGCTGTATTGGTGTCTGCAGATCGAATGGCATCCTATGTGTTGGGTTCCCGAACTTATTCCCTTCGCCAAAAAGCACAACATTACCCTACAAGCGTATTCCTCCCTGGGCTCGGGCGAAAATCGACTTCTAGAGCACCCCGTAGTCAAGGAGGTACCGAACTCTTTATCGATATATCGAGTCGCGATTCCAAACCGCCACAACCTGTCTATAACTTCAAGTGCACAAGAGTGCACTCTTGTGTCTTTCCATCCCTGCTGTTGTGGGGCGCTGCAGATCGCTAAGGAAATTCAGCAGCCCCCCAGTGTGGTGCTCCTACGATGGGCCTTGCAGCAGGGGTTATTGGTTATCCCATGCAGCACTTCTCAAGAGCATTTAAGAGAAAACGCAAGGATATTCGACGTGCAGCTTTCTGATGACCAGATGAACAAGCTCAGCTCCATCCATGAGGAGGGACAGCACCGCTTTTGCTGGAATCCACACAAAATCGCCTGATATGTAAAGCCGCATCACTATGGAGCAGTAGCTGCTTCTTGGTTTGATCATGCCTGCACCAATTTGTACTGATGCGCCGCAGTTTGTTCTTGGGCTTGGTTTGACAAGATGCCGAGGTCATCCTTCCCAGATGAAATACTGATTCTTTGCTGCTCTTGTTCGCAGCTTTCTGGCCTAGTGGAGCAGCAGCCTCAAGATTTGCTGGGACCCCTCTGCTCTCTCTCATCGTGCTTACAGTTTGTCCAATTGTTAAAGAACCTCTATTTTCTTTTCAGGATAATGCGGGCATTGCGTGCTCATTTTCTGTAAACTGTGCGAGCATACTGCTCCGGCTACAACTCTGCATCACGTTAGAAAAAGCCAACGAAACAACTGGTGAAATGACTTTGGTACTAGTGAGGCTGAAGCGATGTTCAGGAATTGGAATGCCAGTCATAAAGGGAAAAGCGCCAAAGTTTTCATGCAGAACTTTTAACAGCCCGGGAATATCTCAAAGGGTGAATACAAAATGTTCTGTCGCGCATGCGCACCGGACAGCGCAAGGAAAATACCGGGCGCGGCATTATAGATGCGGCTTTACATGCATGTTTCCCATTCAGCTAAATACAACTCACGGAGAAGTGGCTGCTACTTGCACGTGGCCAACATTTTCTTACGGCGAAAGTGCGCGGACATTCATCTTGATATAGTTTTGTATTGCAATAGGTAGGCTGTGATTTCTGAATTTGTTTTATGCACTGGGTCCTCAAAGGCTTGCCTGTTCTATGTGGCGACCATTACCATAGCACCGTAAGGATTGGAATAGCGGAGCACGCGAAGGTGTGAAAAGGCAGAAGGGACTCACTAGGTGAGCCAGTACGATAAAAATGGTATTCTAGGCTCTCCTTTCCTGAGTATTGTTAAATGGATGCATGTAGGTGGCTTAGTGTAGAAGAACGTCATTTAGTCTCTCGCGATACGCGGAGTACGGTCTATGACGTTGGAGCCTCAATTCGAAAAGTATCCCGTCGGATTGTCCTCCTCTACAGATGATTCACTTAAGACAGTGGAATTGCTTGATGGAATATCGGGGTGAAAATTCACGAGCCGACCAGAGTTGATGGATTGTTTCGATAATTGCACGACGGGCAGAAACGGAAATCTGTTGCGGATTTCTCCATAGACAAAGCAAGCACGTAGTTCAAAGAAGTTTTTAGTGAAAAGCTCACCTTTTGGCACTGCTGACCTTCAAGGTATCTGTAAAAGATAACTTGTGACATGCCGGCCACTGGAGCCATTGAGCAGCCTGTCACCGCTGGCTGCTGCTCGAAGTGTCAAGGGACTGTGACTTGACGTTCATCGCTCCGTTGGATTGCCCTAATTGCCCCAATTGAGACTCGCAAAATGTAGTCTTGTCCATTCGGTCTTCCAGCCGTGTAATCTTTTTGATGTCCTGGCCACAGCTGGTCTTTCGCCGCAGCGACCACCCGCCCGATTGTCCACGTTCCCTACTCATTTGAGCAGAGTGCCTTTAAATATTGCCAAGCTTATGCTTCAGGCTATCCAATAATGCGTCTTACTCGCATCCCAGCTCCAAGAAGCAGCTGTCCCACTGCAGGGTGCTGTGGATCATGAGAATAACTCGTTAGAACCGTAGTTGTGCTCCGCAGTTGCTTGTCTCGTTCTTGTCACTTGAAGCGCAATTTTATTCCTGGCTTGCTTATCACTGCGTTTCTGAGCACCGAAACTGTGGGCATGTCATAGGACATGGCGGTTTTGCCCCTTTGGGAATACTGCTGTGGAGAAAACAACGAGCCGCCTTCGTTGCGTGGCGCGACCTTGGTGGGCGCCAGTCATCTTGCGTGGGCTTGTAATCTCGCCGTTCTCTGCAAACCGATTTTGTGAGCCCCTTTACCCCGGGCTGTCCGCATCTTCCCTCCAGGGAGAAATGTCTGTGTGGCGTTCGTGTTGTGGGAGCTTTTGGGGCAGCAGCTCTTCTTCTGACGTGGGCAGTCAGAGCACTGTGGGCTCTAAGTCGTCTACATCTAGTGAGTCGTGGAAAGAAGAGGCCATAGATGGCGTAGACTCCCCGGACCAGGACTTCCAGCCCCACAGCGAAGCAAGTGCTGACCTACTTGCGAAGAAGTGGATAACTCACGTCCAAAAGAGAGCGGCCAAGGTTTGGGAGAGGGACCAGGTTCTTGATATGCTCCGCACAATAGCTCAGTAAGGAGCAACACGTAACATTTTGAGGCCCTCCTTGTACATCGTTGCTGCCCCATACTACAGTACGCAGATTGCATTTTCTCTCTCAATTAGGCTTGATGACTAAGGTATGGGCTTCTGGCTGCTTGCTTCAGGAGTGTGAGCTACTCCGACGATCCAATCCTGGGTGATCCTTCTCCTGGCGCCCCTTGTGTGCAGTGGCACGGGGACCTCTCGATGGAACAGGGGTTGCCAGTCATTCATGTCCGCAAGACCGGCCAAGAGAATGTTGTACCCAGCTATGTGTGCAAGCTCTTCACATTTCTCTTCGCCGACGATGAGTCTCTCAAGTTGCTAAAAGAGGTGGGAAGAAACACGAACGAGAGAGGAAATGGTGTATACAGATTACTCGCAGAGTAGGGGCTGCTGCCGTATACAGAGACTATCGGAAATCGCAAAACTTAGGACTATATGCATTCATGCTTGTACATTCAATCAGAAGTCTATTATTTGGATCCTTTATTTTGTGTGATAAGTCATTCCTCCCGCTTTTTCTTGCAGCACACAAGCAGGTGCTTAGAGCGTTGTCACTCGACTGCACTGTGTTTCTGCCATGCAGACGGCTGCGGGTACAGTCAGCATGAACTGCGGCAACTCGAAGTGCGTACGCTTATCACACTTCGTTGGATATACATCACAGTGGGCCTTAAAGTACCAGCCAAAGGCAAAGGCGCCAGCTAAGGCCTCAGCCAAAGCCCGCGGAGCTGCGGCAAAGGGCAATCCCCGGCCCAAGGGTAAGTAGGTCGAGCGTCAGAGCTGGCTTCTTTAAGGGATTTTATGTTTCCGAAACCATCATGAGAAGTCGGAAGAGGCTGGCTTTTAGGCTCTTGGACAAGCGAGTCCAACGCATCTCAGAGGACCGCCACTCGGGAATGCGTGAGGGCTGTTATATATAGTTTCAGGAACATGAGTGCTAGAATTGTTTGGCGACCCATGGATACGATTCCAAAAACTACGCTACGCGGTGCATTGCTGTAGGCTCTTTCACAACTAGGCGTTTACACGCTGCTTTCCTCCTTTCCCTTGTCGGTGTACTTAGAACAGCTGTGCCAATCGCTCTAGTGCTTATCAGAGCTCTCTCCGTTTCCCGCAAAAGCTAGAAATGTAGCCCCGTAGATGGCTTTGTGCTCAAGTTCAAGACACCAGCCGTAGCATTTGGTGCCCAGCAACATGCGGGAGGTCACTTTATTATTGCTTTCAAGAAAAAGAAATCGACTGATTCCAGGCGAAACTGCATACATTGGAGCATAGGACACCATGGAATCAAGCATAAATCGAAGAAGGGCAGAAAGATTTTTGCACCCCGTGGGCATGGCTGCCGGGCATGGGAGGCGCCTCCCAGTATAAGGTTCTCCATAGGTGACTGCACACGGAAACTGATCCACAGTAGCACACATTTCTAGTGAAGCGGTCGAACAGCTAAACAGTCGGAAGCTAAGGACGCTTCAACGAAGACTGAATCTCTTGTACCTACTGGGGAAGCGAATGCAGACAGGAAATCGGCCGTCCATCAGTACACACGTCGCTATATCAGCATTGCCCACATTCAACAAACGTAATTGAAGCAGCCGCTGACGCTAAGAGTATGTCTAAGTCAGTTGAGAGCACTTGGGGTCCTCTTCACCGGGTCAGAGGCACGATGCGACCCGTGCTGTCGGCAGTGGCTTTTGCAGTTTCAAGTAGCGTCAGTCCCTTTGTACTTGTCTGCTTCTTCGCCAGCTACCTTCCGCCCCTTCCCACTCGTTTTGTGGCGGGGTCTCATTTTTTGTTGGCTAGCTTGTACTGGAGGGCAGTGCGTGCGCAGTCGTGTGCACAAAGTCCCAGAGAGCGATTCGTAGCGTACATGCGCTCACATTTGCTTTACTACCGGCGCAAAAGTGAGCAGTTGTAACAGGGACGTAAGTTCAAAATCCGCAATATTATTGCCTTGCATCGACCCGAGCAAATTTATCAGTGCGATTTCTTTGCGGCCCCTGTGGGGCGGCTGGGAGGCCCCCCCGATTCTGCCCATTCTTCGTGCCACCGCCGATAAAAGACACTTCTACCCCTTCGCCTTGCCTCCGCAAGGGAGCGACAGACGCGGCCGTACTTCCTTCTGAGCCTCGTTGTCTGTCTCTTCCTTCTAAAGCAGCCTCGCTGGAGACCTCTTCCTCCATACGACCTCACAGTGTCCTAGACTCCCCGCTGCTGCTCCTGTCATCGCTTCGAGCCGCAGCTCTGCATCGGCTGCAACGACAGACCAAAGGGGCGCTCCTCACCACACTGTCAGCTGCTTCAAGGTGAGCAACCCTGTATCCTGTGCCCCCAGGTTGCCCGCTTCCCTTCCCCACGCTAGCAATCTCCAGAGAGAGAGAGACGTACAGACAGACAGAAAGAGAAAGGCCTCGAGACGCTTAAGGCGCGGAGCTACGGAGGCCGTAGGGGAAGCCCCGTCGTCGTTAGGGGTCCACCACGAGTACACCCGGAGCTGCCGGGAGCCTTCAGATTTAGCTGGAACTCTTTCCCTCTCCCAACGACTCGACACCGCAGTTTCGGCCCTTCCTGACCTCTTGTAGCTATGAAGAGGGTGTCTAGATGAGCTACAGCTACAGCCAGCGTGGGACGGCTTTATAAGTTTCGGAGCGCCCCCTAGGTTGGTTCACTTTCCCACCGGAAGCGTATCCTTCCTCTGTCCACGGCTTTGGTGCCTGTGTTGCATTGCACTGCGAATCCTCAGAGCTATACAATGTTTCGGAGGCCTCTACCTACAGGCACCCAATCGCCTTTGGGGAATAAAGACCGAAAAAAGTCCTACTCACACACGCACACCACATACAGAATAAATTCAAGTCTCTTCCTCGTCTCTCCTCTCCTGTCTCTTATACGCTGCGCACCAGAGACCCCACGCATCCGCGGCAAAGTGTTCCTCCGCAAAGCAAACCCGCGAAAGACTCTCTTAGAAACTCCAACTAGCGGTTACCCTGCCCTGACTTTTCGTGTGGACTCCTGGAAGGAGGCTCCTCGAGAGCTCCCGGCTGCATGCGTGTGTGTGTGTGCTCCTGTTTGGCCTTCAAGGTTGCGTGAAGCTCTGCTGCGCTCCTTCCCCCTCCTCACCGACGATGGGGTAGACACCCTACTACCGTCAAAGGAGACAGTGGTGTTAGCCCGCATGAATCTCCCGCAAGCCTCCCAGGCCGGAGGAAGCCCCCAGCAGCTGCCTGGGTCGCTAGCTCCCCTCATGAGCGCCAGCAGCGCAAATAAGTGCGCTCTCTACTTCATAGGGGACCTCCCAGTAGTCTCGGAGGTGAACGGCCTCCTTTTCCCCACGGTAGGGCACCCCTCCTTGCATGCCCGTACACACTCCCCCGCTACTCTTTTCTGTCCTCGAGCTTTGCTGTCCTCAAATCCCCTTTAAAGCCTTGTTGCCGTGATGGGAGGTGCCTTCAAAAGGAGCACGAAGCGCGACGGGCAAAACGGAAGGGGTCTGGTCTTCAGGGACTGAGTGTGCCGCCGCAAGGGCTTCCCCAAGAGCGCGTTGCGCCACCCCCAACCCCCTAGAAAGATGAATCTAGACTCAAACAGAGCGCTTCAACAGCACTCTGCCAGCGGATGCCGAATATGAGATGCCCTTTCGAACAACTTGGGGCCTCTGCCCACTAGAAGCCTCCCCAAGTCTTTTTCGCGGGGCCTCATCCGACTCCTTGTGGTGCTGTCTGTGATGCTGACGCCTCGGGTGCTGTGCAGATTCACGGTCTCTGGCGCGTGCCGCACATGCTGCCCTGCATGCTGGTCTTCTCTCCAGTCTCTCATTTCGTGCTAAAGGGGGCAGATCTCATGCTTCCAGGACTGTGCCGTCCACTGACGATAGCAGCAAGCAGAGCAGTGGGGATCGAGGAAGTCGCTCTTGGGAGCCTCTGGGCCGTTCGAGTCGTAGGGAACGCGTTGCCCTTCGCCATAGGGAGGGCTGTCACGCGCGCGCCTTCTCTGGAGTTGCTGGGAGACAAGGGGAGGGCTCTAGAGCTCATCCATCATCTCGGAGATGCACTTTGGTAAGGCGTACATGCATGGGCGCCAGTCGAGGAAGGATCCACCGACGTTGCACGATAGCCAGGTGCCTGCCCCATCGCCTGCACCTCGTCATTCCCTTCGTCTCTTTTGCGCCTCCTTCTCTCTCTGTCCGTGTGTCTCTCTGTTTCCTTTCATTTCATCCTCTGCGCGCTCCTAGCTTCCGCATGCTGTGCTGCGCCGCGGGCTTCGCTCCTTGCCTAGGCTCCCAAGGCCCCTCTTTGGAGCTCTCCCTCGCTCAGGGGTGGTCTGTCTTTCTTCCTGAAATCGCGCTTGGTGTCTCCATCTCTTCGCCCTGTCCTGCCTTTTACGCCCTAGCTCTCTCAGTCAAGAACCCTTGCGCGCGGTTTTCTCGCAGCGGGTGCAACTCTCGCGGTTCCTGACTGCTTGTCCTCCTGTCTGCGCATCATCGAGCCTGCACCTGCCGTTGTCGCTGCACCTGTTGTTGCACAGGAAGAGCGGGAAGCATGTGCCGCTGCCCCCCCTGTTTACGGCCCATCAGGTTTTCAGCGGCAGTGACGACGCCGAGCTGCTCGCCTCCTGCGGCATGGGGCCCCCCGAAGCCCTCCCAGGGGCCCTCCACCAGGGGGAACAGTCCGAGGCTTTCCAGGAGGGTCGCGCCACGGCGGAAGACGCCGACAGCAACGAGGCAGTCGCTCCTGACGCTGGTGCATGCTCAGCAGCTGATGATGCAGACGATGGAGGGCAGTCACCTTCAGCCTCTCCTGAAGCCGAGGCGTCTTCGAAGGCGGCATCTGCGGCAGAACTCCCGATGAAACCAGAGGTAGGGGCTTAGTTGTGCGTTTTTGCAGCATCCTCGCGAAATCCTGCGTGCATGCAGAGCGCGCCCTAGAATCCGTCTACTTGTAATCACCCGCCAGGTGCTCTCGACGGAGCTGGGGCTATGTATGCAGGGGCCCCCACAGGGGCCCCCTACAAGGACATGTGTGCAGAGAGCCTTCCTGAGCAGCTGGGTGGCTGTTCTCACAGAGGCGACTGTGTGGGGATGTTCGGCGCGTGATGGCTGCCCTTTTGCTCTACTGCCGCGTGGCTATGAATGGCCGTAGATATTACATTGCGATATTTCACCAACATTTAGCTGTTTCCTATGTACGCGACTCCATCATAGTACCTCCCGATCTCTAGAGAGATGTGCCTGTGCATCTACACATGTATGCATGCATCTCTAAGAGGGGGTCCAGGCGGACCGGGCAGGCATCTGCGTAGATGTAGGGATACAAGGATGCACTGCCACACCTGCATAGATTTGCGCACCAAGAGGCTTCTGCATCTGTCTGTCCATGCAGTCATGGCTTGCCATGCTGGAGCGGTCCTGAGAGCCTATATGATGTGCATGCATGCGCATAAATGCTTTGGCGCGTTCTTACCCTCTGCATGTGTGTTTCTTTCTGGGAGAAGCACCCGATACCACCAGCGTGGGGGCTTTTTCTCGAGATCGCCCCTATGCAGTTCCTCTCAGTCGCCATTCTTCTGCTATTATGGGTCACCCAGTGCCTTTCCATGTGCCTCGTGGTTTGCTGCTGCTGCTGCTCAGGAGATGGATGCCTATCTGAACCTGTGCCTCCTTGAGACCCTGCACAGCCTCTCCGACGAGCAACTGCCCCTCGACATATCCGCGCTGTACAGGTCAGTGGGGTTATTACAGCTAGCTTTAGAGCGCGCCGCCAAGCGACAGCGGCGCACACATCGGGGAACAGGCTTCCTTTCCTATGCAGTGGATCTCTTCTTGAGGGCCTGAACCCCGCTTCCTTAGTTCCACGAAGCCATGTCTGCGTCGCGGCAGCAGCCCTGATCTTGGGGAGCAGGAAGGGAAGGCCATGCCTAGGCTGCTGGGAAGACGTGGCGCTCAAGGGGATGCAAAACACCCACCTCCACCGTGTCTTGCGCTTTGCTTTGAAGACGTTTGTGTGCGCCTTCAGCAAACTGACATCCGAGGCCCCGGCTGTGTTCTACACGCAAGTGGCGAAGGGCGATGCTCCGTTCGTGGTGCCTGATATCCGCAGATCATCCGCGAAGAAGGTCTGCCGGCGCTTGCACCAAGCCACAACTCAGCCGATTACACGTGCTGTAATGAAGGAGCCTCCTTGTAGCGCTTCTGGCCTCCAAAGGCTTCTGGTCTCATTTGGTGCCTCCCTCTACACTGAATGTAGTACAATGAGGCTGCTTGGTGTGCTTCCTGGGATGATGGCCCCCTTCGTGCTGCCGCCACGCAGCTGCTGCGGGGGGTGTCAGTCAGTCTGGAGGTGGAAAATGAGTGAAGGCCGTGCGAAGCGGCTGCACGTACAAGCTCCGAGGGCTGGGGGTCGCTTGTGCCGATCGAAGCAAGCGCTTCGCGCGATTTCTGCTTTCTTGCGGTGCCTGTGTGCGCACTTGGTATAAAGAACTTGCATTGGGGTCCTTGCGTTGCTGCGTTGCTGCGGGGTGGCTGCAGCTGGCCAAGTTTATTCAAGGCGCCAGCAAGAAGAAGCTGCTGCAGACGAAGGAGCAGCGCGGGGTTGTGTCAGTGGTCAAGGTGAACAGGTCTCACCCGGAGTTCATCAAGCACACCCCCGTTCCCGAGACGCAGAAACGGAAGCTGATCGAAAGGGTTGCAGCAGCATCTTCGGCCTCCTCACCCGCCGCTGCAGGAGCAGCAGGTGAAGAAGGACTCAGCAAAGAGACGCTCTCGCAGCCAAGCACAGTGCGCAGCGGTGACGGTACGTGGTTTCAAGATCCTTGTGTACAGCAGGGCCTCCCCGCAGAGTGGCGAGGAGTCCAGCCTTTTCGTACAGCTGCCTGTTGTTTAGGTGCCGCATGTCCTCCTGGCTTTGTTTCTGACTAGCGTGTTGCAATTCGTGGCGCTACTCCACCCAACTAGGCCGTGCTTCTGCCGATGCTCCGACTGGCCATGCCATGCCGCACACAGTCTGGATCTCTGCATACTCTGCGTGGAAGTCGCAAGCCAGCTAGTGTCACCCCATGGCCGGCTTCCCAGGCACTCCCCGCATGTAGCGTCCGAGCTAGCTGACTCTCTGCGCGCGCGTCGGCTGGAAGCATTTCCATCTTAGCGCGGTTCTGTTCTGTCGCAGGGCCACTGGTGTTCGAATTTTGCGTCCCTCCTGCCAAGTGCTGCAAAGTCTTCGCTGCTGCGGGTGTCCAAACCGGGAAGTGCGCCACGAGCGGTAGCCTCTTAGGACCCCTCTTGTTTGCCTTTCGCTTCGCGTGTGGCGTTCTAGTTGCTTTATTCGCCCTCACAAGGCAGCACACATTTTGAGTTGCTCGCTTGCTGCCTGGCGGTCCTGCGGCGCACAGGAGCACATTCTTCACGGGCCAGGAATACCGTGAGGTTCTCACAAAGTATCTTGAAGTCCGCAATACGAAGCGGGAGCACGAGCCGCTCCAGAGCCTGCCAGAGGCCTCTGAAGCTCTCCAGGGGAGTAGAGGATGCAGCACAGTGGCGTTGGACCCCCTTCTTGCGGAAGCGGGTGGGTGGGGCCTCTAGCTGCATCATTGGCTGGCTGTTCTGCCGAATCCTACAGTTCTGTCGGGAGCCCTCTGCGCAGACACGCGGGTGCAGGCACGTGGCGGGATAGAGCCCCTTCCTTTCTGCGTGGGAGCGCTTCTGTCCGCGGCGGCTCTTTTGGGGTCAAGAGGGGATCGCGAGGGGCACGAACCGCTGTCTTTACCGTTGCGGCCGCTTGCGCAGTGCTGAGCAAAGAAGAGAGGATTGATGCGAAGGCGGCAGGAGGCGAGATCCAGATGATGGAAAAGGCAGAACTATACAAGAGATGGAATGAGACGCAGCAGCCCTGCCATGCTGTCATAAGGAATGAAGCAGAGCTCCCGCTGCTGCAGGAACGTATCATGTAGGTGAACTCGAGCAACAATCTCTGGGTCACGCTGCAGATGCACACACATGAGGCCGCTTATGCCGCAGTATTCCTCCTGTCCCTGACTGGCAAGGAAGTGTCAAAGAGGCGCGCGGGAGGGCTCCTACTGCTGACACTACGGCGTCACCCTCTTGACTTTGTCGTATTTATTGTTGGTGCTTCAGAAAAGGGCCCTGCTGCCCCGTGAGGATTTCGGTGGAGGACAAGCAAGGCGGACGGAAGCATGCAACGCACATTTTGTGAGTATATGGGTGTAGCAGGTGTAGAAGCAGCCGATCAGCAACTGCCCAAATGACCAGGAGAAGGACAACAGCAGCAGGCGGGCATGGTATACGTCTATTCGCTACTTTTCGGTGTTTTCCCGTCTGCCTATTTAGGGTTCAGGACGTGTGGCTTTTCTATGGTACAGGAATGTCGTGAACTTTTTGTTGGACCCCAAGGCCATCGCGGAGTTTTTACAGAAAAAGCTCGCGGCATCCGCCTCAGTCTACGCTCCTCCAGGCTCTAAAACTACCTCTGCTGTCTGCGTTCAGGTGAGCGTTTCAGCAGGTGACGATTAAGGGTCTGCGGCTTACAGTCAGGTGCTGGCTTGTTGGCTCATTGGTGGTGTGGCGGTAACCGTGGTTGTGAGGTGCCCTAGGGATGCTGGATAATGGCTTTAATTCTGGGGTAAGGCTTTAGGGTTGCAATAGGTGAGTGTAATTTATACGTATTCACTACAGGGTAATGTTGCTGGACCAGTGGCAGACTTGCTGATATCGCATTTTGGAGTCCCCAAGAAGTACGTCGAGGTGGCTACAAAGAAGCCAAAGTCGGGTCGCTAGGCGTCCCTCTAGCTGCTTTAGGTCTCAGGGGTCCACGTATTCTCGTAGCGGATTTCCCTCGTACGCCGACTATGGAGTTTCTCAAACTTCGGGGGAGTCTTTAGTGCCCTACACCCTCGCCTCTCGCTGGGGTCGGCCCCAACGTGTAGAATTGCTGCTTGGGGGCCCTCTGCAGGACTCAGTCCCCCAGCGTCACACTCCTCGCTAGGGCCAAACACCAGGAGGAAAATAAATGGCCCAGGAGGAAAATAAAGGGCAGGAAAGGGGAGATCTACAGCGCTGTATTTTCGTTTCGTTCGTTTGGGGGAGAGAAAAGCACCACCCGAGCTCAAACATATTACGGGGGCTGCGAGGAATTTCAGCAGTCAGAAACCAGATTGCACTGAAGTGTCAGAAGAAGGCCCCTTGCTTAAACAGGCAGAATGGGATCGGGCTCATTGCTTTTGCTCATCATAAAATGGGCCACGTAAAGTGCCACGAGGTCAGCGGCGGCCTGCGCGAAGTTTTTTAGCGCTCTTTCTCAGGATTCATCGAAGAAAATTAGGCATCCATAAGGCTTCTTCCCAAGCCTCACCGCGCACAAGCCCCTGTCTCTACACCCCCTATATATATGTATATGTGTGCGGGTGGATCTTTGTGTTGGCGTGCGCTTACGGGTTGGCACATGTGTGATAAAGTGGCCACCTTATTCGTTTATTTGTGGCACATATTGCCAGGCGTGACTCCCAGTATATGCATGATATTGTGGAAAGAATTGCCTGTATATACTTTCGTCGGAGTCTGCTGGACCCTTTGTGAACGTAGGCCCGAAGCTAGTTTTTCCCCTCACCGCCGCTCTTTGTAGGGTGCCTGCAGTTTGTTAGGGTACACAGGTGGTTCAAGGTCTTCGCAGTTCCCTACGGCTTCCATTCTGCTTTCTTGACACTGCGTTGCGGGTCGCACTGCAAGGTTTGTGCCCGAGTTGCCTAGCGTTCTCGATATGAAGATCAAGGCTTCCTCCCTCCGGGCTTTTGCTCCTTTGCCTTCTGCCGAAATATCTGTGCCTCTCTGTTTCCTTGTCAGTCTTTTGTTTTATGCCACGTTGACTGTGCCTCGCCGTCTGTCGCGGCTACCTCCACTGGCCCGGGACCCCATGGGTAACCTGGTGGAGCGTAGCGGGGAGGGGACAGTGGACCAAAGAAGCAGGCGCCAAGGCTACGAGCGCACATCCCTAGTCTGAGTGCATTCCTACCTCTATTTAGCCTTATTTTTACGGTGTTGCACTACAGACTCAGCCTTTCGCCCCTTCACTGTCCGCTAGCGCAGCAGCAAGTGACCCCCACCCTCCATGCGGAGGATGAAGTTATGGAAACCGAGCTAAGGCGGCCTCTACATGTAATTGACCTTTTATAAGCTCCCATATTCATCCGTTTAATTCCTTTTAAAATGAGTCGATTGGGCTCCACCCTCATCCGTCAGGGGGGATCCCTGACCTCATGCGCAACACAGGAGGGAACAGAAATCCGGGCCATCCATGCCGCCAGCAACAACAGGAACGGCACCAAGAGAGATTCACTGCCAAATCTGGCGGATCTGTTGTGTAGCCGGAATTTTAAGTCAGCAGTGTCTTTGCTGCAAAAAGAAAGAAGCAGCGGGCGATCCCGCCCCAAGTCAGATCTGTGGCTCGGCTACTGTCTCTTCCACGCGAGGGAGTACAAGGAGGCCCTGGCTGTGTACGAGCGGCTCATGAGGGTCTCTGGACTGCCAACTGAGTGGGAGCGGACAGATTGTGAGAAGTACTCCCTCCCTTCTGCTGCTAGTGCCGAAACATCTGCAGGGACCTGCAACAATGAATTGAGCTCAGATGAGAAAGAACAATTGCCTCTACTCAAGGGTCTTTGCCACTTCGCCCTACAGCAGCCAGAAAAAGGACTTGCAGAAATACGGCATGCCAAACCCGGGCCGATGCAGCGCAGGCTGCTGCTGCTACTACGTATGCAGTGGCAGCACCAGGATCCTAGAGGGACCCCCTTTTCAAAGGAACCTGATTCGTGGGAGGATATAGATAGGGCAATTGAGAGTCTTGAGGAGGGTGACAGGGATGATCAGCTATGTGCTGCTGCAGCCTATTTCTCGCGCTGTCGCTACCAAAAAGGGGCGGACCTGTATGGCTCCCTACTTTCTGCCGATCCTAAGGCCACCGCTCTCAAAGTGTATCGCGCCCTCTGTTGTTTCAGGCTGGGAAACGTACAGGAAGCTGAGAGGCTTACCCAAGTGGGCTGCAAGCCACCGATAGGGTTTTTAGGAGCCCAATGAGAGGAGGGGCTCGCTGCAGGGGGGGACCACGCCAGCACTACAACGCGTTTACGGGCGATACTAATATTCTCTGATGGTGCAGATATTATAACGGCTATAACTAGGCCTTTATGCTTGCAGGAATATCTCGCTCAACACCCGGGATCGCTATTTGCGTCCAATTTGCTCTGGTGTTGCCTAGTGACCCAAGGGCAGAAAGAAGCCGCGCAAAAGTTTCTCCAGGGCCTCTGTGAGGAAATGCAGCTGCGTGTGGAGGATCTTATGGCTCTATCGGAGACCCTAAGGCCCAATCTATGCTTTGTGCAGGGAGCAAGCAGGGAACTCCCTGCCATCTTAGAGCCCCTGGTGGGGGTCTTGCCCGAGGTGAGAGGGGCATAAAAGCACTTCTCATTAGGAGCCGTCCTCCTCTTTCTCTCCCCCAATCTCTACATACCTAGCACCTCAGGGTGAACGCTTTACCTCTGTTGCTCCCCTCTGTCCGCTCGTAAGGCTCGTTACAACCTCGCGCTTTTTCATTTGCAAAGGGACAAGCCAGAAGATGCCTTGGCTCTTCTCCGGGAACCCCTGCTTTTGTCAAACGCGTCAGTTTTCCTGTGGCTCCCATAGCGCCTCAGGGACTACCTAGTCTCTCGAGCGCACCCACAGGCTTTTGTCGTGGCTGCATCCAAGTCGTAAACACACATTACTGGACGCCTCTGGAGCGACTTTTAAGGAGATAGGATACAGTAGCCGCTTTTCTGCCTTGCCTGCTGCACTTCCAACGTGCCCCAAATAACTCAAATAGCTTCCGGTGCGGCTTTTTATCGTTTGTCTGGGAGTGCATATGATTCTTTGCCATAGGGAAAAGGCCTTGAAGGCCGGGGCTTTGTTGATGCTGGGGCAGTGTGGGGGGAGGGAAGCCCTGCTGACCGAGGCCCAAAGTCTCTTTCAAGAAGTTGCTTCTTCTAAGCAGGCTCCCGAGGACTGCCCCCTAAGTAGGCCATCACTGCATTGGGCCGTGCGTGTGCTTCGAGCACTTTTTAATACCATGTGTCCCTGCTGCACTGGGGGTTTCACGGCAACTTCGGGTGTGGTGGGGGCTTAGACGATTGGCATTAGGGTTGAACGCCGTGAACTGCAACCAGAAGAGAGCATGTAAACCGTGTCAAGCAGAGACTGCGTGACACCCTGAATTGTGTTGCTGGCTAATGGCTAGATTTGTGCTACCTCGTGAGTAGCAAGGGGTAAACTAACGGTGATTATTCGTACTCCAGGTGTTTGTCACTTTACCTTCCGTGTCTCTTCAGAGCTGCAATGCGCAATGTACAGCTTCTGTCTCCAGGGTGAGCATCAGAAGGCTTGGGCCTGTTCAGAGAGGCTCTTGGCCTGCGGCAACAAACAGCCGGCGCTGCACTGGACTCGCATGCTTCTTGCGGCCTCGATGGGAATATATGAGGAGGCACTCGCATGCATCCTCGCCATCGACGACAAAACGTGCGCCTTGTTCAGTTTCACACGCAACCCACCACGTGCCTCCCAACCAATATTCAACGCGCAGTGTTGCCTCATTGTTCGGACTTTGCTTTAAATTTGCTGCCCCAGTTTCAAGGTTCTACCGTCTTTCGAGGACCTAGGGCATAGGTAGAGTTGTGGGATTGTTGCTGTGCAGGCACGGGATTGAGGAATGCTACCCCTGTTGGTTTGTACGGTTGCACGTCAAGGCTCAACGACCAGAAGACGGCTTCCGCTTCTGCATGCAACAGCAAGGGACCCCTGGCTTTCTACCGCTGCTTCAGCAGTTTGCTGCAGACTGCCACGTTACCAAACAGTACCGCAGTGCCCTCGAGGTGTGGTAGGGCACCAACTGGTCTAAGGGGAGAAAGCCAGCCCTTTGCAGTAGCTGCATTGATAAGGGTTCATCGTAGAGGAGCCAGAAATACTGGCAGGCTGAAAGAAAGAAGGACCGAGAGTTGTGCAGCTCTGCCTGTTTCTTCAGGCCTTTGCTGTGCTGGAGCAAGTGCAGCCAAATCATGAGACACATCGAGGGTTTTGTGCAGCAGCCGCAGGCCTCATTCTGCAGATTGCCTGTGGACAGCAAACTGTAGAGGCCATCCCGTGGCTGTTACAGCTATTGAATAGCTCGCAGGGGTCATCGGTCACGGACCTCAAAGCTGCGGCTCAACGCGTCGCTTTGGACTTCGAGAAACAGCAGCATTGAATGCCAACTAAACAGAAGAGGAGTTGGGCGACGCAGCCAAGAACCTGTGAAGCCCCACAACTGGCTCCCTTTACGAGGAGGCCGTGGTGGTATCGGTATACCCGAAAAGAATCTGGGAAGTTTCTGGCCAAGTGGCGTTCGCCTGGTGAATTCCCTGCTATATTGCAATCAAGAATGTTGGAATAGCATCCAGAGGAGCTTCCTTCTCTAGTCACGTCGTTCATGTTACCTGGGAGGCACTCTGTGCTTCGCCCTGTATGGGGCACAGGGAACCTGAGTAAAAGTGAGCCAAGAGAGCAACCTGAATCCAAGTGCAGTGGGCGAAAGTTTACTTACTACTTTCTATTGCACTGTCTATATTTAACTAAGAATTCGCAGAGATTGAATGAATTAATTGCTTGTTCGTATATCGCATTGATTGCAGTAGACTGTTAGCTCGATACACGAACACACAACACTCTTCGTGGGCACCCTAGACGCATAGTGCAGCTAGCTGCATGCACCCAGAGTCTAGCAGGCTAAGCTGTACTTACCCACTCTCTGCTGTACTATCCATAATTCACTGGGGATTTGTAGAGATTTGAGCAATTGGCTTTTCGGTTGGTATATCTTCTTCATTGCAGTGTTGTGGAAGCTCGATGTAGGAAGACCCAATGCCGTGCGCGTGTGTGCTACGTGCAATGTGCAACTGAATGCGATTGGTTGGAGTGCTTCGAGCCACGCTCACCATAGCTTCCCCGCTCTCTTCATGTTGAAAACTCTAAGGAGGGTAGGCACGGAAAATGCCGGAGTTTTTTGTGAAAGCATTCAGTTAGTTTCCACGTAGTTTGCATTGATTGCAAAGTGAAGCTGTCGCCCTAGGTAGACCTTTTAGGGAGCGTTACAGTTCGTAGTACCTTATGGTTCGATGTAGCTACTCCCTAGGCTTTGGTTATCTGATTTCCATTGGTCCGGGTGATCTATGCCCCTGAGACCTACGAGCTCAGCTGGCAATAGATCCACGTCGTACCTTCATTGCAGTCAAGAACGTTTTTTCTCCAAGTTTATTCAATCCTAAATAGCATCTATGTAGCAGCACAGCACTGAAAAGGCATTGGGTCTTCTAGAATATGTGGGGGGACAAGGTGCTCTTAAAGCAGAAGGGCCCCAAGCGTTTAAGCTGAAATGATGGGACTTTGTTCAGGCCACGATGTGCGGATAGTCTGCGGATCCTGCTTTGCATGTAGTTGCTCTAGTGGCAATTGGACCTAACGCAAGGCATTCTCCAAGAGGGATATTCTCATCAGACGACCTCCCGCGGCAAAATCTGATTAGAAGTGCTTCCATGAGAATAGGGTACACATTTTCGCGCCCCAAAGACTTCTAAAAATGAAGAGAGCTTTCTGCTGGGTACAATACTGGCACGGCCATGGCGGGGCGCCGTTAATCTATGCCTCGCCGAAAAAGTCGATGAGTTGTAATTATGTAGGACAGAGTTCATATCTCGCTAACTTTAGGGCATGCGATGAAAAAGTGGATGAAAGAATTTAGCGGAAGAACCGTAGTTGCCCTTTTTCAATCGGACCAAGACAACCAGCAAGGGAAGAACGGACCATCCAGCTAGTCCTCTGGTCCCCCATGCACCTATCTAGAAGCTGGCCGATTGAATGGATTGCATGATGAGGAGAAGTTCTCAAAGAAAAGGCACTTTTGACGATATTGCAGCGCGATAGGTGCTGCCTGCACAAGACTCCCGTTTAAGCACCGTAGCTCAGTGGGAGAGTGGGGGGCTCATAACCCCCAGGTCCATGGATCGAAACCATGCGGTGCTAGTTTCCCTTTTTGCCACCTTTTTAACAAATAAGAGCATCAGTGTGCCAAGTGATGTTCTTATTTGCTGCTTTTGATTAATGGACATATTTTGGGGCTAATATTCCGGCCATGTTGTGGAGTGCCACTCCCGGCGTGCTGCAGGTCACTGTATCACTGCCGTGCTTATCTCCGGTAATGCATGAAGAAAATGCAAAGCCCTGTTTTCATAGAGTCTAGTGAAATTCTCAAGCTGGTTAGTGCAGCTCTCTTGGGCAAAGGTGCATGCAGAAGTCTGTGTGCTGTCTGGTGTACTGAAGCCGAATCGAACGCACGGGCAGGGGTAAGCTATCTTAGTTGGACGCTTCGTCTAAGCCAAGGCTTTTAGGCAGGGTTGCCTCTTTTGCTTCCTTGCTTGCAATTAGCACAAAAGGTAGCAAAGTACGTTTCAAATGGGACAAGTGTGAGGCAATAGCTTGTTGTAGTACTCCCCTCAGGCATCTAGTCTCAGTACTGCTGCGCTGGAAGGCGGCAAGCATCGAGGAGGCATTCTGAGTATGGCAGTGAAAAGGGATCTCGTCAAAGAGCCTAAGAGAGACGCGTCCCTCCCCCCGCCAATCCACAAACACACACTGCCAGAGCTGGCCGTCTGTCTCATCCTGCCTTTCTGGGTTACGGGACCCTTCGGCTTAAATCCCATGCCAACATATTACATTTCCGCGTACACGTGGCTAGCTTTGGGGTGTAGCCAGACAGAATTATAAATAAGCAAAGTAAAGTTGAAAAAAAGGCTTGCGACCAAAACAAAATTTGCGAATGGACAAGCTTGCGTCGCCAGGAGGTCACGGCATCATCTTTTACACAGAAGAGGGAATAGCACCCCACATACCACCACGCAGCCTCCTTGAAGGACCAGGGAAAACAAAAGTCAATAAACGCTTCGGCAGTAACTACTACTGCTGATGCCAGTAATGCAGCAGCTGAGGCGCTTGGTGACGCAGCTCGTGAAGGTAGACCCATATGGAAGCATGGCTTTTCTGATACTATCCCGTAGAGCAAGCCAAGCACTTTTCAAGTGCTGTCTTGGCCAGCGAGATACCTAGAAGTGCTCGCGTGCATACCCCTGGCAACAACACCTCAGGGGACTCCCAATTTAAGGATCTCCCCCGAATGCCTCGAAGTTTCCACCCCTCCAAGCATGCCAAATTTGGCTAGGAACTCTCCTGCTACGCCAGGCGCACCCAGCTACGCGCGCGTGTACCTAACGCAGGAGCACTCGCTTGCCGCACTCCTCGTTTCTGATGGGCAGCGAAGGTGCAGAGCGCTCGGGAGCCTACCTGTGCCCTGTGGCGTCGTGGTGTCTCAGCAGACCACCTCCAAGAGTCATCATACCGTCGCACTAAAGGCCTAAGTCCGGAACACCGCAGAGAGCCCTCTCTGGGCCCTAAGCTGAGCGCGCGGTAGTGCTGAAGCCTTTGGCTCCCAGAGGGGCCTCTGGGGCCCCCCACAGGGCCCCTGTTTTTGTGCGCTTCCCAGATGCCACCCACCCCACTTGCACCACCAGCGTCCAGCAGCAAGGGCCCTCCCCCCGCAACAGGACCATTCCCATCCCCGCTGAACAAGGGTGTGCCCCCTTGGCAATCCTCCACTCTTCCTACGGGGGTCCGAGGGCCTCCAAATACGGGTGCTTGAAACAGAGTCTCCCCAGCAATCGATGACGATCCGGGAAGCGGCCACGACAGAGGGACCGAGGCGGTGCTGCTGCATAGAGCTGGCGTTGCAACAGAGCCTCTTGAATTCTCTCCCGTAAGCGAGATATCGGGAGTTCCCCAATCTCCCAAGAACTGCTGTGTCGGTTGCAGTTGCAGCTGCCGGCCTCCGAGTGCGCCTCCAGCTCCTTGCACAATGGGCTGTTGCTGTTGTTGTTGCTGTTGTTGCCGTTGTTGCTGCTGCTGTTGCTGCTGCTGCTGCTGCTGCAGCAAGGCGGGAGCAACTCGGTCGCCTATTCCCTGCCCCAGCGGGTGACCTGTGGCAGCCAGTCGAAGCGCCACGGCTCTCCTTAGAGCCTCTGCAAAACCTAAGGCTCGAACGGAGTAGGCCCTCACGCAGCCGTCTCCCTCCCCATATCGCGTGCACCAGTAGGCTTCTTGGGGTCCTCGAAGAAACAGCTGCACCTTAGAAACTCGCTTCTGAAGCACTCGATCAAACGCACAGATAGCAGGGGCCCCCAGGGGCCCCAGGAAGCGCTGGCCAACATAACGCTGCTCCGCCTCGAAAGAGGTTTCCCCGGAGATGTCGCCCTGCATCAGTGACATCACAGCCGCATCACTGAGAACAAGGCATTCTCGCTCTGCGTGCCTCTCAACCGGATGCACAGAGGTCACCACAGTCCTACGACACTTACCTTCGGGCAGAATGCCGTCGTTCCCCCAGACCCAGCGCCTTGCTTGTCATCCAATCGCATTCTTACGTCCCCTTCAGCTGCTGCTACCTCTGCACCCCCTGGAACCCCTGATGCTGCTCGTTCTGTAAGCGTTGTTGCTGCTCCTTGAGGAGCATCGATGAGGAAGAGCGAGGGTGGATCTTGGACGTGCTGCATGCCCCAGGCGAGAGAGGACTGACCCTCGCCTGCATTTCGCAACGCGCCACCGTCCTCAGTGACACCTGCATAGGACAACCCAAGCCACAGCGGACTGTTTGAACAAAGCAGCAACGGCAGCGGCAGCTGCGGAAAAGGGCTTTCAAACAAAGAGCAAGGAACACGTGGGAGCCGAAAAAAATCACTGCAAGTTGCGGGCCTGCCGCCTGCGCATGCAGTCCGTTGGCTGCCCGCACGCCGACTCAGCACGCAAGACACCCGACCAACATTAGCAGCAAGAGCAGAAGCGCACCATCTAAGTGGTGTTGCACGTCCTGTTCCTCTCCAGGAGGCAGCAGCCGCTGCGCCATTAAATCCATGAAGGCGACGTCTTCCGAGAGAGCCCTTAGAAGGTCCTCCTGCTTCAGCAGCAGCAGATCCGTTTCCTTCTGCAACTCCAGCAGCCGCCCCTCCACCACTCCACATTCCCGAAGCACCTCATGGGGGGAGTCCGAAGCAAACATGGGAGTGGTGAGGGTGGTGCTGGTGCTGGTGCTGTTGCTGTCGCGGCTGCTGACTTGCTTGTGTTCTGTAGAGGCTGCCGAAAGTCGCCGGGAGATCTCCTGCGACACCTGCTCTACTGCTTCTCGCGTCAGAGGGGCCCCCTTCTGGCTCAGAACGGCTGTTTTGATGCCCTCAATGTATTCGCTTAACCGGGCTGCAACTCCTGGGGAAGCTGTGTGGTGGTGCTTCTGGTGAGGCTGCTGCATCTGCAGCGTACCGTTCCGCCAATCCTCGGAGCCAGCCTCAAAGGAGGCTTCAAACACCCCCTGTGAAGGCCGCTCCTTGGTGGCTCCCGTCGAAGGCACTGCCAGGACAGCAGCCGCCGCCCTCCGACAAAGATGCAGAGCAACATGCAGCATCTGCATGGCCTCATTTTTGCTGCAGATTGCCGCCTCGAGGCGTCTAAACTGATGCACTGCCTCAACTGCGCGCGTCGCTACGAAACGCCAGTGTCGCATAGCGCAGGTCACACTGTCCTCCGTGAGAAAGTGTCGGATTTCCGTCGCTAAAGCCTGCGTAGAGCCGTCAGCCTCGCCAACAGGAGCCTTCTCAGCTCTGGAGGACGAGATGGAGTGTCTGTGCGCATCCATCTTAGGTGTTGCTGCAGCATCTTCACTGCCTGCTGCCGTTGACGCTGCAGCGCCTCTCGAAGGATGTGCAATAACGTCTTGCGAGGCTCCCGCAAAAGGAACGTGATGCGGGCCCGAGCTGGCCTCCGCACAAACAGCATCAAGGGGTCTCTCCATCTTCACAGAAGAAAGCGCCTTAGGCTGAGACGTCGCCTCAGGTTCTGTCTTCGCTGCTGCAGCAGCAGCCACAGCAGCAGGATCTGCTCCCTTCGGCAGCAGCCCATGCCGAGAGGCAACATCCGCGTCGCTGCACGTGCTAGCACAGCTGTTCTGGCAACGCGTTTGCATGTCGTCGAAGAAGCACTTGCTGCACTTGCTGCTGGTGCTGCAGTTGCTGCTGGTATGCGTGCTGCAGCTGCCTCTTGGACCGCTGCACTTAGGGCTGTCGCAGCAGCACAGAAGAGGCAGCGAGGAGGCTCTTGGAGTCTGCAGCACAGGCCTCCAAGCCAGGAGTGTTGCTGCGGCTGCTGCTGCTGCTTCTGGTTTGAGTGCCCCCTCCAGCGTCAGGGCCGACCCCGAAGGAGGCCCCTTGGCAGCGCGATCTTCCGCCACCTTGCAAGCCTCGAACGCCTTCTCATCGATCTCCCCATCGGAGGAGGGCCCCTTCACAGCCTCGCGAGACGACGCCTCCTGGTGGCCTCCTTCAAAAAGGCGTCCCTGCTTTAGGGGGAGCAGCAGCTCCTCACCCCATTGAGGCTGCTGCTGACACTGCTTTTGCAGTTGCTGCTGAAGCTGCCTAATGGCGCTGAACAGCTGGCCCCCCAGAAGACCCCACTGGCGTGAGACTTGCAACGCCCCTCTAGGCTGCAGCGCTGCCAAGCCTGCGCCTTGAACTGCAGGATCGCCAGCCTCTGAAAGACTCGTAGCCGTAGGGGTGGCAGCCGCTTCTGCAGCTCCAAACGCCGCGCCACGTATTCCCATGCCCCTACAGAGCAGCAAAAAGTCTGAAATGCGGGCCCTCAGGATAGGCAGCAGGAAAGCCCGCTTGGGGCCCCTCCTCCTGCAGCCGCTGCAATAGCGGCTCCAGCCGCCTTCGTCTGCTGCAGAAGAAACACCAGCAGTGGCGCTGCAGCCGCACGCGACGCCGGCAGAGCCGCCCTGGAATCCCGCAACGACTTCGGGGAAATTCGCAGCGGGCAGGAGAGGCTGCTGCTGCTGCTGCAAAGGGTCGCCTTCCGCATACAAGAACCCGCAAGGCGACTCCTCATCCGTGCAGCCATCAGCGGGTAGGTCCTGCAGACCTTCCAGTGGCAGGACGTATTGCTGCCGCTCTGCATGCTGCTGCTGCGAAGCGTGCTGCTTCTTGCTGCTGCTCGGGGCCCCCCGAGGGCCCCACCCCGCCTTTCGCCGAGAAACTCCGTTTGAACCCGCGTTGTTGGCAGTCCCTTGGGGCCCCACAGAGTGCACCATAGGGGCTCCCAACTGGCGAGGCGGAGCTTTCTCCGCAGAAAACTGGAAAGCCTCAAGACCAACACGTCCTTCACACGATTCCTGCATGAGCGGCACCCCAGGGGTAACGCTGTCTGTCGCTGGGCTGCAGGCTGCACGTCCATAGCCAAAGGGCCCCAAGGGCCCCTGACCAGAGTTCACAGCCACCGCTGCAGCGGCTGTAAACTCCCCGAACAACCCCTGCTGCTGCTGCTGGGGAGGCGGCTTCCAGGTGTCTGCGGCAGCTCTGCTAGCCTCACCGGGAGCGAAGGAGGAAGCTTCAACCCCCGTAGCGTCTGCTGGCAACGGAGGCGGAGGGGCCCCGAGAGGAAGATGGAAGTCAAGGTCCCATACGCCAGTGGCGGGCATATAGGCAGTTGAGCCTTTCGCTACCCATGGGTGACTCTTGCAAGCTCGTAGCAGCTCCCTCCAATCCTCTGCTCGAGAGCTCTCCGACAAAGGCTCCCCAGAAACCCCCGAACGTCCTCCTCCTGGAGGCACTGCCTGCTTCTGAGGTCCCCTTGCGAGCCACGGAGAAGGCGGAGCTTCTCCAAACTTGCTCTGCGCATCCTTCCACTCGGGAGATGCCGTCCACGGGGAAGCGTCTGGAGCCGTTTCGTCCGGCATTCCCAAAGTCGCTGCGTGCTGCCGCGTTTCCCCCCCCCCTCCGGCGGGAGGCCAAATCGCTGGAGTGCCCCCCCCTGCGTCTTCCAGTCTGGAAGCAGCGGGAGCAGCTTTGGCAGCCTCACCGGCGGAACGGCTCAGCGCGCAAACAGCCTGGTGCCAGCCACGGACCTCCTGATCGCTTGCGGGGGCCCCCTTGAGGTGGACATACACCAGAAACATCTCTGCTAAGGCCAGGGCCACGTCGTTGGAGTGCCTGCGGAGGCTGAAGCTTTTCATGCGCTTTTTTCCATCCACCAAATAGCGCGCACGCCACTCCCCCTTAACGGGGTGATAGTAACACTGTCTGGCCACCGCTTCGGGGGGCCTCCCACCCCCCGCTGCACACCACCTGTCACCAACGACCGACGGCGTGGGGGCCCCACTTGGTGCGACTGAAACCCCTGAATTCACGTAGGAGGGAGCCTTCAAAGGGCCCCCACTGGAAGCTCCGCCACCAAGGCGACCACTCCCCTTCGCAGCTCCTGCTCGCGAGAGGCTCCCACGCACGCGCTGCGCCGAACTCGCAGCTGCATGGGGGCCCCCCGCGCCATGGCCCCTCTTGGGAGGCGGCGTGACAAGACTCTGGCTGCTGTTCGTGGCACTGGTGGTGCTTGCGTTGCTGTTATAGTGAGGCATTCCTTCTGCAGCAGCCGCAGCTGGTGCTGGGGAGGCCTTCGCTCGCTGAGACACGGGCAGTTGTGAGAAGGGCGAGCCGGAGGCCCCTCCCCCCTCCTGGAAGAGCATCCCCTGGTATTTAGGCAGATGAGAGGGCCCCCCCCCCTTGGGGAGCTCCGGCGTAGGGCACGCAAAGGGAAGGGCGCCATGGGCGAGGAGCAGCTGCTGCTGCTGAAAGGTCTGTTGCTGCTGCTGCAAGTACTGCTGGCTCTGGAGCAGCTGCATGTGCTGCAGCTGCTGCTGCGGCGGTAGAACCAGCTGCTGCTGGAAGGGCTGCTGCACTGGGGGGGGCAATTGCTGCTGCAGGGGGAGTCCAGCAGCAATTGCAGCAGGGGCAGGCAGGGGAACACTCAGCAGCAGAGGCTGCTGCATGGGTGGGAGCTGCTGCTCGCACTGCTGCTCCCCCTGTTGCCGATTTTGGAGCACCTCTGGCACGGCTGCGACATGGGCTGGAACTGCATTTTTCTCGTTTGTCTGCCGCTTTGGGGGCTTCGGGGTGCAGCTGCTGCTTCTGCCGGTGTTGCTGCTCCCTTCCGACCGGTTGCAGCGCCTTTTCAGGCTGCTGTGCTTGCTCCTGCTGGTACTCCCCTTTCCTGCAGCCGATGAGACCGTCCAGGCAAGCTCGGGGCCTAGGGGCCCCTCGCAGTCCAAGAGCACGAGGCCTTCGGGAGCTGCTGCTGCTGCTGTTGCTGCTGGTGCTGCTGTTGCTGCTGTCGCTGCTGCAATTCTGCCGCCCACAGGCAGCTTTTGGTGCTGCTGCTGCCGTAGGGACGCTGCTCCCGCCACCGATAGTACGGGGGGAGAGAGGGCAGCTGCGGTCTCGTTGTTCATCACAATGCTGCATGCCGTTGGAAGCCTCGAGCAGCCTCCTGCAGTTGGGGTCGAAGTCGAGGCCCCTAGTTGTGGGGGAGGACTGCATGGTGCGCTGCTGCACTCAGACACGGCGTCTCCCGTGTTGCTGCTGCTGCTCCTGCTGCTGCTGTTGCTGCTGCTGATCTGCTGCGGCAGCCCGGAGAGGGCGTAGCGGGCCTGTTGCATTTTTCATGTGCAACAGCAGCGGCGGCTGCAGCTTGCTGTGTCTGTCGGCTCCTCCTACTACTGCTGTTGCTGCTGCGCAGCTCGCTGTGTCTGTCAGCTCCTCCTGCTACTGCTGTTGTTGCTGCTGCGCAGCTCGCTGTGTCTGTCAGCTCCTCCGACTGCCGCTGCTGCTGCTCACGCGGCTGCGCCTACTGCTGCTGCTGTCGCTGCTGCACCTACTGCCGGTCATGGAGCCTGTGTGTGTCTCTTGGTGGAAAGCGGGGAACGAGAGGCCGTTCTTGGGGGAAGCGCAACGGGGGCTCTCCAGCCCCCCCTTGCCCAGGCGCGCTCAGTCGAAAGAGAAGTTCCCCCCCTATGTGGCCATAGGGGCCTCGTAGCCTGGGGGGCCCTCTTGAACGACAGTGGAAAGCCAGCCACTGGCATGCAGTCACATCCCATGGAGTGTGTCGGAAGCAGGTCCACGTGTTGGAAAGCTTAGGAGCCGAGAGAAGAGTGCGGGGGATACGGGATGGAGGGCAAGGGTGCCCGTTTTTGCCGTTTCTTTCGCATGAACACCGGCCCACCCCATGTACCACGTACAGGCCCCGCAGTCCTTCTGAAGGCTTCCCCGTTCCTACAAGACCAATAAATCACTCGCTTGAGCTCCTGCTCCTGCCGTTGACGCGGGAATAGCGTTTGCTGCAGGCGGTTCCCCTTCCAGTCGGGCAGCCAGCGAGCATGCACGGAACCCGAGGAGGCCCTGGAGGCGGACCGCAGCCTCAGTGTTTTCCGAGGATAAAGACTACTGCCACAGGTAAAGAAGTCTCAATTCGAGTAGACAAGGAGATCGCGTTGTAGGCGCTTTTTCTGGAAGACAGAGATTCAGCGATAATCTCTAACAAATCTACAGGTGCTGGCCACCATGCAGCGCAGCGGGGCCTGCGAGCGGTCACTCACCACACTTCCTGCGCTTAACTAGTAGGAAGAAGCAGGAGGTAACGGCTCTGCTTGTTTTAATGCCCTTGAAACGTAGAAGAAGGGGCTTAGAGGGCAGAAACCACCAGGGGAGACGAGCTGCTCCGCATCCCCCCGCTTTCGATGCCACTGCGGCCATAACACTGCACGCTCCCCATCTCCGCTGCACTCTGAGCCCCCATAAGGGCCAGGAAGATACGTCATGCAAAAAAGGTGTTGCTCTCCGGCAATCAGGGGTCGCCGCCCGCCCTCTGTAAGCCGCTATTCGGCTGTATGAGGATGCTGGCTGCGAGCAACTACGTGTAGTAAGGCCATGTATGTGTCTCGGTTTCGTAACAGCTCGATACACACGGATTTTTAAACATCGGAGCGTTTCCGTCTAGCTGCAACTGAGTATGGCCAATCTTAGAGATGCCATAAGGATGGGCCTAGCCGGATCAGCTATGCGTCAACATTCTGTATTGCACTAGTTATATTTGACTAAGAATTAGTGAAGACGCGACGAACTATATAGTCTGCTTGTATATCTTATCTATCGCAGAGTACTGCTAGCTGGATACAAGAAGGCTTAATATTGTGCGTGTGTGCGTGCTGTAGATGCTATGTCCAACTAAATGTGAACGCTCGGAGTGCATAAAGGGTGCAACCACGCACACCCAAGCTGCCCGCCTTGCTCCTGTTGGGGAATGTTGGATATGCGGGCAGGGGCCTGCTGGGATTCTCTCGTAAAAAACTAGCCATTTATTATCTTGTGCTGAATCTGAAGTGGAGGGTTTCCCAACGGAGACCTTGGCAGGAGCGTTGCAGGATATCTGTGGAAACGTATCCTGTAGCGGGAGAAGCTACAGTTGCGCACCTTCAAGAATGAGTTACGAGTTGATTACTTAGTTTAGTGTCACTATAACTTATTCGCTGCAGAGCAGCGCTACCTCAGCACAATATGAAGTAGCGTGTTTGTGTGGGCTAGATATTTTGTGCAACTATCTGTCTGTGAATGCTCGAAGTGTTTTTAGGGTGCAGCAACGTGCAGGCTCAGAAGTGGTGACCTTTTCCCATCTAGGGGCCCTGATGGGCGAGGGCAGGGGAAGGCGGAAGGGCCTATGGAAAAACACTCAATAACTGTGGAAGTTGGTAGTGGGTCTGTCCTTACGGCGGCCTTCGGTGGAATCATTCACAGGCATACATCAAGCTAAAAAGAGATCGTAGACCAGTAAAAATTTCCAATACAAAAGACTGTCATCCTGGGAATCGAATTGATGGTGCAGATGGGTGTAGCCCCTACACCACATACCGAGACACGGAAGCAAACGCAGGTGCCGCGCCGCACTTTCCAGGAATTCACGACGGACAGAAAGGCATGGACGTGTGTAGAATGCTGTGGGTGTGTGGAGGACAGCCATGGTGTAATTATGCATTAAGGCTTCCGTGCAGTCTACAGAGGGCCCACTTATCTGACAAACGAACTCGGCATAGAGATCCCGCTTTTTAGCCTTCACAGGTGCTTGGTACCTCCTTGCCTCCCCCTTCCCCCCTTTCTGTCTGCATGTCGCTCTGTCTGTGCGTGCGTATACCTCGCAAAGCATCGTGCATTCCTTTAGAATGCCGCAGTTTTGCGGTTTAGGGAAAAGCGCCGTTTCATTGTTTTTCTGTAAGGGCCTTGGCGCGAAACTAGCGCAATTTAAGCACATAAAGTGGAAGCGTGTGCAATTGTGGCCGTGCGCACACCAAGTTAAATACAGAGGTACGTGTGAGGTGTGTCTATCTACGACTAGAGGGATGGAAGCCGCCCGCACAGTCAGTCAGGCAGCGGTGAGTTTGGAGTACTGGGGGGGTTGGATGATTTTCCGAACTACGGCAAAGAGATGGGGTGGCAGCCAAGAGGCCAGTGTGATGACTGACACCTTCAACCAGAAGGCATGGGTCATCACGAACTGAACGCATACCAACGGACAAGCACGCAAAGCGATGATCTTGATGCACAAGGGGAAAGCATGCATGCAGGGAAGGCACGCACAAGCAAAGGAGAGGGTGCCACGTGGGAGAATCGGCGGCGAGAAGGAGACACAGGGGCTCACGGTAATGTCAAAATAACTGCGCAGGATGAACATCGAGAAGATGTAGATCGTCACAGTGCAAATTTCAGACGAAACCATCAGGGGGTGCCTGTGAAGTGCAAGCAGAAGTATACATACATACATACTTAGATACTTCCAAACAGGCACAGAGACGCACACATTCGTATTTGCAGGAGCACCCACTATGTGGTGTAGCCCCTCGCCTCCGCTGCCATTGCCATTGCCGCACCAGCACTCGCAGAAGCATCAGCAGCCGCTGCAGAAGAGGCAGTGAAAACTAGATATTACTGCAGGCTGCCGAGGCACACAGCCACTTCCCGAAGGGAGAAGAAGCAGCGCTGCCACAGCAGTAACACCAACCGCAGAGAGGTGGCAGCACGACGCATATGAGAACAGCAAGCGGCCGCACACCATGTCTGTATTTCGGAGGCAACGTTCAGCAGTTCCGCCAGCACAAGGGAAGTGAAAGTGATGGCAACGATGTTTGTGAGGCTCTGCTCGAAAAGGAGGATCGCCCCCAGCATCACGACAGCGCCCTGAAGCCACAGCGACAGCGGTACCAAAGAGCTTTTGAGTAGATTGAGGGGAGGGGGTCCAGCGCCCACTGTACGCGGCGGCCACACAGAACGAGACGCAGAAACAAAGACGCACTGCTGAACAAACCAGATGAGGAGTGGAGGGGTGCGGCTGCGCAGCGCAGAGTGAGCGGGCAAATTGGCAACGAACGGCCGAGAAGGCAGCAAGGGAAGAAGAAACATCAGCAGCAGCGAGTAGCGGTAGGAGAGCAACCATGAGCTTTCAAAAGAGCACCCAGCCGTAGGCACACGGGAAGAGACACGACCTCCAGACGGCTGCTTTCCTCAGCTGCATCGTGGATTTGCAGCCGCAGCAAAGGGAGGGCTACTCTTCAAGCGTGGAAAGACAGACAGCAGCGTCAGCGGCTTATGAGGCACCTGGTATACGGAGCGCCACACCCATCCAAAGAAGCTCTTGATGGACAAGGCTCGACCGTTCCGCAGTGTCTGATACAACTCCGGGAACATAAAGACCACTTTTTCTGGGAGCTCTACGTCCAGCACGAGAGACAGCACAGGGGCCGTTGTGTAGTATGTCGCGTAGCCCACTTGCAACCAGCCCTGCAAAGAGGCGACACAGGGAAAAGCCTCTCCGCCTCCAACGGTTACAAGCGCGTGAACCACACGGACAGACACTGAGGAGGTGCACGGGCATCAATTGACGCGTTGCAAGAGGCCCAAGGAGGTGCGAATGCAAAGAGAACAGAGTATATATATGTTTACATACATGTGTCCATACATACATATACATGCATGGACACATGCACATACCAATATACATCGAGACAGACAGACAGAGAGAGAGCGTGAGACACAGGAATACGCCAAAAGCAGGAGAGATTTAAAGAGGCATTCGGGAGGCCGCCTATGGTGTGGTGCACAAAGGTCACACACACACACACACACACACACACACACACACACACACACACACACACACACACACGAGAGAGACAGACAGGCAGACAGAGAGACGCCAGGCGAGGGACAAGGGTAACGCTATGGCATCTGTACCTGGAAGATGGCGAGAGGGATGAAGTAAAAGACTGCGGAGAAGATCACTTGAATGACTGCTATGATGAGGCCCCTGTGGACGACGAATTGCGCAAGTTTGGCGCTTCGTTGGTAGCTGTTTCGCCCATGCCAGAGCAGCAGGCGCCGTAGATGACTGAATTGTGATAAGGAAAAGTCTGCTGCTAGAGAGGCTTGCCGGCCCTCTTTTCCCTCCAATCCGACTCCGACGTCCTGCGCAAAAGGCCACCCCCCGCAAACGAAGGAAAGCACATGCGGGGAGTTCAGGCTTAGACGGCAGAAAACGGGGAAAGGGAGATTTCAAGAACTCCGCGCGAGCACTTGGCGATCCAGAGTGTTTAATTCGCTACTACTTAGCCGGGGAAGCGCTTCGGAGCCAAGAGACTCGCTGAAGGCCGCCCTCCTTGGGAGAGGCAGCTCGCAAGGCGCAGGCTGCTAAGCCCGTGGAGACAGCGGCAGCGGCGAAGCGCGGGCAAGGGCAATGGAAACGCGTGCTAGCGACTCAACTGACCGCTGCCTGAATCATCGAGACGTCGTTTCCCCCATCGCCTACGGCACAAGTGCGTCGGCCCGTGTACTGCTTCAGCAGCGCCGTTACTGCGGCCTTTTGCGTGGGGGAGCAGCGGCAGCAGACCACTGCCGGAGCCTGGCAGGCGGTAAGAATGAAGTATTTTGGAAAGTGACAGAGGAAGAGAGACAGCACACGGCCGTCAACTACCAGAACCGACTCGCTAGGACCCATGCTGAAGCGCTCTAACGCCTCCTGAGCCTGAGGAGGAAGGCGCGCGCATGCAGCAGGCAAAACGGGCAGCTCCTTTTACGCGGCCTCCCGTGCACGCAGCTGGCACTCCGTCCACGGAGAGAGAGACACCCGACAGGCCTTAAGGCTCCCAGGCGAAATGCAAATGCGCGTGGCTTCCAACGGGAGGCGCGAAGGCGCGCCGCGTCCTCTCTCCTCGCCTCCCCCAGACGCTACCCCTCCCTCTCCCCGCACAGGATTCGGGGAGAACTCGCTGCTTTTTGAGGCAGGAAACAAGCAGGGTTGTGTGTGTGTGTGTCTGCATTTATGTGTGTCTGTATTTATGTGTGTATGTGTGTATGTCTGTGTGCGTGTGTCTGTGTGTGTGTGTGTGTGTGTGTATGTGTGTATGTATTTATGTGTGTCTGTGTGTGTGTTTGTCTGTGTGTCTGTCTGTGTACATGTGTATAATATATATATATATATATAGCTGCGGGGCCTGGCCGGTGGAAACCGTATTGGGCTTTTCTCCGCAAGCGATGACTTTTTGCAAGACGAGCAGCACCCAGCAGCACGCGCCAGGAAAAAAAACACGGGGGCTCCCTACACCCTGAAGGCTCGCGCTGTGCAGCAGGCAGCAGCGGGCAGCAGGCAGCAACAGCAGGCAGCAGCAGCAGCAGCAACAGCATCTCTTCGGAAATTACCTGCCCAGGCGTCCTGATGGAAGCAGAAGAAAGAATGGTAAGGCTGTCGTGCCGCCCCTTCAGACCAGCGGAGGCGGCAATACACGTTGCCGTTTCAACTTTGTCTCCTGTAAGCATCCAGATCTTGATCCCTGCATGTCTAAGAGACTCGAGAGTCTCCGGCACGGCCTGCGTAGCACAGACGCAAAAAGCAGCATCCCCACACCACACCCCTGCGCATCCACCCCCCACCGTTTCCTTAAAGGTCACCACGCGCTCGCCCCCTCCAAGGCATCCCACCGCTCAGAGACCTCCACCCCCCATTGCCACACAAAAAGCGGCAGAAAGTGGCATCTCTGCTCGCAGACGCTCCACCCCAAGTCGCTCTCCCCCCAGAGGCTCCCGTAGCCGCCGCAACTGCATCTGCGCTAAACGGAAACGCCTCTCTCGTAGCAGAAAAAGCAGCAACCGACGTCCTGCAGCTTGTCTTCAACCCCCGTCAGCCCGAGGAGAAGAAGATCCTGCTCGAGCCGCTCGATTTCTCTGCGCACTCTCCGTTCGCGCTGCTGCATTTGACGTCGTGCCTCCTCGTATTTGGCCCTGAAGGCTTCCAGCTGGGAGGCCGTCAGTTCCTTATACGCAAACACCAACGTCCGCAAACCTGTTGACAAGAGACAGCAGCAACAGAAAAAAAGTGAAAGAGAGACGCAACGCAACAGCATGGGAAGGGTCAACACGCTAACAAATCCGCACAACAAGCACATACTCTCCCTCCTTCCTGCTGCTGCTGCGCTGATGCAAGAGAAGCACTCTCAGGTGCCAACTGCAGAGGTTATTATTTGCTCTCGGGAACTTCAGCACGTGGCAGTCTGTCTGTCTGCGTCTGCAGGATCGATGATCCTTGGAAAACCTCTCTATTGAATGCGTATATGCTCCGCGTCTCAGCGCGAAATTGCTCGTTCTCTCTGGCTCTAGCCATCTCCTAAAGGGTTGCGGCTTCCAACAGCAGCGTTACAGCGGGCACTCTGCCTGCCTCTACTGTTCGGTTCCTCCTGCGCCGCATTCTCCCTATCTATCTGCCTGCCTTCATTTTATCTGCAAAACATCACCTTGTCTGGCGAAGTTATCGCATTCTTCTGCGAGCCACTGAGAACCCTTGGGCCTTACAAGAGAGAGCATCACTGTCTCGGCCCCCTGAACGGAGACACCCCGAAAACATTCTCCCGTCAAACTTCCACACCGCTCTGCTTTTCCCAAGATCTCAACATGCCGCATATCCAAAGCACACCTCCTTACTCCCTCCATAACCCTCCATACAGCCAGAACCTCCCTGCCCTTTCGCCTCCCCACCTGCCCTCTGTCCCTCCGCATGCCCGCTTCCCCATGCGGAGCTCTCCCGCCTCCCCCCTTTCTCTCTCTCTCTCTGTGTGTGTGTGTATCCGTGTCTGTGTGTATGTATGTATGTATGTGTGTGTGTGTATGTATATATATATATATATATCTATGTGTGTGTGTGGCCTGCACGCGCGTGCTGTCCTCCTGTGTAAGCGCTCTCTCTGGCGCTAGGTTAGGCACCGCTGCACTACAGAGCTGCCTCTGGAGCGCAAAAAAGCCTGCTAAGCCGCTTCTGGAGCTGCCTCACCCCCAAGTAAAACGCTGATTCTCTCATGCATATCTACACGTGGATTTGGATGTCTGCGCGCTCTCTGGTATGAGGGGGACCCCTCGAAATTCCCGAGGGCCGCCTTTCGAAGGAAGACGTGTGAAACATCGTGCTTCCTAATACCTTGACATAGAAGAAGATACGTTGGGTGGCTTTGTCTTGAACAATTATGCCCATCCTCTTGAGCTCAGACGAAAACGGAAAGCAGTGCAGCACGGCGTACTCAAACACGACGCCGCATGGGCCCTAAGGAGCAGCACACGAGCGAAGATGTAGCAGCTCTTTGCTTGCATGCTGCTTGCCGCTGACTTATCAGATGCTCGCACGGAGGAGAAGAGAAGGCGAGGGAAGGAATAGAGAGAGCGGGAGAGAGAGAGAGAGGGGGAAAAAAACCCGCAAGTGTATGGCCAGCCACTAGCGTTCTAGTGAGGAACAGGCAGCGGTAGCAGCGGCACAAGCGCAACAGGGAAGCAGAAGGCGTTGTAGCACCTTGCCTTCTTGACTTGAAGGCAAGGTACAACAAGCGCAGCAGCAGGAAAGCACAGCTTGCAAGGCGCAGCTGCGATACAACAAGCAGGAGCGGCAGCAAGTGCGTAGCTAGCGGCACGCGCAGCGAGCAAGCACCTCAATTGTCATATTGTGTTCGTCTCTCTGCACGAGACGGAGCCCAACTTCGCTAGCGAATTGGACAAGGGCCACTTCATCCGGCGAGGCTGCTTGGAAGTGAAGCTGAAGCGCAAAGAAGTCAAGACACACACAGCCATAGGTGAGCGCGCAGTCGCTGCCGTAATCGCATGACGACACATTCCCACTGTGCCTTTGGCGGGAGGGGGCCGCAGAGAAATAGTCACCTTCGAGCTCGCGAAAAAGGCTGAAAGAAAGGAGGAGAAGGGGGGGAGAAGAGTAGAGAAGAAAGAAAGAAAGGAGGACAAAGGGGAGGGAGTAGAGAAGAAAGGAGGACAAGGGGGAGGGAGTAGAGAAGAAAGGAGGACGGGGGGGAAGCAGAGAAGAAAGAAAGGAGGATGGGGGGAGTAGAGTAGAGAAGAAAGAAAGGAGGACAGGGGGGGAGAAGAGAAGAAAGAAAGGAGGCAGCAGCGGCAGCGGAGGTGGTACACGTGCACCCTACACGTTTACGCGCACCATTACCAGCGGGCAAGTATTAAGTGCAGTACAGGAGTCGAAGGGGTCGCGCCAAAGAGCAGCAAAAGAAGAGCAACTTGCCTGCCCGTCTTCGGTGATGGGTGTGACGTTGTGACAGATGCTAAGGGCTTTAATGGCCTCTAGTGCCGCAGACTCGACTTCGCTGCGTCTGCTTCTCCTGCCGTAGGGAGCTCCTCCTCCAGAGGCACTCTCTTCTTGGCTTCGCGTCGAGCTGAGTAAGGCCTCCCCCCCTTCCCAATCCTCGCATCGGGGGGGAGAGCTGCAGTTGCACTGGTGCGTGACACACTGCTGCAGCTGCTGCAGGCCGTCGTCTGCGAAGAGAGCTCTGCCAATGTGAAGCTTTTTGAAGTGCATTTCGTTCTGCGTCAGTGTGCCGGTTTTGTCGGAAAGCAGGTAGTGAACGCGGCCAAGCTCCTCTGGCAAGGTAGACGTTCGCACCAGCTGCAAGCGCAGCGGGAGGCAAGCGCAGCAGCAGCGTGTCGGCGTTTAAGGAGGGCCTTACGACTATCGTGAGGCGTGAGCAGGTCTGTTGAGAAGGAGGAAGCGGCGCACAGTGTGTCCAGGTTGCTCGCGGAGGAACGAAGAAAAAAGAAAGAAACAGACCGACATCGCATCCTCAGCCACCCTTCCCAATTACGCAGAAGAGACAACGAAAACGAGGGGCGAGCAAAACGACAACACCGCAGGAAAGCAGAAAAAGCCCAAAGACGAAAACGGAGCACGCGGACGAAGAGAGCCGCATTTCTGAGGCATGACTGACGGCTCCTTTCATGCGCTTGTCCCTCATCACATTCAAGCTGTGGATCGTCTTGGCGATGATGAGGTTCACTTGCAGGCTGATCGGAATTATCGAGGAAAGCAGGAGGATGAAGCGGCAGAAATACACCACCCAGATGCCTTCCAGACCGCGCAACGCCACCAACGCCAGCGCCAAGAGACACAAGAGCCCAAAGAGAACCTTCGCCATGAGATTAACCTCCAAGTCAAAAAGCCCAACCTTCGTCGAAGCTTGCGAAGCGTTCATGCTTGCGCGTGTCTCCTAAAAGGGCCCCACACAAATTTTGGAGGAGCCGCACACCCCCCACAGCACAGGAAGAGAGCCGCAGAATGAGGTGCAGAAGGGCAGGGATGCAAAAAAACAGTCGGAGGAGGTTCTAGCAGAACATAGTTCTAGCCCAGAAAGGCCGTCACACACACACATTCACATACAAACACACCCAAACACACCCAAACAGCTCTCACGCTGCCACTATCGCAGCAGACAACAGCTAATACACGCGCGCGCTACGACAATCAGCAGCAGATTCGGCCCCCCACACGCATGCACACACGCAGTGCACATGCACCATCACCACCAGCCGCACGTGTATGCACGCATGCACGCATGCACGCTATACACGCATCACCACCATCACCATCACCCGCAAGAACGTGGTTTGAAAGCCCCACTCTGCCTGTGTAGATCGCCAGACCAAATACCGTTCCTGAAGCCACTACAGTATTTGCCCATAGCACATTATCCAAGCCTAGCGGCTCAACATGCGCGGCGTTGCAGTGGCCTCGTGCGATGTTCACCTGCGGTAGCCACGCCAGCAACAACGCACAAAGGGAGGAGGTGTCGATCAGCCCCTCCCGCAGCTGAACGTCTGTTCTCGCAGGCGAGAGCAACAGCGTAAGCAGAGACACGGAAGACGTCGGGAAAAAAGCAAACGAAAAATGAAAGCACTCGAAAAAACACACTGACCACTGTGTCACCGGCGGGAGGAAGTGCTGCTGCTGCTGCCAGTCCCGCTGCTGCAGATGAGCGTCTGCTGCTAGAAAGATTTTCTTCCTCCTCCTGCGGCTGCGGCTGCAAGAGAGAGCCTGAAACAGCGCACTTCTGCGCCTCAGAGGAGGCTGCTGCAGGTACTTTGGCTACAGCAACAGCAGCAGCAGCAGCGGCAGAACTCGCACTGCTGCCGCCAGTATTGCTGCTGCTGCTGCTGGACGCGTTTGTGTCATAGAGAGAAAAGCGACCCGTAAACTCGTATATATCCTGACGTGGAGCCTCCACCAGCACTTGCGCGTCCAGCGAGACGATCTGCTCGGGGCCGCTGAGGTGCTGAGTTGCGTGCACTGCACGCCTGCAGAAAAATCGAAAAAGTGCAGCAGTGTCAAAAGCCCATCCCCTCAGAGGGCTGTAAGCGGCACACCAAAAGCCTAACAAAGAAAGATTACAGGTCGAAAACCAAGTATCTATGGCCGTAGAAAATTGCAGCTCTCCGGATGAACGGGAGAGGGAGACAGAGAGAGACAGACAGAAAAAAGACAGACAGACAGACAAAAGACAGAAAAAAGACAGACCGACAAAAGACAGAGAGACAAAAGACAGACCGACAAAAGACAGAGAGAAGGAAAGAAAGTAAACCGTTCGAAAGCATATGTGGCCAAGGATGTCAAGGAGAAATCTACAGACAGACACAAAGGCAACGAGAGCAACACCCCTCGACGCGAACGCCGCAACTAGGAATTGCAGCAGAAACCCCCCTGTTTGACCTGAGCTTCCAGTCCGTTTCGCCATCTAATTGGTCTGTCCGAATAAAGCAGCTGCCGCTTTTTTCTGTTGTCTTGAGAAACACCAAGTCTGCGGGAACTCGTTGGTTCGCCCCCACCTGAATCACCTGGCCGACGCGGATGTTGCATGCACTCACGGGTTCAAACCCTGAGCAAAAGGACACCTCGTTTTTGCGACAAAACGGTGAGCAAAGGCAAGAAGCCAGTCTCCTGTCCGCGTATCTCGACGCCCTTTCGCTAGGCTGCCCCTGCCACGAGCAAGAGCGAGCGAGCGAGTTACGGCATGCTACAGGCGTCTAAATCACGGGAGGGTGTTGTACGGGTAGCTAGCAGCAGTTCAGCAGCGAGGAGAAAAAAGGCCAGCAAATAAGGACGAAAGAGGCTGGCAGCACCTGTGGGTAGGAGGCGCGCATACTGTTGCTCGTTGAGCTCCTTGTCTCGGATATACCTGCGCCCGCATCGAACCAGAGGCTTTTTCGAGGGAAAATTATTCGCGGGAGAAAAGGCAACGAGATGCCAATGAGCAGCTCCGAGAATTTGAGGGCAAAGGATACACAGAACAGGGGGTGCAAGGCTTGACTGTGAGGAGTACCCCTATCGCCCCTACAGTCTGCAGGGATGGGGTAAGCGGGCTGCATTGCCGTTTGTCCTCGCTGCTTCTGTGTTGTTGAAAGCGGTGCTGTCGCTGCTCCCGCCGTCTTAGCGGCAGCAGCTACCTGATGAACAGATTATTATTATGCTCCGCCTTAGGCTCACCGTTTAATATCATCATATGCCTCCTTGGCTAGCGTGGCGAGCAACACAAACGCCAACGGCGCTAAGTACGTGAACAGAGGACCCACCTAAAGCCACAGACATGACATGCAAAACAGCGGCGCGTGAACGCTCCTGCAGAGATATATAAACAATAGAAACAGGAAGCATCTAAGCAACAGGAGTTGCATCTGCATATAGTGCTGCTGCCGCTACTGCATCTGTACATTCTGCATATAGTGGCGCTGTTTGCCATTGTATCTGTATCTACTGTTGCTGCTGTTGTATCTGCATATATTGCTGCTGCTGCCATTGTATCTGTATCTACTGTTGCTGCTATTGTATCTGCGTACATTGCTGCTGCCGCTGCTGTATCTGTATATTCTGCATACAGTGCTGCTGCTGCTATTTTGTCTGTATCTGCGTAGACTGGTGCTGCTGCTATTGTATCTGTATATACCGCTGCTGCTATTGTATCTGTATCTACTGTTGCTGCTATTGTATCTGTATCTACTGTTGCTGCTATTGTATCTGTATATACTGCTGCTGTTATTGTATCTGTATCTGCATATTGTGCCGCTGCTGCTATTGTGTGTGTATCGGCGTAGACTGGTGCTGCCAGCAAAGCAGGTGTTTGGGAAGCGTGGAACCTGGAGGATTGGAACTAGTTGAGCCAAAGCCACGATGAGGTAGAAGAGGTTGAAAAAGAATCTGCAAAAGCACAAGAACACCCGCAGGAATAACGGAAGCAGCTGCTAGAAAAAGGCAGCAACCCTGTAAGACAGAGACTCCCACTGCGGTTCGAATGAAACCTTCTACCCCCTCGGCGGAGCATGTGCGAAGCAGAGGCAATGAGGATCTAAGGCCGTTGCCAGCTCGCAACTGCTGCTCTTTTGCTGCTGCTCCTCCTCCTCTGCAGCAGCAGTGCGCGTTCCTCACCTGAATTGCTGGAAGAGGACGACTGGGAGAAACGTGAAGAGCGAATACTTTGTGTTTTTAATGGCATTACTTGCTGCACGCACCACCCCGAGACACCCTTCCAGTCCGCAAGGGGAGGCTTGTGCGTATTTCGCAGCAATGCACGAGAGCCCTGCCTGCCTCGAAGCAGGGGCAGAACAGGCTGAGGCTGCAAACGTAAGACGTGAGTATATTGTGTTTTAGGGGGAGCTGCAGAGCCCATGCACGACTGTCGGGAAGGAGGCAGCGGCGCGAGAAGGAGCTGCACAGAACAGCAAGAGGCACACAATGCAAAGCAAAAAAGAGCCAAGGCAAAATGCCAAACGCAAAAAACACTTACTGAAATGAGTTGGAGCTGTTTGCCCAGAGAGGTGAATGAGGCGCTCCCGGTATGCGGGCTTCACGCCACAGAGACGCCGCAACAAGAGTGCACACATGCGCTGCAGGCAATTGCCGTCCTAAATCAGAGAAGAGTAGATACACACACACATGCATACATGAGGGAAAGCAGCCTGTGCGGCTTCCCCCCTAACGCTACTGCCCTAGAACCCTTCCCCCTCTCCCCAGCTGCAGTTTGTGCTGCAGCTCGAGCTGCTCTGCTGCCTTGAAAACAAACACCGAAAAATCCTTTGGCGGAAACGCAGATGGAGCCAGAGATGACCCCTCCGGCCGCTCTCTTTTCACTGTCGGGTTATTCCAGAAACACACTCAACACTTTAATCCGGTCGGTGTGAAAGTGTGATTCTCGAAGGCATGCATGCATGTTGAACACCCCCACCCCTCTCACCCTACCCTCCCCCTACCCCTCTCACCCTCCCCTCCCCCCACCCCTCTCACCCTACCCTCCCCCCTGCCCACCACCCCCTCCATACACACAGAGGCACGCATGCATGCATGCATGCATACATACAGAGGCCTACCCGTCCCGCCTCCACCCACACACGCACACGCACCTCAGGACAGCAACCGCCACCCCTTCTCAGTAGGGGGGCCTCCTCCGTTGTTTCATACTCCGCATGGGAAAGATCGCGTACTGGCTGCATCATCTTTGCGCGGGCTTCTCCACAGGCTTCCTGCTGACGTTCCTGCCGAAGAAACCGAGTGCTCGCGCAACACAAGAAGCGTCTTGGGGGGCCCCTAGCGGTAAGGGGCCCCCTCAAGGGCGTCTCTGGAAGAGGACTTCGCGCAGGGGATGCCGGATATGCCCCTTGTCGCCACAGGAGCAGCAGCAAGGGCTGCTTGCGCTTTTTCGCAGGGTAGGCCTGCAAGGAGGCAGCAGCCAGACGCACGTGAGGAAATCCCACGGTGAGAGCAGTGGTTGCTGCCGAAGCGAATGTTTTAGCCGAGCCTGCTGGTGATGCGGGATCAGCTACTGCCTCAGCAAGAAAGCGTTCGGGAAGCACCGGCAACGGGGCGCACCTGTAAGATATACTGCCACCGCCAGCTTTCTATGTCTTTTTCTAATTCGCAGTCCCCCCAACAACGCAGGAGCCGCGCAGTCACCGAGGCTCGCAGGCAGCTGAAGGCCGCTGCATGCGACGGCTATCCAGACGGGACGGATGCAGGAAAGTTTTAAACCCTAAACGCTCGTGCTGCTCCGCGTATTTTGAGTAATTTGGGTCTCAACTGCGTAGTAGGTGCTTCTAGCTGGGAGGTTTTGTCGTGTGTACTGCCGTGCGTGGCTACCCCAGCCGGCAGGGGGGGCCCTGGTGTGGGCGGGTGTTGGCACTTCCGGGATAGGGGGCCCCGCAAAGGGCCCCTGTAAGGGGCCCTTTGCGGCGTGGTGAGCGCAGTTGCCAAAATCATGTTTTTCTTTCAGGGTATGTCACCGTGCTTTCATCTCCACCTGCCATCTCAAGGGGGGGTGGCCCCTCTAACCCCTTAATGCAGCGGCTCAGCCATCACCTTACCTCTTGAGAAAGAGTTCCTGCACGCAGAGGGCGTCGCTAACTCGGTAATGACGATGAGACGGTGCAGCCTGAGAATGGTATCCCCTTCAGGTCCTCAGAGGAATGTCTTCGTGTATCTTGTTGCATGGGGCCCTACCTGTGGGTCGCTTGTGGACACAGAGCACCTGGGCCTAGGGGGTCGTAACAAGCCACAAACCAACCTATTAAAACTACCTAGTTTGGTAAAAAGCTGCTCAAGTTTGTCTGCTTGCATCGGGTATCCGTATATCCTACATGTTGGCTGGCTAAAAGAGCACGCTCCGCCACTTCCCACTACGCCAGTTGTAACGAGGAACACTTTGTAAATCTGTTTTGTGGGCTCTAGAAGCGTCCCTATGGCATGCACATAGATGAAGAGTCCCCCATTGGTCGTATGCTTAAGGGTGAGCAAAAGGCCAGGGTTCATTTTATTCCGCACGCTTGCTGTAACACTAACTAAAGCCAGCCCTGCTGCGCCAACCGTTTGGGAATGCTTTTCGCTTCACGTGTAGGGACTGCGTAGATACACTTGGTGGACCCCGTGTTAAAGCTGTATTGACTAATTAGAGCGAGGGCCAACTTGTACATGAAGATAGAACAAAATGAGCTCTCTGGTTAGAGTTACGCTCCCTCTGGCCTTGCGCCAGTAGCTTCTGCTCTGGGGTCCTCACGCAGCTTATGCAAACTCCTTCGTCCGGAAGTGCCTAACTTTCTCCCTTCCTTCCTCTCCCAGTAGGACTGGCGCCTCTGGTCAGCTGCAACTATCGGCAAAGCTCGGTTGGAGGAGGCGCACCAGCGTACTGGGTGCAGAATGAACACCCGTTGGGAATCGACCGAGAGGAGCATGACAGCAGCAATTCTGCTGATGTTGCCTGCCGCTTGTTTCACTCAGATTTCAGCAAATCTCCCCCGTTCGAACCTGCGTGCGAGTGCTTCCTCTAAGAGCACTGTATTTGCGCTGCCTCAGCAGCATCATGACTTCCTACACTACGCGCTCTGATCGCCGCGTAATTGGACGAACAATTTTGAGCAGAATGTCGCAAACAATGACCCACTGGGAGCTGTCCCTCCCCATCTGCGCCACGCACACCGACGACGCCAAACAGCGGGGGGAGTCATTTCTCGCGGTATTCCTAGGCAGTGAGCCCTTCTACAGGAGGGCCTCCTACTGAGAGTGCCTCCACCTTTAAAGTGCTTCCTGGAGACAACAGTGGACGCTTCCTGAAGGAGTTGCCTCTGCGTACCCCACGGGCTGCATAGGGGCCCGAAGTGGGGGGATGTTAGGTGGCTGCAGGAAGGCTTCTGGGGCCGTTGCCTCGGTGCATGCAGCAATGTGTGCGACGCATGGGGAGCCCCCCAAGCGCCTCCGTTTCTTCTCGCTGCAAAGACCCTACGCTCTGTGACTAGTCTATCTGTTTTTTAAACAAAAGTCAGAATACGATTCCCGCAGTTGGCACACAGGCGAACAGCTAGTGCCCCTTTTGCTGCTCCACCTGCTGCTTCTGGTGCTGCAGGCGCCGCGCCGTGACGGCCAGCAGGGGGCCCCCCGTGAGTAGCAGGGCTGCAGGCTCGTGCTCTGGGGGGGCCTCGCTCTCGCAGAAAATCAGGTTCTCCTCGTGGTTTTCTGCAGCACTCGCCTTGTTACTGGTGCAGCTGCCTTGGCTACTGCTGGTACGTGTTTCGTACGAGGAGACAAGGAGAGCCTCTACCTCATCCGCGCACTGGGCATTAAAAGCAATCGCAAGGAGACAACGCTTATCTCGAAGGGCCACCTCCTGCCTCCAAGTTGACACTGCCGCTGCCGTACTTTCGCACTCCCTACAGAGAACCTCCTTCCCCAACGCGACGGACCCTACAGCTGGCGCGGCTGCCGCTGCGGAGGAGACGCTCCCCTCCAAAGCGTCTGACATGGAGGCCCCATGGCTCGAGACGCTAAGGAACCGTCCCCCCCCCGCAAGCCAAGAAGCCCCCTCCTCCCGATAGACTCCTGACGCCGCACGAGCTGGTGCAACCCCTGCGCTGCTGAGGGGCCCCACGGAGGCCCCCCCTCTGACCTGGCCTCGTCGTAACACTGCACCCGAGCTCTTCACCGAGGCAGTTTTTTCAGACTTTTTTTCTCCTTGAACACCCCAGGTGACACTACTCCCCGGCAAAAGTTCGTCCACGTCCCACTGCTGTGGATTTGCTCCGCAGGAAACGCCCTCTCGAGCACCCGAGAGAGCGCCAGCGGCAGCAGAAGCCGCTGTGGAGGCAGCAGCAGAAAGCGCAGCAGCAGCAGCACTAAGAACCCTGTGAGGGCCCCCAAGAGGCCCCTTTTCGCCCCCCACAAGCGTACCAGAAGCGGGATCCTGCTCCTGGTACGCCTGGAGGCTCTCTCTTAGGCTCCTGGAAGTGCATACATACGCACAAGCACACATGCACATATTTACACACATTGATGCATACGTGGATAGATCCATGTGACATACATACATAGATGCATACATACATACATAGATGCATACATACATACGTAGATCCATACATGCATACGTAGATCCATACATACATACGTAGATCCATACATGCATACGTAGATCCATACATGCATACATAGATCCATACATACATACATAGATCCATACATCCATACATAGATCCATACATACATACATAGATACATACATACATAGATCCATACATACATAGATAGATACATACAGAGAGCAAGAGAGATACGCACAGATATACATTCATGCAGGGCAGAACCTGCTAATTGCCTTTTGCCGCGATTCGTAGTGGCACTACCTTCCCTCTACCTCCCAAGGCTGGCCTCTAGAGGATCTTCCCGTGAAGGCCCCATGGAGGAGGCAGAAGGAGCGTCTCCCCTCCTACGGCAGGCTGGACTAGACTTTTCTCTCCACGAGAGACTACGTCTTTTATGCTTGAGCCTCTCTAACGACTCCGCTTGAGGACGCCTACTGACTGCCTGTCGACCTGTCTGCAAGACGTGTCCCCCTTCGGGGAGGAGCATCTGAAGGGGCCTCTTTAGAGAGGGGTGGGAAAAAAGGGAGAGAAGTGCCAATGTGAGATTTCCTGAGATGAGAGAAACACGGGGGCCCCTTTCTATGGAGGCAGGAGAGCCTTGTTCGCTACGAGCTCGTATACAGCTTACGGATGCGTGGCGTCGGTGAGTTCCCGCAGCTCCTCAGTGAGGCGCGTTGCCTCCTCCCGCAGAAATCTGACGGCTGCTCTGCGTTCCTGCACACACCGCGTGGCCGCATACAATGCAGATGAAGCGTCTTCTGAGCCTAAATCGATGGCATGGTGGGCTGCGCTTGGCGGCTTTTTGCTGAAACCGACCCTCCCTGTGGTGGAAGGGAGGGAGGAAGGGGGGCAGAAGAAGGGGACAGGCGGGCTAGCGCGTCGAGGGAAGAGAGCAGTCAGACACCTCCACGCTGGCTCGACGCGCTGGCTCGACGCGCTTGCTCTCTCGCGTGAGAGGCATGACGCTCAGCGGTCCAGCTTTCACCTCCGGAAACTACCCGAGGTGGTCTCGGCTGCGGCCAAGTGGAGAAGCCAAAACACGGCGTCAACAGCAGCAAGAGCAGGCGCAACAGCGAGAGGCCCTACCGCGCAGAAAGGACACGATTTTGGATCCACGAGGGTAGCCTGTTGCGCTACAGCGAAGGGCTGTACGGTGAACTTGTTGGAGGGAACTGAACCCCTTCTCCAGCCAGACACGAACCACCGTATTCCAAGGCCCCCCTCAGGAGTCAAGGAGGCGCTTCCCCGAGCGAAACTTCCAGCGCTCGTCCCCAGGTGCCCCTCGCTTAGAGAAGCCCCCAACCACGAGGCTGCGCCAGTCCATATATCCGACAGCGAGCGGCTTCCTGAATCGGCAGGGGTACCTCCGCTCGCCGTCCTCCGTTCTTGACGGTGCAGCACACTCCCTAAATAGCGCCGAGAGGGGCCCTCCATTGAGGATTGGAGGCTCGATGCCTCATCGGCGCTCTGCTGCATGTCAAGGGCCGATGCGCTGCCTGGCGGCTGGGAGGCGTCGAAAACGGGCGGAGCGACCCCAGAGAGCTACGAGGGACTCAGTGCGTGGGAGACACACAGTCTTCCAAAACAATAATGACCACAGAATCACCAGAGAATAAGACTCTCACTTCCCGGTCGCTAGATTACAACCCTAGACCGCAGAGGGGCTGTGGAGCAGTGCGGTGTCAGTCCTTGAAACCCTCTTCTTCCCGCCGCTCTTGCCACTTTCGAGCTCAAACAATTTTTAATGCGCACAGAAATACGCACAGAGAAAACAGCCGCACAGATCTAAGGCGGGGGGCCCTAGTACGCCCCCCTAGGTGTCGGCGCAGCCCTCGCCACGCTACGCGTGTCAGCGGCTTCCCTTGCATGTGGCGTGGCTGCGCAAGGGAACGCAATCGCTATTTGTTGCCTGTGCGCTACGCGTAGCCAAATTGCACTCTCGTGCGAAAGACATGCATTGGCGGTGGCCAAGATGCAGTCCGCGCACTCCCGGGGAAATACTCCAGGGGACCCCCCAATATCACATTGACTCCGGAGCAAATAGCATGGTAGTTCAAACTGTTCGAGACAATACACAGCCTCTTTGGGGGCTCAATGAGGGCCCCTTATTCGTCAAACCACGCCCCATAGCTGCAGAGTACGACGCGAACGAACCATGCTACAACGGCACGGGAGGCGGGCAACGCCACAACATTTGGGAACTTTCTGCTGAATGCATAAGTTGTATTTTGCCGAGATTTAGTAAGGGAATTACTAATGTGACTGTCTTCTAAAACATATTATTGCCCGCAAAGTACTTTCTAGATCTATTCCAGATGGCGCAATGGCGCGCGCGGGTGCGCTAGATGCTGTGTGCAACTAGAGGTGAACGTTCTTCCGACCACTGCGGAGATACAGCTATGCAACACCCAAGCCGGCCCTCTTCCCTCACGTCGGCAACTCTCAAGGGCGCGGCGAGAGGAAGGAGGGAGCACTTCTGAAAAAAACGATTTTAGTTGGTCCGTATTGAGTCTGGAGTAGAGAATCTCCTGACGGACATGTTACGTGAAGCTTTTCAGGAGCGGCATTACAGTCCAAATGGTCCCTGCAGGGCCCTAGTAGTGCCGTGAACCTTAGGATCTATTAGCACGGTATGCACCTGCTCTTTCAACTCGGCGAATGCCAGCGCCAGCAGAAGACACAGGGGGGAGGCACAGACGTACGCAGTAGCAAAAAAAGCAGGATCTAGAAGAGGCTCCTTGGCCGAGTCGAACCATGCCAGTACTAATCAGCCTCAGGTCTCACTGAGCGACAGGTCCAAACACAGTGCCCCATTGCGCCTCTCCTTCGAGCACAAGGCAATATGTATGCACATATGAAACATGTAGGTGGCAGTTCTAGCAGCACGCTGCTGCCTGCTCGTGTTGATGCGGCTGCTGCGCTGCAACGGCAACTGCTGATGATGCGTAGCGAGCACCTAATAACGCACTGCAGAAGTGTTACCCTAGAAGGACCTTGCCACGCAAGGGGGCCCAGCGATACTTCAATCCACTAGACAAGGCGCCCTGGCATCCACAGCAAGGTGTCTACTCAACAAAGAGGCGGATTCATGCTCGAAATCTTAAAAACGATGGCATGGTGGCATTGTCTCATGGACACACCACGTTGCTGTCAATTCCTCCTTACGCGTCCGCCTGTTTCCATTCGTCCAGCTGAGAAGACACCCAAGAATGAGAGAAAATCCGCTCAGCGGAGATCGCACAGCGACGCTCAGGCATCCGGGAAAATACACGGCATCAGCGATACGGAAAAAAAAGAATGAACAGGGCACACACACACTTTCACACACATTTTCACACACACTTTTACTCACACTTTCACACACACACACACAGCGGGAGCAAAAGCGAGGCGCCCCCAAGTAAAACGAGCAAGTCGAAGTTTTTATTATTTGGATGGCCTGACTTAATATGTGCGATACAGGGGCACACATACGTTGAGCTGCGGTTGTGATCTGGGCATTGCTAGAGCAGCAAGCTTCTCTAGCAGCTGCGGCATCGAGAGGCACTCCTGCTGTGTCGCATCTGCCCTGTCTCTGACTGTAATCGTCTTTGCCTTGGCTTCCGCCTCTCCGACCACCAACAGCAGATTCCACTGCTGCAGCTGCGCCTCGCGAATCTTCTTGTTAATCGTGTTGTTGCTCATGTCTATGCCCGCCTCGTACCCTACAAGCAAACAGCCGCCGGTGACATCCCCCCACCCAGGATGATGGTATAAGGTGTGTTGAAAAAAGTGGATGTAAAGAAGCCTGCCCGCCAGCGCTGGCGTCCTTCCTGTTTCCCAGACGCAGCAACCGCCCCCTTCCCCCGTGGCTCGCTCTGACTCCCCCAGCCACTATCCTTCTCGCTGTGAGCTCCTCAGTTGCACCCCGTTATACCCTGTGGCCTGGTGCGTTTCATACCTTGGAGCTGAAGCGCCTGAAGCACCTTTTCCGCATAGGCGTTGACTTTATCCGAGATAGGGAGAACGATGCACTGCCGGGGAGACAGCCAAAAGGGCAGCTTGCCTCCCGAGTGCTCCAAGAGCACCGCACACATTCGTTCAATGGAGCCTGACATCAAGTCACAGATGCGCAGGAAGAAGAGGCTTCTCAAACATACACATACCTCCGACACAACCAGCGGGGCCCGAGCGTCGTTCAGACGCGCCAATGAAAAGTGAGTGCGTGCAACTCTGCCTTGCAACTTGCACTGCGAGCCGACACCGCGAAGCACCAGCAATGCAAGTGATGGACGAAGGCTAAGAAGAGCAGTAGGCGTGTGTGGACGTCCGAGACGCATCGAAACCCCAGGAAGCAGCAACACGAGTGTCGGCATTTCTCCCGGGAAAGCAAAGCGGGGAACAATTCATCAAGAGACGCCGTCACCTTTAAGCGTGTAGGGAAGGGGCGGGGAGAGTGGCCAGCCAGGCCCTCCGTACGCGAGGCACAGCCACAGGAGGGCACAAAAAAAGCACAGGCGCGCAACCCTACGAACGCTACAGCGGAGAGTTTTCAGGCAGGTGTAGAACGTTGCTGTTTTTACCAAGGATGGCTCTGTGGACGATGACAGGCCTCGCCATGCCAGGCTTGAGCGCCCCCTCTGGCGATTGCTCGTGTGGGGTGTGCTGCATTCCGTTCGGCTGCTGGTCTGCTTCCGCTTCGGCGTGTTGCTTCTTGTGGCTCGCCGCAGCTGCTGCGGTTTCTTCCTGCGTCTTGTACTGCAAGTTGAATCGGATGGGAAGCTGGAAGTCCAGCTGGATGGTGCCGCATTGGTGGGGCCTCTTGAGCGCATCCCAGAGCTGGATGTCGATCTTCGGGCCGTAGAAGGCACCGTCTCCCGGATTGAGCTGCCAGGGACGGTTGAGCGACTCCAGCGCTTTCTGCAGCGCGTCTTCCGCCTGCTTCCAAGCCTCGACGCTGCCCATGGCTTTCTTGGGGCGAGTGGAGAGAAAGAGGGAGAAGGAGAAGCCGAATCGCTCGTACACGTAGAAAAGGAAGTCCAGGGCGGAAACGACTTCCGCCTCGATCTGATCCATCCTGCAGAAGATGTGCGCGTCGTCCTGCTGGAAGCGCCGCACGCGCGTCAGTCCCGAGAGGGAGCCGGAAACCTCGTTCCTGTGGAGCACGCCAAAGTCTGCGAGCCGAAGGGGCAGCTGTCTGTACGACGGCGCCAGGTGTTTGAACATGACGCAGTGCCCTGGGCAGTTCATGGGCTTAAGGCCCCACTCCTTTCCCTCAATTGTCATCAGAAACATGTTGTCTTTGTAATTCTCGTAGTGCCCGCTGGTCTTCCACAAGTCGCACGAGAAAATATTCGGCGTGATGACCTCCTTGAAACCCCGGATGCGGTACTCCTGCCTGATGAATTCAACCAACTTGTTGTACACCTTCGCGCCCTCCGGCAGCCAGAAGCACGAGCCCGGAGAGACGTTTGTGTCGAAGAAGAACAAGGACAAGTTCTGCCCCAGAAGGCGGTGATCGCGCTTCTTCGCCTCCTCCAGCAGCTCGAGGTACTCCTTCAACTGCTTCTTGTCGGGAAAAGAGACCCCGTACACGCGCTGCAGGCTGTCGTTGCCGCTGTTGCCGAGCCAGTACGCTGCGCTGTGCTTGTTGATCACAAAGGCCTTGCACAGCCCGGTAGAAGGCAGATGGGGCCCCCGACAGATATCCACAAGCGACCCGCACCTGTACACTGTTGTGCGACCCCCTTCCGGCACTTTGCTCGTGATCAGCGACACCTTGAAGGGGTTCTCCTGGAAGAGCTCGAGCGCTTCCTCCTTGCTGCAGACGAGGCGCTGAAACGGCTGATTCTCCGCCACAATACGCTGAGCCGCAGCCGTGAGCGGATCGTGATGAGACTCGCTGAGGCTGTGCGTGCCCATGTAGCAGTCATAGTAAAATCCAGGACGCAGTGCAGGTCCAACTGTCAGCAAGGCACCAAACTCCGTCTCTAACGCCTCACCTGTGGCACAAAATTCGACAGCACACGGAAGGCAGGCAAAAGGGATGGCCTCAAGCGCACGCAACAAGTGCATGCAAGGACGCAAGCACACAAGCGCTGGGCTCGCAAACTCGTGGATAACGCCACACGCACACACAAACACTCGCACACAAACGCATACCCAAACACACATACACATACACGCACAAACACACACACTGGCACACACACGCACAAACACTCGCACTCAAACACACATACACACCCACACACACACTCGCATGGGGGAAAGCGATCGCCTCAGGAGAAAAGAGTCATGTACACGGAGTAGGAGGCAGGGCACCGACGAAGGGGGGCACGGGAACAAGCCAGGAAAAGCAAGAAGTATATGCCGCAGCGAGAAGACGGGGAGGCGTGGCGGGTGTCGTAGAGCAGCGCAACGAGACGACACACTGCTGCCACCTATACACGCGCGCGAAGAAGACAGCAAACGACTTTGGAAAAAGGCCGATGCGGCAGCAGGTGCAGACCCCATGGCCAATGCGCATGCCTCTCACCAAGAATGTGAGCACTTGAATGCCAGAAGACGTGCTGCGCTTCAGGGGAGTCAAACTTCAGAAGCTGCAGCTTGCAGCTGCCTTCCAGAGGCCTCGTGACATCCCACAGCTGCCACGACTCTGCGGAGTCTTCCTGTGCGCAGCAACAGGCAGCTCCTTCTGCAGCCTCTTCATCTGCTTCGTCATCGGCCGCTGCCAAATGGGCAGAGGTGTCAGAGACTTCCGGTGCGTATGCCACCTGAGTGCCAAGAGAGACACACACAAGGCGATGTGGTGTAGAGAAGAGCGCGCGTATCGCGCAGGTGCACACTCCCTCGGGGCACTGCTGCCTGGTGCCTAGATCATCTGGCTTCCTGATTTGGAGCAGCTGACTTTGGCAATGATAGAGGCGTTGGCTAGCCCTTTGGAAATACTGGAGGCGATGTCTAGCGGGGTCGTCTCCCAGGCAAGACCTTCCTTTTTGCTGCCGTCTGGCAGCTCGACGGAGATCGGGGAGCGTGGATGAGCTGCAGCAGTCCATTTACAGCAGTACGTCGTTGAGTCCAGATATAATGTGGCTATAGGTAGATGCATATAGGAGGGTGCAAACGGCGACCTTCTGTACACTGGCCAGAGACTGAGTGCGTTTGCTGAAAGTGCAGAATGGAGCTTGGCAGGGGGGCAGGGGAAGGGGGGAAGAAGGAGCACAAGTGTTCTCCTGTGCGCGAGAGAGGGCCCCCCGCAGGCAGCTAAATACGCTGCGCAGGCGTACTGTCGCAAAAAGCAGCAGCAGCAGAGGAGGAGGACAGGGGAAAGCAGAGGAGGGAGTGCACTTGGCATACCTTTTAATTCTTCTTGTTGCTTAGCCATCAGCCTCTCGAAGACCTCGAGGCGCCGCTGAATGAAGGGGGCCCCCTTAGTGGGTGTGAAGGGGCCCCCAATGTGCCCGGTATGACCAAGGCTATGTGCAGTGCCGGCTTCTGCCCTGCGGCCAGGGACGGCTCCGCTTGCAGCTGCCGCCATCGTGAGGGTGCTATGAGTGGTGGGTCTTTTGGGAACGCTACTGCTGGTGCGAATGCAGCTTTTGCCACTATGTAAAAAGAGTCCGAGTGCCGGATCAGCCGCCAAACAAACAGAACGAGCGAGGAATGTGCCCCAGGGGCCACGAGGCATTTAACGCCTTGTCGAGGACTGCTGCTCACCGGGGCGGGAGGGAGGGGGGCCCTATACGGCTGCCGCTGCCGCTGCACGCAGACACCAGAAAATGGCCTACTTAGAAGATGAATGGCACTAAGAAGCTTACGGAGCACGAGCAGACACTGCGGCAACAACCGCAGGACGAGGCACAGGCAGCAGACAAGCACCAGCCGTCAGTCGCAGTGGGGCCGAACAGATCCCACGAGCGCGAGAGAGAGAGAGAGAGAGCGCACGTCGCTTACCGCAAAAAGAGACGAACTTTTGTAATTCCCTGTGCTGAATTCTTCGTGAATATTGAGTGGCTCATGATTTGGAGGGGAATGCGGAGAGGTAGGGCCAGGGACGGAGCTTGCGCCGGCGATACGGAAGCCTCGCACGCCAGGCTCTCCCTCCCACACAGGCCAGCCCCTAATGGACACAGTAGCTCCGGCCTTGTTTGGCTGACGGGCTGCTGACTCGGCTGTTGCGCTTCAATTCGCTTCGCATGCGGGATCCTTGAATACTCATCCCTAAAGAAATTACAGCAGGGACGTGTGGCCTCTTTTTTTAGGGCCACTATGGTTTTCGCAGTGCGTAGAGACACACCCACCCCCACCCACCACACCACAGGCCTCAAGCCCACCCTTTTTGGCTCTAGCATGCCAAACATGAGCAGCGACCAGAATGAATGACGCATGCATTTGCCGCTACGCATGACAAAGGGCTCTTCAATCCTGGAGGGGCAGCCGAGTGCCGTCCCGCTCGGCTGGAAGCCTCCGAAAGCGCTACCAGAAAGCTGTGGTAGCTAGCCATTTCGCCACGCAGAGGCGGCGGTCATCTCGACTGCGAACCGCTCGCCATGCGACTCGAAAAAGGCCTCTGGCCGGCTAATGACGGCTCAACGCGGGGGATCCAGTGCGGAGCATTGATAGGCACGTGCATGGAGAGCTCTTACGCAGGGAAATTGACGACTTTTGCAGCGGCAGGAGCTACACTTTGGCAGCTTCTTCCCCCACCAAATACAGGAATTACGAACTAATATAGAATTGCATCATCGTAGTGTAGCTGAGAAGAGTTATGTCGACATAAATGAGTCTGTGCCTACTACTCCTCCCTTGGTAGATATAGCGAGCCTCAAATGCTCACAAACTTAAATGCCTGATAAAACGTAAAGCAATCGTTACCAAGGTGGTAGTTCATTGGAAAGGCGGCTGACTGAATTTCGCGATCTCAGGCTGGTTCAAAAAGTCATCCTAGTCCAAAACTGGCGAGGCATTCATAGTCCTCCATCATGCATATTTCTTGAGCTATATTTCGTTCTAGCGATTGTAAGACTATAACCTGCACAGGCCGAGAATCAACGTGATAGGCGTGCGAGTAGATGCAATGCGCAAATGGTCGTGAAAAGCTAAGTGCTTACAGGGTGCAGCAAAGGGGCCCCTAGACATCTCCATCCCGTCAAGTTGGGATCTGAGCGACTCCGAGTGAGGGCAGGAAAATGCGGGGCCCTGATGGGTGAACACCAAGCAAAACTTCTTATCAGGTTTGTGTAGGAGTTGGGTATAATACACTGCTCCTCTACGGGGGAACCTAGAAGAGGGAGCGTTAAAAAGTCGCATCAGTAGAAATTTGCCAACGGGCCGTGAAGCATAGGTACCGCCTCGAACTCTACTTGGTGGTCCTTCAGCAGGCGTCTCGCTTCATACGTATAAGAACTGCTATTTAGACAACAGAGAAAGCTCTCTCTCCCCAGCGCGAGCCATAGTGTAGAGCCTCTGGGGTTTCAAACCCCTTTTTGTATCCATGCTGCCCCCACCCCCGCCGTTCTGAAGTAATCGCACCAGCTGCCAGCAATTTGCCGCGCACTCCTCTATTGGCAGCTCAGAGGCGCCGAAGGAGCACAGCAGAGTATCAAAGGCATGGACGGAGCCCACCGGAAACCGAGCACTCAGGATGTAGCCTGCTACTGCTACAGCGTAAACACATTTTCCCCGCCCTACTCTACATATTTTTCTGCGAGCCTCATTGCAAACCTTAAACCGAAGCCTCTATAATGCGTCGTGCACTGGCTTCCCTGGTAAAACGAATTGCGAAGAACTGCCAGTAAATCCCTGGTACAGAAGTCACGCAGCACCACACCAGCCTACAGGTGCAGCAGCAGTGCGGAGTCTTCCAAGACCGTTGCAGGCCTTCTCGAGGGTGGCAGTTGGTGCACGAAAGGCAAACTCCGGGATCTCTGCCTCCAGAAGGAGGCAGAGATCCTTCCTCTGCGCTCTAAACACTACACGTATTTTCCGGCCTTTGGCCTTCAACACCCTGCCTCTAAATTTATGCTGCGCGCTCAGTCTCTTGCCACGAGACAGCGCACTCGCTCTGCCAAGAGCCCAGCCATCGACCTGTATATACATGGCCTTTAGCCCCCGTAGAGGTGCAGCTGCAGAGCCACCAAAATCGCCTTCATATCCAGCTGCGGCTGATGACGGCAACCAGCGCGTTTCACATGCCAAAGGCCTCCAATGTGCCAAAGAGCTTCGTGAATTCCCACTACGACGGCCCCCCTGTCATGATCACACACAGACCCATCCACGACAGCCTGCTGTTCAGCCTTCGTCGACTTCGTACCAGTCCACGGCGGCTTGCATTAGGCGTTTCTGCGTGCTGCCCGAGAGCCTCCCGCTGCAGAACCCACGTCTGCACAGAGAGAAGCGAAAAATAGAGCAGCGGCGAGAAAACTAATGCCGCTTGCTGCTGCCATGCCGTGTGCTGCTGCCATGCCGTGTGCTGCTGCTTTGCCGTGTGCTGCTGCCATGCCGTGTGCTGCTGCTATGCCTTTTGCTGCTGCTGTGCCTTTTGCTGCTGCTGTGCCTTTTGCTGCTGCTGTGCCCCCCCGAGCTCTTGTGCTTACGCCTCTTCTTGGCCTTATCTTCTCGTTTGGATTTGCTGCTGTGGTCTCTTCTTTCTGTCTCCCGTGTGCTTCGGCTTCGGCCGCCTTCGTGCCTCCGTGAGCTCCTCGCGACCCTTCTGCTACTGCTACAGCTGCCGCTGCTGTGGGGGCTCACGCTCCTCTTCCTCTCCTTGCTCCTCCTCCCCCCTCTGCTAACGCTGTCTCGGTGGCTGCTGCTGCCCCTCCCGCCACTGGTGCTGAGGCTCCTGCGACTGCGCCGCTCCGCAGTCGCAAGGGCCCCCGCAGAGAGAGCAGGCCGTGCAGCCAGCGACCTAAAGGCAGCAACGCGGCGACCGAGTGCGTGTTTTTCCTCGCTGTCGGCTCGGCTGTTCCCCCTGGAGACAGAGCCGTAGCCTCTGCTGCTGCCGCCGCTGCTGCTCCTGTCCAAGCTCTCCCCCCTGCTGACGCTGCGGCTCCTGCTCACCGACAGACTCGTCGCCAGCCTTGTCGCCGCTGCTGTGCTGGAAGGGGCCTCAGAGGCCTCTGCGGATTCAGCAGCAGCGCCCTCCTGCTGCACCTTCGTCTCCGGGCCCTTCACGCTGCCGTCTGTGTGCGACTCTGCTGCCGCATCGGCCTCCGGGAGTGCTTTGGGAGCCTCCACACCAGCGAGCGTTTCTATGGCCCTCAAGAGACTCTTCTTGACTTGTTCCGGGATCTGCCGTCTGCCCTCATCCCTAACAAGAGACACGAGCTGCGCCTCGTTGCCTGCCGCAACTGCGGCGGCCCCTGCTTCTTCCTTTATTTTCGCAGCCACCAGCTGTTGCACGGCGAAGACGAAGCCCTCTCGCTGGAGCTGCTCCTTCGCCATCCGCATCAACCTGCTAAAGTCACCCTCCTCCTGCAGACGCTGCAGCAGCAACTGGCTCTTCCTGTTGGGCGCCCCCCCCCTACTGCCTCCTCCACGACGGGAGGCCTTCTCCGCCTTCAGCGGCACGTAGTCCGAAGGCCTCACGCTCTTCATGTGTTCATCGAGAGACGGAGGGGCCCCCTGCAGCGGCACCCCGAGGGGGCCCCCAGGGGCAGGACCCGTCATAGGAACGAGGCCACCCGAGGCAGCAGGCACAAAGGGGAGGCCTCCAAAGCTGCCCGTTGCAGCCGCCAGCGTCGCTGCAGCGGCTGCAGCGGCAGCAGCGGCCGCCGCTGCTTCATGCGAGACAGGGCCTGGGCCCCCGAAGGGAGGGGGGCCCCCCGATCCAAAGCCGGAGGGCGGAGGGGGGGGTGGGGGCGCTCCAAACCCTCCCGGCGGGGGTGGAGGTGCCATAGAGCCTCCCCCACTATAAGGAGGGCGGCCTCCAAAACTGCCGGGAGCAGGAAACATTGGTCCTGTAGACCCTCCAACGGGCCCCCCCCCCCCTCCACGGCCCCCATGATGAGGAGGGGGCCCCCCCCCCGGACCGCCATGATGAGGAGGGGGCCCCCCCCCCGGACCGCCATGATGGGGAAGGGGAACGCCTCCGGGGCCGCCGCCTCCCGGAGGCCCCATCCCGCCGGGCGGGTATCCAAAGGATGGGGGCCCCATTGGGAGTGCTCGCGGGTGAGATACGTGGAAGGGTGGCTGCATCGGCCCTCTGAGGTAAACGAGAGTTGCACGACGGGAGAGCTGCTGCTACAAAAAAAGGAGGTAGATGCCACAAGCTGTACGGACCGCCGGCGCGGCCTGGGAGAGCTGCGAAGCAGCCAGGCCAGCTGCGAGCAGACACGGAAAATATCCTCAACGGCTCCACGAACTGCGCGGCTAAAAAGCGGGAAGTCCGTTAGAACCTCAACAAGCGAAAGCAAGCCCAAGCAAAAAGGGAAAAGAGACAGAGAGTATTCTTGCTGGACTCTTTGGGCACTGCAGGACGAGACTCCCCGCTGTGCCTCCTGTTCGGGGCGGCTGTGGACTCAACCCGTCAGGCACACTCCTGGTGAGGTTACTTCGCTTCTCAGACGCTTTTTAAAGGGAATTTGCAGTTTCCACTAGATTCTCTGCTATTGCTCCTCTTTCCCGGAGAGCAAGCAGCCAACAATGCCCGAGGAGCTCCGCAGAACCGACACATGCAGCCTCTCTGCACTGGGCAGCGATAGAACCGGCCGCAATGCTAGTTTGTAAAGAAAGAGGGGCCCCCCACCCTGATCGCTTTTAGTTTCACTTCCGGCCCTTTGAAGCTGATGTACCTCGCCGGGCATATCAATGTTATCATGCGCTGGTTCACCGCAACTGCATGCATGAGCCCGCACTTGATCTGGCCCATTCTCTGTAGCGTTACCACGGCTGTTTGTTTGCTGTTCTGGGCCAGGTAGAATGTAATTAGGGTACGTGCTGTACCGGTTTGCTATAACAGTGCAACACGATTGAGCTCAAGGCTTTTCAGCGGCACAGCTACAGGACGCAAGCCATGGGCAAAGCGATGATACAGTTCGCCCCCCGTTCCCCCACACCCCCGTGGCAAAGCACGTCATACAGTGTAGCATGGGTAGATTAAGGCTCCACTGCCTTCCTCGATCGATAAAAGTGACCAGTACTACACTGTTGGTGGGCTCATTTAGTATATACTGGCTTTTGATTAGGTTGCGTAGAACGTGCCTGATAGTGTAGAGGCTAAAGTGTTCGTCTGTGCATTTTTCTCAATAGGTATTTTCTGCCCCTCTCTGATTTAGTTCCATGATTTCTGTGCGTGATGCGGTTTGAAATGCCGTAGAATAGTTGCAGCTAAACGCATTCCAAATGCCTTTTCTCGCCTTTAATGGAGGCCCGAATAACCCCTGAACATGGTTGACTGACTCTTCTCCAATAGTATATAATAGCGCTCCAAGGGTTTAGCTTATTCGAGGATTGTGAACTTCCTCGAGATGACACGATGATACAAAAGTACTGCTTGAGCACATGCGTTTCTCCCGCTTGCCCCCGTACCCTATATCCGCCGTCCCTCACGAAACTTCATTCATGAAGCCAATTCGCCTCAAATTCCTGTGCCTGAAAATGGGGGCTTCACGCAGTTGTGAGAATTGCAGCCCCCTTTGGTAGCTGTAACACTACATCCCATGTGTCGATACAGATCCTCAAGCTCAGACTCAATAAGAACTATATAAAAAGTTGTGCCTTTGTTGATAAAAGTCTTAGCTTACCCTGCACGCGCAGCTCAGGGCTCTGACATGAGCTGAGTGGTACAGCTAGGGTGCGCGTAGCTGCATTCTCCAAGCATTCGGCTCATTCACAACTAGTTGCACATAGTACCAAGCGCATACGCGCCAACATTGCGTCTTCTTGTAGCGAGCTGGCAGTACCCTGTGGTGAACAAAAGACAGAAGTAACTAGAGCAACTGATCAATTCTTTCCTAATACCTGATTGAATATTGCTAGTGCAGTACTTCACGTGTAGCTAAGTCGACCAACTTGCCGTTGCAATTCAGCTGAGGCAATAATACGTCCCAACGGAACACAGGTATACTCGGTTTTGCGAGTGCACTTGTCAAAGCCGTTTTGTTCATATCGTCTGAGTGAATGGGGATTTACACGAAGGTATCTGTGAATGCAAGTGTCCAGTAAACTGCTGATCTGCATGATTTGGCATCTAGCTCGCCAATAAGGCATCGAGAGCTTCTTCGAAACATACTTGTTCAGGCGCTTTAGTCTACGCACATGCGCCGCTACCTTTTGCCGCGTTACGGCACCAAAAATGTCTACGCCCAAAAGCTCTGGGCGATTCCTGCGTTTTACCCTATTCCAACAATGCAGGTGCTGCCACTCAATCTTCTTTTCGTGCTGTAGGGATTTTCGATAATGCAGCACATAGTGGGGGGGCCATACAGGGACTTGCTAATCGGTGCGGTGGGCGATCAGTGGGTGACCAGCCTGCTGGCAGCTCGTCATCTTTGTGCACGCCCGCGAGGTGTTCCTGCATATTTGCTTATTCCTACTGCCCATCGGCTAAAAATTTAATATAATGCTTAAGTATGAGATCATTATCACTGCTAATGACGAAATGAATGCTCAGAACTGTCTTCACTTCCTGCGTTGCTAAACACCCATTGGAGACTCTGTCTGACTTGTCGAGGCTCCAAGTGGATCCCGTTCACTGTAGATGAAATAACCATTGGGTTAATAAAGCACTAAATTTCATAGCGCGTAGCTGTGGCGCATGCGTGCCTTCCTATAGGTCGCCCAAGGCATACCCACGACTACGCTATAGTGTACGGCTTAAATAAAGAAGTCACGGAATACGCTGGTAGGATATCACTTCGATTTGAAGAGGCATCTGGCTCTAGTATCGTTGAAGATGCTTGAGCTTTGCAGCCCGTAAGCAAGCCTGAGTGTAGGGACTGCGCTAAAGTGACTAGAGAGATTCACTCGTGCGCCGTCCCCCGAACAACAGGTCCACTTTGCATTTAGTACCATGTCACGCTACCGATCAGTGAACCATCGATACGACTCTCTACCAGCGCAGAACTGACATGTATGAGGTCCTTAATTGTGGCTCTATCCTTCGCTGCCCACTTCACTGGGCCGCAGCCTGCGTGGAGGGCGCGCCGCTCTCCTTGTGTCGTGTATTCGCTTCCAATCAGCCTGCTTCTGCTAGGCCCATTCCAGTTGCTCAATCTGCTTGACATTTTGCATGCGCCCAAAGTTTCGAATTATATGCCCCAATTTTCCGCAAAAAAACGTACACCAAAAACGTACATTTTTGAATGTCTGTATGGGGCTGCTTAGGAGCGCGGGTTCCCTCTGTGGATACCTTTACTCGTTCCTCATAGACTCTGACCAGAAACCTGTTGACACACCCCAGCCATCAATAGGCTCTTGATCCCGGCTTTGTGCTTGCTTTTAATGAAAGGAGAATGAGACTTAGGGCAGATCTCAGATGAGCTAGTGATACAGCAGTTGCTCGTCTATGTTGTGGCTTTTGCGAAGCAGAGTCTCATGACTCTACATATTCAAAGTTCTTGATAGAACTTCTTGCTTAAGCTTTTAACATTCTTCCAGAGCCTGCTATTAAGCTTATCTCAGGATAACCCGCTGAGTGAGGGGTGTCTGAAGGACTGAGCTGTACGACTACCTGCAGGCAGACCACTTCAGCTGCACTGGTAAACCCATCATCGAGAACCATTCGGCTTTTATCTTGGGGTTTCCCAGCGAAGTACATCTTCAACCTGCTGGTGAAATCTTTGTATACTTGCCCATCAGTGTGATCGTCATATTTTCCTGGTCTGCATAACCTCATCTACGCATATTCTATCGGCTGACACACTAAGCCTATCCACCAGAGAACGAGCCATTGCGTTTATATAGGCTTTCAGGCCCGCTTCTGCCCCCCCCCCCCCATAAGCATCATGCCACCGTCTGCTTTCATCATCCAAAACCATTTTCCCCCAGCACATTGTTCAAGGTAATCAAATCATGGAATTGTAGGTAACTTCATTAAAACCAGACAGCTACTGTATGGAAACCTGACAATTCACTGCATCTCGCATGGTAAGCTAGAGCTCTACCATTTAAGCTAAGCACCGTTTGTGGTGGCGTACATATAATTCCATAGTTGCCTTTGAGGATGAATACCTGGTCAATATGTTCGACCAGGTGTTATCGCACAAAGACTTAATTGGGCGCACTGTACCAGCCCGTTGACAAGGAATAGGAGAAGCGAATTCTGTTGGTTTCTCTTCATAAAAGGGCATTTGCTCTTCAGATAGAATCCACTTGGTAAAATGCTTCAAAATTCCGTAGAAGCTCTACGGTCTGCTATAGATTGTCCAGCAGTGGTGTGGCAATGCATTGCGGGCAGTTCTAGCTTAGGGTTATCTGAGTAGATGGAGCACGCGGGAGTCCGAATTAGGGTCTGGAGGCTCGCACATGCCGGTAGCTCGCAGGTAAGCCTACTGCATAAGCCACCTCTATTACTCTTTACAATGTTTTCCGCACAGGTGTAGTGCTCCACCGCCAAGCAACATCCTACCTAACAATGACATCGGGTTAGACCACTCTAAGTAACGGCTCTATGGTCCGGGGTAGAGTGGGAACAGAAGGTAAAAACAGGGGCCGTGGAGGACAAGACAAAAACAATTTTCCAATGGCTGTGAAGCAATGGTACCCAGTACGCTTTTGCCGGTTTGGATTTCTACGTTTTCAGAGTTCTGTTAGCAAGCAGCCTCATATCAAAGGTATGGTTCTAGTTCTGCATTATGAAGCAAGCGCTTAAGGCTTACCCAAAAACTCCCTGGTCTCCGCATTAAGTTTCTATTTAGTTGTAGCACTTATGGCCATGCAGGGCATCTGCTTTGGGACGTGAAGCAGCTCTCCATGCAAGAACAAGCTTTACTAAGCAGGGGTATAACAGATGCGTCAAAAATGGGGAGGGATACAGGTGACGAAAGTTAATGGGAAGTCACTAATATTTCTTCTCGCTTATAGGAAATTGAGACGCAATTATACAATGTGGAGGATTTGCTAAGATACACACAGCAGCCTGGATGCTGCGCATATTAAAAGCCAGCTCGGTCCACTAGGCAAGCAAAAGATAACTTACTTTTCTGTTGAACGGTCCCGCACCCACTTCTTCATCAGACCTAACAGCTTCTGATTGGTGCCTTACATGACTTATTGTAAAGAATTCTCGAATGGCTCCGAGGCTGTGAGTAGATTGCGAACAGAATGAATAAATTTAGCGCCATTTACCCCTCAGCTCAGTCACGCAGCATTCAAGGAGAAACTTTGTCTTCTGTAAGGATTTCGCAGTCACATTGCTATAGCGCTGGCCCAACCTGTACTCACGGTGGCACGGATTTAATGGAAAGGCTGCCCCTCAGTTAGCCTGCAAACAGTAGCAGCACAAAGCCTGTGTGATGTAAGGGAGCGAAGGGGAAAAGGGAGTCAATTATTGCTGTGGGGCGTTATTCTCTTCCCTGCCATTCTAGCCTCACGCGCTTTATATTTTGTATTGTGCTCTGCATTTTTGCTGGGACATGAAGGGTCGAAGGTCCCACTATCCACAGTAACTGACTCCGCACTTTTAACTCGGAAGATAAATTTCCCTCAACAAACAGTAGCACTATAAACCGATCTGAATTAATCCGAGAGCTTGAATAACTGTGCATAGTATGACCAGAAGAATTCTGGGACGCTCTTACAGACAAAAGAGGCCACAGCAGTTTGTGCGAGCACCGAGAGGGGCGCGCATCCTTCTGGCTGTGTCCTGACAAGGATTGCCCAAAATGCGCTACGCAGTTGCATCAACATATCATGCCGTGTATGCTGTAAATATCTTTAAAGGAGGACGTTACAACAGTACAGTCTCGGCATGGTAATGCTCATGGAACCAGGAATTTTTGGCGGCAGCTCGCCACCAGACCCTGTTTCCCAGTTCCTTCACCGTGTACCGTTGATCGCGTTCAGGAAACCTAAAAGTCAGAACCTACAATCCCCAAACCATGAAACTTAAGCTTCAAGAAGCAACTCCCTAGGCTGTACTAGAAAGCAAGCTGATATACCTGGTGCTTGCGTTGTGCAGCTTTTTTGATAGGGAATTCGTCGCTGCATTTCAATGTTCCAGACATTGAGAATGCCTTGTTATCGGGCAATTTCTGGCCATCGTATTTCACTGGCCGCTCTTGCACTAGATTCCTCAGTCGTTTCTATTACAAACCGTTGCACGCTTAGATGTCCTGCTGGTTTTTGGCGTTCGAAGAGCATCTGTGTGATTCAGAGAAAAGTTGATGCCTGCCCCCCCCAGTGACCCTAGCATGATTCACCGAGTTTTCCACCATTTTCCTGGGCTATTGTCGATTATGAAGTAGCGTTCCGATGCTACAGCTTCGTCACTGTCCCCTTCATGATTGCACTAAAGCCGCCTTGCGAGATTGTTTGCCTTAGTGAATATTAGGCCTTGTTGCTTGCCTTAAGCCAAGCGTCTAGGCGTCTTCCTGCTCCTGTGATCCTAAAAGGCACGCTTTGTGCTCCATCTTATGTGGTACTCTACAGAACTTGGCATATATGAAAGCACTACGGACGCATGCACTAATGGAAGCGGCTTAGCAGGGGTGCTATAAAACTGCCGGATGGCCCTCTCCGCAGATGTCTTTTCATTACAGTTGTCCAAAGTTCACCTTTCGATGTGACCGGCTACCAGTTTTTGCAGTTTTAATGCAAATACTGGTCGTGGCTTGTCCCTCAATCATACTTTACCGACCCCGAACTTTATGATTCTGTCTGAAACTCAATCGCAGAGCTTTCTTTGTTTCGGTATTCTAGGTTCTTTCGCTTTCGCTCCCTCTCTTAAATCAGACGCCACCTGGGTTGCGATGGGTCCATTTAGTTGGAGGTAGTAGCATAGATTGTGTTTTAAACACAGCGAGTTCCTGTAATACGTTTTTGGAGCCTGCCAGCCACACCTCTCCTGTGTGACCTTACAGGTATATTTGTAAGTTTGAACATATTTGCGAACTCGTATAGTAGACGCTTCATTTTGTTCGTTGCTCTGCAAGCAGTTCAAGTACTGGAAAACCTGAATGGGTGATTAGAGTTACCAAGTGTGACCCACTTTTGAAATAGGCAAGAACGCATGAGGCCAGGTGTACTTTAGCAGTGGAGAGCCTTAGCTAAGAACCTATTCATGCATCTGTAACTGTGTGCTAACGATACACGTGCTGGAAGACCGAAATTGGGTTTGACGCTTCGGTGAATGGCCATATATCCTGTTGATGATAACTACGCTGCATTCGTCAGTTTGAGCCGTTTTGCTCTCCTTAGCATCTATCTACGTTAGTGATATATCTCAGCTCTGACGCCTTGCAAAGAGAAGAGCCTGAAGCTGTGCTGCACGAAATTAAAATTTGGTGTGTTTAAGGAATTTGTGGCTTGACAATTCAACGCAACATTATTTGTTTAAACCAATCACGGAATGGATTGCGAATTCGTACATCTGTCACTGTTGGACCGTTTACTCGCTACCTGCTTTGTATCAGGTAGCTGACTAGGTAGCTACAAGAACTTGGAAGAGTATGAGCCAGGGATGAACAACCTAGGGGGCTAAATAGTAATGGCAAAGCCCTTCATGACAGATTGCCTACAGTAGAAAAGGTGACTTGCTCCCCACTGCTGCTGAAAACCAATCAAGAGTCATATAATCTGACGATGCCGAGGTGCCCCGGAGCTCTAACAACTCAGTACCTTTCGGTAACCACAAAGCGACCGTATTCTCCAGGCACTCAAAAAAACGTAACAGCACACTCGTAGTTGGTATTGGCTTGCCAACGAAGACCCTTTCAGAAAGGCAACGGACGCAAAAAATATCTGCAGAGAGGTGACTTATTTCAACGGGATCTACGAGCGATTGCTAACACAAAAAGTGGCAGGCTATTCTCGGCATGCACAAAGAACTGAAGGGTCGACGAGCGCAGTGAGAGGGGCAGCCCTCGACAGCGCGAAACCGTACCCTACAAATGGACCCAATTTATCCCCCCAGGCAATAAGCTTAAGAGTAATGAATGGAGTTCCTCTCTGGGCTTTAAGTGGTGCTGTATTTATTGGAACACTGCTGCAACTACCAAGCTACTGTGTTGTTTACTGCCTTGACTAACGGCTATGGGGGGTGGTATACGTGGGCGATATATAAGGTGGAACAACCCACTAGCTTTGATAGCTTTGCTTTTTCAGATACTATGGAATACCCAGTACAGGGGTGCCTATGCATTTCGGACTCTCTCTCGGAAAAATTGCAGCTTGTTGCTGGGAAGACACTGTGAGCTATCACACTAGAAGAGAATTTTCGGGGAAATGAGCTACCCGTTGACAGAAGGCTCCACAGGTAACAAGCTTACTGTTCAGCATGCTGCAGCTGCAGTCAGCTCCTGCCAATTTCCTATTTCTACCCAAACCCAAACCTGATCCAAAACAACCATCTCACACTTGGCAAACGAGCTATTTCTTGGGTGTTTATGGATTGAAGCTTTGGAAGAATCAAATTGAGGCATCACATGCACCGCACACAATACTCACTACCGTGAGTAACGCTCTACCTAAGGCTACGACACTTAACTCCAGACTCAGTAAACACTCAATAGAAAGCTGCTAAGTCTCATTTTATCAAGGCCCACCCGTTCAGCTACCCGCGTCTCAGAGATCCCGCAAGGAGTGGAGAGCACCTGCACGGAGCTATGTTCGCTGAGCACTCTGGGCGGTCACAGCTAGTCCTACATAAAATCTGACTCACGCGCTTTGTAATAAATGATATACCTACGAACAAATCAATCAGTTCAGTCCCACCAAATCTTGGGGAAATTCAACTGATGCACTAGAAAGTTTTCGTCTAGTTGTTTCCGCTACGAGCTTGCCTGCTCATGGGGTGTACACAGCACCCCCGTCCTCAATACTCAGGGATCAAAAAAGACCCTCTATAAGTCTCCTTAGCTTCAGATAGTACTTCAGAATGAGAAAATGCAGCCTGATTCGCTACTGGGGAAGCCCCTACACAACTAAGCATTGGCCAACCCTAGATCCTAATCATTGCCTGAATCGGTGATTGCTGCTGAAGTTGAACTACGCCGGAACGGTGGAAATGAAGCTGTTACCTTGAAGTCCAATTCATCTTTCCCCAAACAGCCAGTAACCATGAGAATGCAATGTTGGGATTTTCGGCGGTTAGTTGGTACCGTCTCTCCGGGGAAGTGTCACGAGTGTACCTGATACCTCTCCCGCGCGTGATCCGGTGCCTTTTCTCCACCTAGGAGCTTGCTGGACTCAACTAGTTCTGACTATCTGTAAGTCAAGTGAAGCTAGAACATAAAATGACGTGCTCAGTACGACAGAAAAGGAACCCATGGCCCTGAGAATTGGCTCGCTTATCCCCTTAGAGTTCCCCAGCACCAGCCTGTGAACTGCGTGATCCGGCGCAACAAAAGTCTTCTAAAGACCACAGATGCTGAGCAAATTAGTGATCGCAAATATATGTCATAGAAGTGAGAGTCTGAAGAGGACGAATTTCAATGCAAGAACAGGAAAACCATGGTGGACACACCTATGAACTGCGCCATCAGCCTTCCACTGGGAAAGCTCAATCACTTTTAAACTCCTCCACCCCGCCATCAAAACAATACCTCGTACCACTCTGGTCTTCTATGCCCTCTATTCTGTGTCTATCCCCTAACACATGGACGCCGAAGCGCCATCCTACGAATGCCACTCCTCCACCGTAGCATTCGCCAAATCCTATACGGATCACAGCGTGGCTGCACCTGTCCTAAATCCATGCTGAGAAACGTTTCTGCCCTCCAAGGAAAATCTAAACACGCATCAACTTCCCCACTGCCCTCGTCCCAGAATTCGCAAAATTATGCAGTAAGGAAGTGCCGCACAGGAGGAAACTCAAGCAGCATCTTAGTACCAACCTAATCAATACCCCGTTGCTGATTCCCATGCCCATCTCTTCAAGTTAAATTTTCTGTTCCTGGTGTTGTTGCGGGATCTGCCGGAGCATGACGCTACATCTGGAGGATGCAACCTGGTCATTCGCTAGCGCAGCCAATGCCTAACGCTATCCTTTACACGTGTCGACCACCAGACAGGCTTACAGCGAATCCCCCCGTATGTAGGCAATAACCAAATAGCATGGAAGCCTCGAAAGGCACTTCTGCCCCATACAAATGCGCCCGCCATTCGTCTATTCAGGGGTCCTCCAAAGCACCACCGATTATTAGCGCCCTCAAACCCTCTAAAATGCATGCCCAAATATGCAAGCCGCAGTCCCCAGGATGAAAATAATCAATGTATGCGCACCCTCACTTTGCTGTCAAAAACTGGCAGACTCATGCGCCACAATACCACATCCTTGCACCACGTCCACCAATGTATATCGAGACAATCGTGGCGAAACGCCGCATCGTGCCACCCGCCTGGGGTGAACCTGCTTTTAAAAAAGCGTTGCCGGCACCCCGTCCCGCAGTGCTTTGATGCACAGGGTTCGACACGGCAAATACAGGAAGATACCCCGCTACATTGACTAGCGCACACACTAGCAGAGCAAGCCTCCCCAAAGCTTTCCCTAGTGGGCTGTTGCCCAATAGGTGTCTATTTCGATCTACCTACAGTAGATACGCAATTGAATAAAAACACAACGGCAACTACCCATTGCCTATTAAGCCTCAACATCGTGTCTACACTGCTGCACAAGAGCTTTGCAAAATACTACGACACACAGCGAAGTGGGTAATAGCCAACTACCTCCAACACCGGTTGTTTCCCGATACCCTGTTTTCAAGTTTCCCTGCCCGAAACGAATATGTAGGGGGGGGGGGGCGAAACCAGAATGTTCATAGCAACAGAAGCCAAGGGCTGGATGCACTGGCCGTTCGTTCCTTTCCACTGGTGTTCAGTGGCCGCTTCGGCACTTAAGCATCGCCCTGATCGGGAAGCGAAAACTCCCAACGACCTCTTACTGACCAGCACGCCACAGCTCTGGCGGCTCTGCCGCATAATGCCATATCCACTGAACAGGAAACTTAGTGAAGAGTGCAGAGGTCGCCGATCTCGTGGGCTTCCAAGGTGGTGGCCACAGTGCCCTCCAGCTTCTTCGCCAATGCGTCCTTAGACGAAGAGTAAATCATCCGTGGCTTCACAGGGGCGACATCGGGAGACCAAAGAATGAAGTGGATCCTTTGACCTGGAAGTTCAGTGCACGCCGAACACACACACACACACACACGAGCACAGCTACTGCATATACGCAATGTACCCGCCCAAACAAGCCTAGAAGCATTAATTTATTATTTAAATTCAGCTCTAAAGTTCCAGGCGTGGGAGCAAGGACCCTACACGAGTGACAATGTGGACAACTACAAACTGCTGCATCTGTGCAGCAGACCACCCGCACTGCCTTTGGGAAGAATATGATGTGGAATAAATTCATCCTCACCCTCATCATACACTGCGTATCGGCAATCACTTGGCGGGAGCTCAGACTTAAGAGTAGAAGCGTCACCGCTCCCCTGCTTCTCCACAATAATCTCGTCGTGGTCAATCTTGAAGATGATCCACTTGCAGGAGTGACGGAGCTTAAGGTCGTTAAAGGTTGTCACACAGGACTCGTTTACTGGCATTCCACTCGCCATCTTCAGCAAAGCTAAAGTCACGAAAGAAAAGCGAAAAAGAAATCAATGTAAGTACAAAGAGCGAAGGAAGTGCTGCGTGTACACACGCACACCTGCGGCGTGGAACGAATAGCACCAGACGATGCGAGAGTATACGACTAAACTGCCTAGAGTTTATGAAACGCTGCAAGCATAGAGGAGAATTATATTAAGTATGGCAAGAAAAGCGGTGAAATATCTGTAGGTCACACATGATTCACGGAGGGGAAGGAAGGATGCAGCCAAAGCTGCAGCTTCACCCGCCGCGGTAGCGCGTGCAGCTCCCCGACCGTGGGTGAGCAGTTAGCTGGTCGGCTGTAATACTTCGAAATTACACCCGGATTGCCCGAGTATATTTGCCCCCTTCCACAGCTCGCTGTTTTTTTAGCTATAATTTTTATTTATATGTGAAAACCAAGGAGACTATTTTCGGCCATTAAAGTTGGTGCTGCCTTTAGCCACTTAAGCGTAGCCTCCATCAAATTACAGTGGCATGGGGCCTACCATGGGGCCCCCGTTTTAGAAATGCATCAGTGTTTATCGCACATTCTGCACAGGTTGTCTGTGTTTTACAAACACTTGTCGCCATAACAAAGGCAATATTTTGTTGCCGTATTCGCCTGCGTTGCAGAGAATGACGTGGGCTTGCCTCCGACGGCAGGCCTGCGGCCCCCTAGCCTATTTAACAGTTGAAGATCTCATTGCTCTTGTTTTCCCCTGTTCATGGACACTCCTTGGAGCATGCAGCTTCTGCTATTATGCCATTCAACCTGCTGTCTACCACAGGTATGCACCACCCACTAAGCGGCTACATGTTGCAGTAGGTTCTTTGTGACCGTATTTCCCCTTTAGATGAAGTGTAGTGTCTTTGCACCAGAGTCTGATGGATGCCCCACACTTGCCCATCATGATCAGCGGAACTGCCTCCAAAAGGTCACCTTATTCGCACCCAGAGGAGAGCGTGGACAGGGCTACACCGCACGACACGCAGGGTATGGCTGATGGCTTGTTAGCCAGATATTAAGCGGTGGCCATTCATTTGTGGACGTGCACGATGCATCTCAGGGACCCCAAGACACTCCCAATGTACTTTACGCTTCTCTCCACATTTCCCGCCTTCCTGGTAAGCCTAGTGCTTATTGGCTTCTGCCACGGCCCTGCCCCCACTGGGCGCCCCCCGTGCGTCTTTCTTGCTTCCTTAAATCTGGGCGAGTTCTTGTTCTCACTGTCCATGGTGTGTGACGCAGACAGCATTCAATTATTATATCTTCCAGCGGTCAGCAGTGATGCAGCGTGGGATGACCCGTGGCACCGTCGAGGATATGACGCAGCTTACGCGCCTGTTCGGCCTGCTTATCATGATTGCCCTGGCTATTCTGTCAACCATATGCGGCATGCAGTTCGTCAGGGTAGGCGACCGAATGGAGTGCAGCTTTGTTTCCTCGAGCTTGATCAGTTTGCATCTTCAGTGGACGCGGTGGAGGAGTGCGCGCCAGAGCGCAACTGCAAGACAATGTGTAATGCTGGCTTGTCTGTGTGTGCTTGCGTTTCAGTGCGAGTCCTGCAATAACGCGTCGTTCGGAGAAAACATATTTTGGTGCGGCGCGACTTTGGCCTGGCTGATCATCATGGCCTGCAACGCGCCTAGCCCTAGGCACCAAAGCAAACTGATATACATCCACGAGACCTCCACTGGGGGCCCCCACAACGTGCCTCAACTGTTTGGGAGAGTTGCCATGGCGGAAGACACTAGCTTTATGGTAGACCCTCAGGACGCAACGGTAGACAGATTCGTTCGCGCGGGCGTGCACCCCGACATGGTCGTGGACGGCAAAGTTGCGCCACCGAAGGAATGAGCGACTTTGGAGATGCTGAGCATTTGTTTATGTGCCACAATTGTTTACTGTGGAACGAAGGGGGCAGCAGGCGCGAAAGCGCTGCCTGGAGGCCAAGGGCCACCTGCCGGGGGTTATACGCAGTTAGTCGGAGCACCTTCTGTAATGACGATCGCTGCCCGTTGTATAAATACCGAATAGGGTGCATGTGCATAGAACGAAGTGTACGCATGCGTATGAATCCATGTGAAAGCGCAAAAATACATCTATATGACTTTTGGAAATAATTCATCCTACGCATCGTGGTTGACACTACTTCCGTCGTGTCACACCCAGGCTGCAGACTTTGTCTGTTTGGAGTTATGTAGTGGTTGGAAGCACATACATATGTGTGCGTTTTTCGGTCAAAGAAGTGCTTTAAAACGTTCGTTTCGCTTCCTATTGCATCAGCCCGTAGGCTGTTACCTTATTCTGGAGGTGTTGGCAGAGCCTCCGATATGTTGCATTTTTCAAACTGAATACACCAAAGTAAGTGAACTCCTCCATTTCCTTATCTGCCCTTATTTGCTGCCTCTACCAAGATAACTGCATCAATCACAAAGAAACGAGGTTGAATTATTAGCCGAAAACGGATGCTCCCAATTTGTGAAAAGCCGGCACTTGTGGCAAGCTCGAAAGGTGAATTGCTGCCACTGACTGCATAAGCTTTCGAGCTGCGTCCATGTCCTTTTCTATGCTGGAGGATACATGACTGCTTGCCGCACCGAAAGCATTTTCCGATAGCTGAGACAGCCTTGCAGATATTTAACCTGATGCTGTTGGTACGGTTCAAAGACTCACGCGTTCAATATTTCGCTGCATGCTTTTGAATAAGACTGTCAAGTCTGAAGAGGATGCAAGGTCTGGCCCACTACCGGTTCCCACCGTAGTGTCGCACCCACCTGCAGGGGTTTGGTGGCTCCATCGGCCTTGAAGCAGGAGAAGAGCATGCTCAACTTGAGAGGCAAGACGCCGCCTGCAGGTCAGGAGGCATGAGTTCTGGGTTGGGAACCGGAAGAGGTGCGTACTAACTTCTCGTTCATCATGAATATTTGTTGGAAGGAAGGCTCAACTGACTGGTCATTTATGCAGTCAGGAAAATTGCTCTTCTTCAAAAGGTCGGAGATGCCTGCAACGCTCGTTCATGCTACCCGTTCAGGTACTGGCACATTTTTTACTGTTGCACCTGTGAGAAGCTCTTGAATCCTGGAGTACGAAGATTCTGCTGACTGCTTGCTGTTTACCAACGAGGGCTCCTCTGCACTCAGACTATCCCATTTGCTATGGAAACCTATGCTTTCCTGCCGAGGTCGTGCGTGTTCAGCCAGCGGAAAGCATACTGCCGTATTAGAAAGTGCAAACCACAATACCATCGCGATAATATGTCGCGTTGCTTGCTGACTAATCAGCATCATCGTGACAAATTAAGCCCACTTCCACACGCTAACTATTATTACCGTGAGAAACGAGGAAGCGCCTGGATGGCAAGCATGTGTTGTCATGACAGCGCAGCGCAACCGCGAGGCCAACTTTGCTCATGTCTTATGAATAAACCATTAGCGTACAGAATGCTACGAATTTCTCGTTTCCTTCGTTCTGTCATGATACGAAAGCGCATAGGTGGTCGGAATAATTACGGGCTGCAACCATGTGCTCCATATGTCACGCCCGCTTCCGTTTTTACTGGCCATAGAGTGGGCCATGCAAAGGCTATAAAACGTGGCCCTCTTAGAGCCGTTTGAAGTTATTGGTACAAAAAAAATTGCCGACGGCCACGGTACACCCGATGCGGGCTAAGCTGCAACTTTTCGGTGTTTGGACGCACTGCTCGGCGTCAAGGCAGGGGGCTCTGATTCTAAAACCCAGTCTCTCAGTCGCTTCGGGGGCACCACAATACTACCAACCTTGTCTGTCGGTATTACGGAGTTTTTGCATGAAGATCCTGGCGCCTTCTCGGCGTCCGTGACAGGAGATGCCGTAGCTGGGCAGGTGGCCTTTGCGGAATTCGATGTTCCGTCATGGTCCGCTGGTTTAGGTACTTTCTGCTTCTTGCTTGTTTTCTTCGCTTGCTGCAATGCAGTGGCCTTCTCGAGCAAGCTGGCAATTTCTTCTTCATCTGGGGAGAGTGGAACGAGATCCTCGGCGGCACTGTGCTCCTTCGCGCACATGGGGCAAACAAAAGTGCCTTTAATCCTGGGTTTTCCTGAATCGCTGATTTTGTGTTCCGGATGACTAATTTCCGCATCCTGAACAGCGCAAGTCGGAAGGTGGATGCCCCATGTGCGAAAGAATAGTTGCAGCGGCTCTTTACATGAGCAAAACGGATATGTGGGCGCGCCCACGGGATGTAGTGATATCATACATGGAGGTCACCGCTTTTCGGCGTAAATAGCTGCACAGAGCATTCAGCAATTTGCGAACGGAGCATACGGCTTAGTTGACAGCTTACATACCTTTTGTGTCATTGCCTCCAGGGCTCTGTTCGAGACTATGAAGCCACAGGGCCAGATGATTGACGCGCGGACGCCGCTACTCAGATCAGCCTTCGTGATAGGGCAAATAGGAAACCCTGTGGCTGCGTTCACCTGCAGGGCAGAAATGCCACAGTACGGCATAGGAACAGATCACTGCCTTCAACGCACTACATATGAAATCTACCATTATGAAGTTCTGTATCGAGTTCATGCTCAGGCCTGCCTTTAAGACATCGGTTCGCGTTGGGTGGAAAGCAGACCTCGATTCTGCATTCCTTCATATCCTTGAGACTCTTGATATGCTTCATATGGGGCGGAAGCGCCTTCTCCAGCATTGCGGTGATCACCTTTTCCTTGTTGTAAAGACGGCCTACCCGACATACAACTAAAGGTGGCCGAAGCTTTTCCTAAGACAAGACTACACACACCCGCTGCTTCATACAACGGCGAGCTACCAGCGATTGAATGCGCTGCTTGCACTCTGGGGAACTTGCGCGCCCATTCGAAACCGCAGACGCTACTGGGCCAATACGGGGGTTGCCAGCTGGAAGGTATAATTTTCTGCATGCATAGCGTCGCACTGCCCGGATTGGCTTGTGCGCGTGGGTAGCAGCAGTGGTCCCTTACCTCGGACAGGGCGCATGTCGAGGTCCGCAAGTCACGATTCTCGTTCCTGCCAAACCGCTCATCTCCCGCTCTAATTTGTGTGTTCGGGGTGTAGCCCATACCACCAAGGTTCCTCAGGAACTTAAAGCCTTTGGTCCGCACCATTTCGGCGCGGCCTGAGAATGAGCCGCCATCGCCCCCCATTCCCACCTACGTAAACGTTGCAGTGTAAGGAGAGGGAGAGGCGTTACCGCTTGCATTCGAATTGAACATCCAAGGCTAGAAAGCGCAAAACGTTATTACTGCAAACATGGGAAAGGCCTAGCCCATGCTGCGTGTCAGTAGCAGCGGCCCATCAGAACAAGCCCCAGAGCAGCTGCGTGCACCGCACCTTATCTTCTAGTCTTACGTGAGAATTATTCAAACTTTGGGCCACGTCTCATGAAAAAACCTCTTTGCTTTCGGTTTAACTTATAAATTTTGCGGGGGCGAATGGTCAAAGTCAATGGCACTGCTGGCCTGCATTCATGCGACCCCAGGACCTGCTTGAAAGAAGAGTGCAGCTCTTCAATTAGCCTGTTTCTTACTCCAGTTTCTAAATAACGCTCCACGCGTGTGTACACGCTCTTAACGCGCCCCCCACGGCGCATTCAACGCAGCCGCCCCCTGCTGTTCTTTCATCGGGCAAACACACGGACGTACAAACCGCCGAGCCGCTGTTATAACACAAGATGCGTGCGCTGCTCTCCTCCCTGCGGTCCCATGTGGGAGCCAGCTCTTGGATTGCGTCTGCGATGAAGCCTTACTGCATCGCGCCTGTCGGCATGCCCGCGGGCATCCGTGCATTTAGTGGCATAGCTCAGCCGTTTGAGTATACTGTCAAGACACTGCAAGGCACCAATAAGGCTTACTACGACCTGACAGGTACGCTACCGAGGCACTTGGCCCATGCATGTTTACCGTGCCGTTTCCCCCGCCTGCTCCCTTCCCCTCTGCGTGCTCGCGCGTCGAGGCGCCTTCCTACCCCGGCGACTCCATGATTTCCCCTCTCGGGCAAACGGCAAGCGAATCTGTACCGCTTGTTTCTTTCCTTTCCTGTGCAGAGCTCAAAGATAAGCGCTTTGACACGCTTCCCTTCTCTATCCGCGTGCTGCTGGAATCGGCCGTGCGCAACTGTGACAACTTCCGGTGCGCGCTTTGTCCTCCCCTTCCCCTTTTCATGCGGTGACTAGCGAAGGCTTTTGATGCACAGCTGGTGGCCACCCCCCCCCAGCCCACTGCGTAAGGGCACACCTCACCCCGATCTTCCTACAGCGATGCCGGCAGCCGGTCGAGTGGCGGGACTTGCCTCTGCATGCGTTTCGTGCAGGGTAACCGAAAGAGATGTTGAAACTATCTTAGAATGGTCCAAGACGAGCAGGCAGCAGAAGGAAATTCCATTCATGCCGGCCCGCGTGCTGCTGCAAGACTTTACGTAGGGCGCCTGGCGTTGGGCTTTGTCGTTCTTTTTTTGTATCTTCTCCCCTCTGTGCATCGCGGATTCCGGGCTTTGCCAGCCTCCTCTGATCAAGATCGGGGAGAGGGGGAGGGGAGGGGGTTGTTGTACGTGTGTGTATATTTGTGTATGTATGTGTTTATGCATGTATATGTGTTTTATGTATGCATTTCTGTTTTATGTGTTCATGTGTGTATCTCTGTTTTCTGCGTTCCTGTGTGTATATCTGTGTCCATGTATGTATATTTGTGTATATATCTGTATGTATATCTGTGTGTGTGTGTGTTGTTATAGCGGAGTGCCAGCCGTGGTGGATCTGGCAGCGATGCGGGACGCGATGGCGCGTTTGGGGGGCGATCCTCGGCGCATCAATCCTTTGGTGGATGTGGATTTGGTGGTAGATCACTCTGTGCAGGTTGACTATAGCCGGTCTGAAGCCGCGTTGCAGAAGAATTTGGAGAGGGAGATGGAGAGGAACAAGGAGCGGTTTGCATTCTTGAAGTGGGGCAGCAGGGCTTTCGACAACATGCGCATAGTGCCGCCAGGCTCTGGCATTGTGCATCAGGTGAATTTGGAGTTTTTGGCCTCTGTTACGATGGACAAGAAGAATTTGCTGTATCCCGATTCGGTAGTTGGCACGGATTCTCACACCACGATGATCAACGGCCTTGGCGTCCTCGGCTGGGGCGTTGGGGGCATTGAGGCCGAAGCTGTGATGCTTGGCCAGCACATCTCCATGGTACTACCTGAAGTCATTGGCGTCCATCTGACAGGAGATCTTAATCAGATGGCAACTGCCACAGACCTCGTCTTGACGCTTACGCAGATGCTCAGAAAGAGGGGCGTCGTGGGTAAATTCGTAGAGTTCTTTGGACCCGGACTCCGCAACCTCAGTCTCGCAGATCGCGCAACTGTATCGAATATGGCGCCAGAATATGGGTAAGGCGCAGGGTCACGAGCTCAGCCCCTCAAAATACATGTGCATCTCCAAAAGGTATGGCTCTGTGTTTATTTGTGCGTGTTTATGTGTTTGTATGTGTGGGTGTGCGTGTTTATGTGCGTGTGTGTGTTTATTTAAATATGTGTGTGTCTGTGTGTGGTTATTTGTGTGTTTATGTGTGTGTGTTTATGTGTGTTTATATAAATATGTGTGTGTTTATGTGCGTTTATATAAATATGTGTGTGTTTATATAAATATGTGTGTATGTCCATGTGTTTGTGTGTGTTTACGGCTTTTGCATGCTTCTTCCACGATGGTGTGTACATCATCTGACGTGCGCCTCAAGAGAGGATAGGGCTGGTCACATGTGTTCCTTAGGGCCTTTTGCTGGTGTGCGCAGCGCTACGTGTGGCTTCTTTCCCGTCGATCATCAGTCCTTGGCCTACTTGCGCATGACGGGGCGACCTACGGAGAGGTTGCAACTCATTGAGAGCTACATGCGGGCAAATCGGCTGTTTTGCGATGGAGGAGAGGAGTCGCGCATCCAGTTTACCGACGTCATAGAGCTTGATCTGTCTACAGTGGCGCCTAGCGTGGCCGGCCCCAAGCGGCCTCAGGACCTTGTTGCAGAACGCGACGTCAAGACGGATTTCCATGCCTGCCTCACGAATTCAGTTGGCTTCAAGGGTTTCGGCTTAACATCGGAGCAGCGGGATCGGACTGTCAAATTCGTGTATCAGGGAAAGGAGTACGAGCTGAAGCATGGATCCGTGTGCATCGCGGCCATCACTTCTTGCACCAACACAAGCAACCCGGGAGTCATCTTTGCCGCGGGTCTGTTGGCGAGAAACGCGGTAGCCAAGGGCTTGCGGGTAGCGCCGTACATTGTTACCTCGCTCTCCCCTGGATCGAAGGCTGTTTCGCAGTATCTCAAGGCTGCCGGGCTAGACGAGGCTCTCAAAAAGCTCGGGTTCTATCTGGCGGGATACGGCTGCATGACGTGCATCGGCAATACGGGAGAGTTTGACCCCGAAGTGACGGAGGCCATCAACAAGGGCGACCTCGTTGTGGCGTCTGTCTTGTCCGGCAACAGAAACTTCGAAGGCAGAATCCACCCTTTAACCCGCGCCGCTTACCTCGCCTCTCCTCCTCTCGTTGTCGCATACGCGCTGGCGGGGCGCATGGACATAGACTTCTCCAAAGAACCTATTGCCACGGGCAGCGACGGCAAGCCCGTTTTCCTGAAGGACATCTGGCCCACGCGAGAGTGAGATGCGAAGCGTCCTTCCTAGATGCAAAAACGCACCATTTTGCAGCCGATACGCCGACAGGAAGCCTGCGAGCTCCTGTTGCCGCCGTAGTTGCTGCTTCGGTAGAGAGGGCCTTGCTGCCTTGCCACAGCTGTTGTCCTTCCAGCCGTCAGCGCGTTGGTTGCTGCGTTTGCTCTGAATTTTCCACTCATTATTTTCAGCGAAATCCAGCCAGTCATTGAGCAGTGCCTGGGGCCCGAGATGTTCAAGCAGGTTTACAGCACCATTACGGAAGGAACGCCTGCGTGGCAGGCGCTCGGCACGTCCAATTCCTCCGTACTGTATCAGTGGCAGCAAGATTCGACGTACATCCACAACCCACCCTTCTTCCAGGTATGCCTACTTTTGGGGGGCGGTGCTATTGTCGCTTTCACTTTACTTCTTTTGAGCCAGCGCAGCGCCCTTCGGCGTCGTGCCTATCCTCCCCTACTTTGCAGTTGCTCGGTCCGTGTGCAGTGGAGAAGACATTTTCAGCAGAAAAGGCCGTTTAGTCGGGTTTTATTTTTGCAACGATCAAGCAGCTGTCTGCTTACTTTCAGCTGCCTGTGTAAATGTTGCAGACGATGGAAAAGACGCTTCCCGAGATACCCGACATCAAATCGGCATACTGTCTCTTGAGCCTCGGCGACTCTATCACCACGGACCACATTTCTCCCGCCGGCAATATCGCAAAGACCTCGCCGGCAGCGAAGTTTCTGATGGAACGAGGCGTCGCGCAAAAGGATTTCAATACGTACGGGGCGCGCCGTGGGAATGACGAAGTGCGCATTTTCCCCCGCCGATAGGGAGTTTAGAATTTCCTTTCCTCGGGTTCAGAGCTTCACCCAGTGGACGGAAGCTGCCACATTTACCGCCACTGGGGGTGGGTAGCGCGACCTCGAGCCCCGTGCGTATGGCCGTCTCTTTTGCAGGTAATGGTGCGTGGCACGTTTGCAAACATTCGGCTTGTCAACAAGATGTGTCCCACTGCGGGCCCGAAAGCTATCCACCTGCCTTCGGGGGAAATTCTCCCTGTATCCGATACCGCCGAAAGGTATCGTGCAGAAGGCGCTTCTATGATCGTGCTTGCTGGCAAAGAATATGGCAGCGGAAGCTCCCGCGACTGGGCAGCCAAGTAAGACACCCCGGATGCATGCCTGCTGGAACGGGATCGCTCGCCTACTGGCTTCGTCCTGCGCGGGGCAGCGTCCTGTGCAGCACGCGCGTCCTCATCCTGTTAACACGCATTGTATTCGCATACAGACGAACTGCGGACGCAAAAGGCCAGCGTGTGGCGCGTGCTCGCGAGATTCCAGAGTCTGCAGGTCGGTGGAAGGGGCAGCAGAGGGTTTTGATGATGATGGCGTGACGCTGCACCTTGTGACCCATGTGGCTCTTCAGAGGTCCCTACTTACAGGGCGTGAAGGCTGTCATTGCGCAGTCTTTCGAAAGAATCCACAGAAGCAACCTTGTTGGCATGGGTATTCTGCCGCTCCAGTTCCTTGAGGGCGAATCTGCAGATGCCCTTGGACTCACAGGTACGTGGTCTGCCTCGTCTCTTGCCTTGGCATGTCATTCAAGCATATAACAGCGGCGGCGGCGCAGTTGCGCTTTATTTGGGAGCGGCTAGTATCTCTTCTCACCGGGAAGAATTCCTGCTCAGGGGTCTAAATCAATCAGCAACACAATTGAGTTTTCTGCCTCTGCAGGCGGTAGGCAGTCGTATCGTACATTCCTCCCAGGAGAGGAGCTTCCCTCAGTTTTGATAGTCGCCGGTAGCACTTTTTTGCAATCTTTGCAGGAAAAGAGCGCTTTAGCATTGAGCTTAACGCGGGAAAGCTGGTTCCAGGCTCCACCATCCAAGTGACCACGGATTGCGGAAAGTCGTTCGACACAAAATGCCGCATCGATACGGACGTCGAGGTTGAATACTTCCGGAACGGGGGAGCTCTGCATTACGTTTTGCGGAACTTGCTGTTGAAGAACTAAACACTGTTCGTGGCTCGAGAGAACGTGCACAGCCCATAGCATGTGTGCGACGGTTGTGTCGTTCTTGTAGGCGCACTTCCACTGAGTGGGTTTATGCGCGTTTTTTACGCACGTTGTGGAGGCACTACTGCCACGGACGCAGCAGCCCTTGTACTAGAAAGGGTTAAAGAAGCTTGATTCCGTGACCCCCTTTATTTGTTTAGGGGCGCTGGCCGATGCGCTACCCAGCGCACGTGTGAAGTCTGCATCGGCACACGGTCATAAGCAGGTGGCCTCGCTCATTCATCTAGCAGATACGCACTCGCGCATTCTCACCACGAGCAAGCACGTGGCGTGGTCGTTTTCGCCTCGGCGGTTGTGGCGCGAAACGCTAGCTTAGTCTGTAGCTCATGATTTCCTTGGATCGTGCTTGTCTCACCTCCTTTGAAGACCAACAGCCGAACGTTCGAAAACGTCCCTGAGAATTCACATGAGCTAAAGAAAACTGCCCCAAAGTTCTCCTGGGGAATGTCTCGTGTATGCGCTGCCTTGAGAAATCCAGCACATTAGTGGGAGAACGCATGACCTCAGCTGTCAGTGGCTACGTGCCATCAGTAACCTGTTTCTTTAGAAGGGCTGGGAATCCGGGTAGTCTGTCTATGCGCCTCAGAGAATTACGGTCAAGCAGGGAACACCAACGGCCAACATGGTTTTGCAAAGTCTGCTTGCGGACTCTTCAACCGGCGAGTCGGTCTGAAGCACACCAAAACTAGACATTTGTAGTGCATCTTTTCTCCAACAGCTCCTATTTTTGACTTATCTGAATGAGCTGCGCCGATACAGCAGCTATTTGTCTCCGCGGGGAAACAAGTGCAACAGGAACCGGCGTGACCTTAGCTGTCAGCGCATACGTGCCTTTAGTAACCAGTTCCCCTTTGAAAGGGGTGGCATTCCGGTAGTCAGTGGCACAAAAGGCTGAAAACCCATGCAAAACGTTGTACCGCATGCGAGTGCGTGTACGTTGTGTGTGCATGGGAACCACTCACAGGGTCACAGAGCCCCCCTTTGGCTACTTTATTCCTGTTTCTCCGTGGGTCGGCTGTTGTGGAATGAAGCCCACCAGCGCACTGTCGTCCAGTATTCACCTTCGTCACAGCAGCAACCCGACGCAGCCCAGGATGCTCGTGGGGCTCGTGAAGTACCGATGTCAAGATTAAATGCGCTCCTGCAGGACGGAGAAGATTCAATATCGTTTGGCATGGACAGCAGAGTCAACAGAGAAATGCATGCCAAGCTGTGTTGGTGTCGTTCTACTATTTTCAGAGTTCAGTGCTGTTTTCAGGAAAGTTTGCGTCTGATTTGGGCATATGAAATTAGGCGAGTAGTGAAAGTGCCCACATATTGTATTCATTGGGGACGTACAGCTCTGCTGTGACCAATAGTGTGTGGTTGTGCAGTCAGTTACCGGTCCGTAGACCTGTCCCCACCACCCTAGAAATGCCACTAGCTGCTTTCAGGCTGTGTCCGTTACTTAGGCCCACGGCACTTCGCACTATAAAATGGAGATGCTTCCTTATTAGAACCGAATGAAAACATCATATTCAGTCGTTTTAGCAGGTTATGCGCAATGCGAGTCTGCTACGGAGACCCTCGGATAAGCGTTACACAGGAAGTAAGACAATCAACGATCTTGATGCATGCACTTGCCCCCTAATTGATCTCGGTGCTTTGATGCCTTGCTGGGCTAGAAAGCATGGCTTAAGGAGACGCCCAATGGGCTTCTATGTCTCGTTCATCTATTGTTCGGCCCTGTTAACGTGCCTCACAAACTACTTGAGATCCCTAGCCTCATAACCGCCGTCACAAAAAAGGCATGATTTCACAAAACTGAAGGGGTCGTCATAGTGCAACAAATCGGACTTGCACAACGAGATCCCCGTTAAGAATGGGACTGTATTAACTCGAGTTACTTTATTGGGCTCACTAGTCAATTGACTTCTTTCTTCTTGCCTGTGCCAACGCACTAGCCCTTAACAGTGTCTTACGTGCGAGAAAATCGTCAGCCAGAGGACTGGGAGAAGGACAGCTATACTTGACCTCGCACGATGGAAAATCAGCAGATATGACAAAACTCATCACGGAAGGGAGGCCTTTGCACGTACACATAAAAGTTCGCGAGGAACTCCTTTCCGGAAATAGCGCTGCCTCAATGTGACTGGCACTTTCCTTCTCTCCTCTCTTGAATATCTCCATCCTTATAAATAAATAAGATATCTTAAAACGTGGGAATTCGTATATTGGGGGATCCGGTATCAGGAACAGCTACAGCTCTTCTGAAAAGGCTTTGGACAACAGGGCGCACATGCTCGCTGTTTACGCGTCTTGTAAATGCCACCAGGGTTGAAGAAGTGCTATCCAGAACCGACATTGCCGGTTTGCGACGTTCATAAGATGCTACCGTCACGGGATGCTGCACGTGTGGATGGAGTTAGTAATAAGGTCACTTTGTCAGAAAAGTGTGTCAGGTGGTTATAGGCATTCTTTCATATAGCATGCTGTTGCTGCTTTCTTAGCAGACTAAAGAGGACTGATGGCGCAGCCCTGGTTGGCTGCCAGGGTAATAACCACGTCTGCATATGGATGCAGTTATCATGGTAACTCTCAGGGATTGGACAAGCAATGGGTACACGTTTTGGGCCTTTAAATAAGCAGTAGTTTCATGGAACCGTCCTTTGTTTCGAAAATGACCCCTTATCCGAGAAACTTCGATATGAACACTGCATCAACCCCCATGAAACCTGCTTTCAGGCATCCCCGCATGAGGCTTCCTACCGCCAAATTTCACATTCTGAGTGCAAAGCTGGTGACCTTCATTGTTCATACTGTCCTCCAGGATTCACTCGCTTGCACTGGTACACTTTAATCTTCCCTCTTCGTGCACTCAAGCGCGCCGTGTGTGCACTTTCAAATGTGCTTGCGTGTAGCGGAAACCTGCAGTTGCCTTCTGAAGAGAAAAGACAATTGCTATAGCCATGCGCACTTCCAGATGTGCTTGTGTAGAGCGGAAACCTGCAGTTGCCTTCTAGAAAGAAATGCAAATACCACAACCACACTTTGGGTAGTTGCAACAGGGGCGGAGGCTACATCCACATATGGAAAGAAAATATGTCGAGCAGGTAACTACTAAAACTTGAAGTCGGCAGGGCTCGAATCTAGTTATAAAATATCAGCGGCGTGACACACTAACTTGAATGGGGCAGCGTCGTCCCATCACTTTGAAGGATGCACGTTCTCTCGTTTCATGCATTGCTGTGCTACGGGTAGAGTAGTATCCCCTGGCTCGGAAGATGCTCGTATAGCCTTATGCAGTCCACTATCCCATAAGGAAAGCCAGAGTCTATGATCTCTGAATGCTTTCTAGGTGCATGCCCCCAGAAGATTTCATCGTAGGAAGGCTAGGCAATGCTATGTGGTTTCTTCTTGCAGTTTTCGATTGAAATTGCTAGTGAAAGCCAAGCGACTATAAAACTTATATCGGCCTTTTGGTGCACTGCCGTAAGCTCCGGACAACCCGAGAACAGGGCTGGACATCCCAACGGTATTCCTTCGTATTGTGAAGTGAAAAAAATAGCTAGGACTTCGCCCTTAACCAGCGGGGTACATCAATTGATCCATAATCGTTGAGCATATTTGAGTAGCAATGACATTATCATTCTGTACTGAGAAGGAAAGAAGAGTGGAGCCATTGGTGCCAGTCACAATCGATTCTGGCAGCCGATTGTGTGGCTCGATACTAGATTCGAAGCAGGCTGCCAGCGACCCCTGAACTGGCATAAAATCACCATAATTATCGGATTCCTTTTCTGAGTGCTGTAAAATTCCCTGTTCTTCCCTTCCAACTTGCCCAAAGATCCCTTGCATTGGGCGCTTCGCTAGAAGGGCCCACCTTCTGGTGTCGTTGTTTCCAGCTTTTGTACCATAATCTTCCTCAACCGCACGGTGCCGTACACTTTACCTTTCGATGCGTCATGGGATGTTAAGCATTGGAGAAGCTCTCTTCTGACTCCGGCACTTCATGTGACACCCTAGATGCAGGGGTTTCATTGCCTGCCCCGTTCCAGGCAGTCAAGGCTTTCCCACCTCAGTTTTAGTTGGACCTCTGTCCATGATTATACCTGATTCTGCGAACACACGGAATAGCATTTCATTCAAGACGAAGCCAGCCTTCCCAGCTTTTTTCTCGTCATCCTCGAATCCGAACCACCCTTGGTCAAGGTTTTATTAGCTCTCACGCTGAACTAGGAACAAAAACTGGATCTCTTCCCATCTATTTTGCAGGTGCTGTCAGGTGCACGGGCAAGCGACGTAGTAGTGCTCCTGTTGGGACACGAGAAGCCGCATTTCTCTTCCTCGTGGATTGTGGTTCCTAGACGGCCCCAAAGCTACATGTAAATTCATCATCCTCCGGAGTTCGTGATTCCCACAGAGATGCTGAATGCCTTGTTGGGGTGCTGAATCATCATATGATGGAATCGTGCGGCTGTGACGTCTCTTCATAGTTTGGTACCCCTTCCATATCTTCGTTCCAGTCAACAGAACAGAGCAGTAAAGCGAACGACAAGAAAATGGTGCTTTCTGGATTCACCCTGTGAGCAGGAAGGGATGAACACCGTTTTCTTTTTCTGTATTTCTGGTTACTCTTAGCACTGCAGTCTAAACTGTCCGCACCCACGAATATAGAGGCCTCATGCCCGTAGGGCACCCCTTGCTGTGATATATTTTTGCGGTTGTTACTCAGCAATGATGCCATCCTCCTTTTTGCCTTCTTTTATTCTTCTTCTGACGTCTTTGTCGAGTGGGACTCATTCGCAAGCTGCGCAAAGCCGATTCACTATTGGCTTTTGGGTTCCTATGTCGCGTTGATCGCCTTCAGGCTGTCTCACTACCTTGGACAGTACCTGTCTGATGTAAGCTTGAGAAAGTACAATGAAGCAGGAGAATCTATATTAATTGTCATTTACGGCGTACACATGATTTTATGTTGCGGGTGCTGGTGTATTTGCTTTGCAGGATGGAGATGAGGATTTTATCCTATATCGTCAGAGGGGACCTCCTTTTTGGGTGAATGTGCTCATTCTGGGCGTTCTGTTTCCTTGTTTCTTCGGTTGGACGATCTTAGGCACATTCTGGTTCCTTGAAGTTCGAGATAAAACGCCATACTGTGTGAGCTTCTGTCTGTAATGCACACTCAACACATGAGGGTGTAGAATATTTTTACACATGTCAGACAGAAAGCTGCTGCTGTCTTCGTGTAAGAGACTGGCCACACTCTTGGTTAGCCATAATTTCCCCCGCTGTTCATTGTCTGTGTACTTCGCAGCTTCCCCGGGAGAGCCACCCTTGGTTCTTCGCCTTTTGGTTGGGGCTGTGTTATATTTGGATCCTGATATACATAATCTTCATCGGTAAGAAGGGCAGCAAGTGACCTTGGCTCGGGCTTCTTCGTATGCAGTAGCTAGCACTTAAGAAGCCTTCTCGTTTGTGCTATTCGGCTGCTTTTGGTTTTAGGTATAGCGGCAGTTTTCGAGTATCGCGCACGCAGAATAGAGGCAGACCTTCGCATCCTTCAAAATGAAGACATGATTCGGCGGTATGCGGCACACTGCATGTGTGTGGCCCTTTTTTACAAAAAAACTTGAACTGATGAGTTGTTACCGTCTGACGTTGTCATGGGATCGTTTTGGGCCGCTCAAGGACATATGTGCCGTGTTGTCAGAGTTCAATGCATCCAAATTCGTCGTGGGTGTGGCAATTGCAATGGGCAGGTGGGGACGCCTCCGACTTTTCTCCCAATATGGAATTTATATTTTCCGTCGCGGACTGACGACAGGTGTGTCTGAATTCGTAAGATAATCCACTTGCCGCAATCTTTGGCGCGTCGACATATGGGTGGATCTGTAACATGCGTAGCATCTATGCAGACATCTCACTGCTCCACCAGTATTGTTGGAATGCATTTTGATTCGTTGTAATGAAAAGGGTGTAAAGGAGGGTGCGCTCTTGCGTGTGCATCCTACGTCAGTTTTTGTGCGCCATATCCGACGATACAGTGGCTCTTGCGTGCTGCTGCTACTGTTGCTTGCTGATTTAGAACAAATTAGGAAGCTGCCCTCACACAAGCTAACCTGTGGTCCTATCGACTTGACGCCGTGTTCGATTTGCCTGGAGGAGTTTGTCAGAAATGACTGCGTCCGTGTTCTACAGCCTTGTGGCCACATATTCCACAAAAGGTCGGACAGGCTAGGGCATAAAGAAATATTGCGTTATCTTCTGGGGAACTATGACGTTTGGCTGTTTAGTTAAGAGTTGTAAGGTATTAAGCTAGCAATTACTGAAGCATACAATGCTGGGAGCCTCAGCCATTCTTTTTGGTGTTTGATGTGCTTGTGAACAGCTGCATCGATATTTGGCTGTTGCGCAACGCTGTTTGCCCCAATTGCAAATCACCCATATGCGCCAGCGCAGCCTGCCCTCGTATGCCAGAGGAGGAACCTGCTAGCGATGCAGAAACATGCACCACAACACCTGGGCGATCACACCCTACAAGTGAGTGCTAGCTTGGCTCCTGGCATTAAAGCTTGATAGATATAAAAACGTTGAAGTGCCCTCACACATGATGGGCGTTTAGTATATTTTTCTGCAGCTCTTACTTTCACTTCATTGCCATTGTGTCATGCAGGCAACATGCATGGAGAGCAGCAGGTCTGAAGCACCTTTCGGAGAGCATAGCGCATCAACTACAGTCACCACCAGCGGACTCCAGTTTCCGAAACACACCAAGGCAACAGAAAGGAAGGGTAGCACTAATTGATATATGCTTAAAGAGGCAGATTCCTGTGAGGTCATTATGGCTTTGGCCATTCTTGAGTGGCGGCCAAGTATTACACGTGGGTATTAACCGATGAACACAGGCGATTCTAAGGGTGTCTCCAAGCGTCCCATGTAGGTAAAAGAATCCCATGGCCTTTACCTGCATATGGCTTGGGGGATTGGCGTGGAGCTTGGCGTTTCATCTACACACTGGTGTACATTCATTTTTAGGCAAAGATTTTGAGGGATCGTTGCACGATTTCCTGCCCTTTTCCTAAGAAGGACAAACTCATTCTCACGGAAGGTGCAGAGAAAATCTGTGTTCTTGCTGAATTCGCGGCTTAGGCTTGGTAGGTCGTTTAAGATTAGGCTACATATTGAATGTTTATCTACGACGTCCATACAAACAGCATCGTTAGTAAGGAATGCTAAGGGTAAAGTTGGCCTTCTATACATTCCGCACTTCTCACTAATATTATTGCGCAGCTGTATAAAGAGTTTCAAATGATTGAATGCATTCAGATGTGCGCGAGAGCCTGGAGTCATTGAAAGGTGACCCCAAGGCGGTGACACATTTTTCGATTTTCATCGAGAACCATTTTGTGCAGCGTTTACATAGTCATTCATATCATCTAGTCAGAGATTTGTATGAATTGGACTCCCCTGAGTGCTCTATTTGTCCTTTTGAGATGTTACAGTTCCGCGTATGTAACAGACTTCGAGTTTGCAACACAGCGCATTGCAGGAGCCTTAGGTACGTGCAGAATGCAAAACTAGCTTTGTGATTTAAAAACGCGTACACAGGCTTATAGGGCTACGGGCGGTTTCAGGCAAAGGGCTACGCAATGAGGAAGACAGCTAGCAGTGGAGCCTACGGCCACAGGCAGAGGAAAAGCATCGCCTTCGGCCGGTAAAATAGCAGCACGATGAATCATATTGCCATATCGTAGAGATCGGCTTAAAAGTTTCATGTCTGCCAGTGGACGCCATTCTAAATGGTGGTTGAGGCACTGTCGGCGGCGGGCTGAGATCACCGTAGGTGTGAAATGCAGTCGGCAGCTAGCAACCAATCTGAGCTTTGATTCCTGGTCAAGACATCAGCACCAAACCCACCGCATATTTTATGTAAAATATACCTGTTTGTATATCAGATTCCTTTCGCGTGAGTTGCTGTTGCAGCTGCCTGAAAATCACTGCAGGCGCGTCTTTCCAGCCATCATCGGACCGCTGACACGCGCTCTCTCTAGGATAGGAGCTGTCCGAGGTGGACCTTTTGACATTTTATCGCCACAAGCATCTTTAATTTTTGATGTTCACGAGGGATAAAAGGATCACCAAATACACTCCGGTCGAAAATGCAACCGGAACAGTTGGGTGAACCATCGAGCACCACCGTCCCTTATACCAAGCTGAAGGGAGCCCGAGTTGCCGCCCCAGGAGAAATACCTGCTCGTCTTCTGCAGCTTTCAGAATTGGACGAGGCTCATAGGTCCAAAAGCCCTTCACGGCAGCCCGGGTACTGTGTGGATGAGCTCTGTACGTGTGGTCAGCACAAATGCATCCCGCAGAAGGCGCCTGTTGCCTTTGAAGGCAACTCCATTTATCGGCAAGAGTACGGACCGAAGCCTTTACCAACACCGTAAGTTATTCTGTGTAGCATGAGATGGCATTTTGCTGACCGGCTGTGAAGATGCCTTCAGGACGCTTGAAGCGCTACGCCCTACTTCAGCATAGCATGCAACTGCGTGAGTCGTGCTACTTCATTTCCACTAATTAAAGTATATCACCTAACCTCAATACTGCTTCTCCCTATTTCTTGTTTGCAGTCCCCAGCCAGTGCCGGTGAAGGTGCCACCTTCCTTGCCTTTTGAGGGAGAAAGCAGCTATAGATCGGAGTACGTCCCCAAGCCACTCCCACCCCCTGTCAAGCCCACGGAGGTAAAGCTACCACCATCATTACCGTTTGAGGAGACCACCGCATATCGAAGCGACTATGGACCCAAACCCCTTCCGCCGCCTACAAAGCCAATGGAAGTAAAGCTTCAGCCATCCCTCCCCTTTGAGGCAAACTCCTCGTACAGGTATTTCTTTTCCCCCCAACAGCATGAAAGCTTGTAGTTAAGGTAGCACTGGTTTAGAGCAAGCCTGCTGACAACGAAAGTTCCTGCCACTGTATCCACCTCCCCACCCCCTAATGAGCTCACCGTAGGAAAAAGGGCCTTTCCTAGGGTATTCACCTACTTATCACTACCGCTGTTATAGTTCACTAATGGAAGGGCCTCAAGCTGTTTGGTACTCAGGTCGGACTATTGTCCTAAGCCTCTGCCCGAGGTCGTACCCCCTACTCCTGTGGCACTTCCGACATCACTACCCTTCGAGGCAAACAGCGCATATCGCGAAGAGTTCGGGCCAAAGCCCTTGCCCAAGCCCCCTGTCCCACAGCAGGTCGTACTTCCCCCATCCCTCCCATTTGATGGGGATACCGTTTATCGTTCAGAGTTCGTGCGCAAGGAGAACCCCGTTTGCCAGCTTGCCCGCATGCCCCCCTACCCGCAGCCAGAGTATCCCAACAACCATGTCTTCTGGGATAAAAATGAAAAAACATGGTACTAGACTACCGCTACCATGCCGAACATTTCCCGGGCCTCCTTAACAAAGTCAGGGAGAGGCTGTAGAAAAAGAAGGATATCGCTTTTTGGCATTGTCACCCAATCGTGGTTACTGGCACGCGCCCCATGTGTATGCGGATAGCATCGTTGGTGCATTCAAGGGCCTTCCCTCTAATACGGGGAATCGAACTGTGCTGGGCCCCAGGTGAGAGGCCAGGGCTTCCACGCGTCATAGTGCGGCCGAATCTTTGCACGGCTAGGCAGCTGGGTTTTGATAGAACCTCATTTGTAAAACCGCTCAGGCTATAGCCTTTTCCATGTAGGCATTCGTTAGTTATAGTTGGCGGGTAAGCTTCTTAGTTGACATGATAGGCAATGGGGGTGATTAATCTGATGCCCTCTATTCGTCACGCTCGAATCCGCGCAAATAATTTCGAGCATGCAGTATCCACAGGGGCTCATATAGCTACGTTCGCGACTTCAGCAGGATGCCACTTCCTATTTGACACGAAGTGTGTGTCGTTGCTTAAGCGCGCACTCCTCCGCTGCAGTAAGTGCTCTGGAGAAAAATATGCGCTGTTTTATTCTGCAAGTTGAATGGATTCTAGCCTGCTTTGGGTCGAGCGTTTGGCATCTTATGGCAGAGAAGCATGGATTATGTTGAAGCTATCACCCGTTGGTGGCACACTGCACAGGCGTAAGAAAGTCGTTATGGCGCAAGCCTCTTGCCCGCCGCACATCCTACAGCATCTGTGTCGTTGGCCCTAAAGCCGTGCGACGAAAGGCGGTTGTAAGTTCACAAGTCAGGTGCGGCAGAGTTTGTAGAAGCCCGTCTGTTTGCGTTTCGGCCTAGGCTTTCGTGCTCCTTTTCGACCAACACTGGTTCTGTGGGACCGGCAGTTGCTTGTTTTTGTGGTGTCAACGGCGTAGTCATGCTTTTCCAGCACCTCAGATTGTAGTTCGCGTGGGCAATCACACCGTCCATCAAGTAGAGCGCAGTGCTGATAGGCTCCAGTGATGCACTTCTGGCATGCGCCAACGGCGTTCCCACTTGGCGTTCCAAGCAGGACCTTATTTCCGTCGCAAGAGGCAGCACAATATATTCTAGGAAACCACACTGGGCTGCAGGTAGTTCGGCTGCCTTTCGACGGTCGCAGAGGGGCGATATTGCAAGTCCTAGCCGCTCTTCCACGTCACCCTGCAGATGGGTAATGAACGCGCAGAGCTCTTGTATGAAGTTTCTGCTGGACGACCTAACTAGAGAAGCGTCAGAGCAAGGGTCTATTGCTTCTCCCTATTTTGCTCCAGTGCGGGAAGTTGATTCGTTGACGTGTTCCGCTTGCTTTTTAAAGGGGGGAAATGCCTGCTGTTAGTGCGTGTGGTACGTGGCGAGCATACCTGCTTACAAAACTCTTCATTAACTCGGCTGGCCCAGATGTAATGCTGCTCCCAGGCCAGCATGGAGTGTCCGATATCTCCTGTTTTTATTAGCAGCTTTGCCAACATCCACCTATCTTCTTCGTTGAAGGAGACTGAAAAGGCTGGGGATGCAATGCGTGCACGGAAGGAAGAGAGAATGGGAAAATGTTGCGCCATGTCAGTCGCGAGGATCAATTCTATCACTTGCTTCCTAAATTGTCGATATGCCCCTGCAGAGAGTCCCTGCACGCAAAGCAACCCCTTCAGCAGCCCACTTCCCCTGAGTAAAAAGCATGATGTGCCCCAGCGCGTTTATAGCCTCCCTAGTTGAAGAAGAAGGAATTCGGTCTTAGCAGTGCAATCTTGTATTTTGCCATCTTGTAGGAAATTACACTTTTCTTGGCGAACCTTTAGTATTCCTCCATCAACACCTGCTGTGGCTGATATTGTTTTAAAAGTGATATATGAATGGTAGTTTTCCAGGACGGCGTTGTCGTTGTAGACGAGAGCAAGGGACTGATTAGTTGACACTAGAAAAGCATTGTTGAGCCCTGGGTGCCCAACATCATGGCCAAGAGCGGCAATACACATGATTAGTTCATCGTCTAGCGCCTTCCGAGAGGCCACCGAAGCTTCCAAATGAGTGACGGAACTTGTACTCGGCAGAAGGAGCCTCTCCTCTCGTGAGGGCACGTGTTTGCATGACACGGTATTGCCACGTGTTAGGGTTTGCGTCGAAGGGGCAGCCGCTAAAAGAATTTCGGTGGGGCTTCCCAGACGAAGTTGACACGTACGGGAAAGCCCAGCTATTCGAGACAGCATTACTGAGAGGTGTGCAACCATGGCACCGTGCAAGCGATTGTGGTAGAGATTTGGAAGATATTGGTCTTGCAGCAACTTGAGGAAAGCGTAAAGAGCAGATGGGGAGCAGGCTAGGCCACCGTCTCTTACGTGGGGCAACATGAGCTGCAATCCGACTAGTACGAGGCACTGAGTTAGGTAGATCGACACAAAGCGCAAGAAAGCACAGGACACATTAAAACAGTGTGGGGAAAGCCGCAAATGCAAAGCGCCTACAGAACTTGCAATATAGCCAATCCGAGGGTGAGGCAGTAACAAAACGGCTGGATTGCAGCTTCTTACATTTTCATTTGTCGCCCGGTCTAAAGCGAACATGTCGATAGTCCACTCAGTCCCTATGGTTCCAATGGTGCTACTGACAGATGGGCACTTTAGAGCCTCCTCGATTGCTGAGTCCGACTCTGCGAAGTACTCTCCCCAGAGTGGGCTCGCCTGTGGAGTACAACCCCCTTCAGTGAGTTCAACCGCGCTGTGGATATCCGCTCGTAACCCAGATACGGTTACGGTGCTTCGGGTCACGGCGTCTCTCCGCTTGGCATGTCCTACTGGGGTATGCCGCATATCTTCACGTGAGTCTTGGTTTTGGAGGTTTGTGACGTCGTGTAGATTTTCACTATTGTCTTGCGCTGTTGTTCCTTGCTCGGCGTGAGTTTCCGGAGCTGTATCCGTAGTCTCTTTGCTTTCCGTATTCTTCATTGCTAGTGTAGGCAGTGACCACAAGGTACTACACGCAACCGCAGTAGCATCGGCCAATCCCAGGTTAGGTGTCAAGTATGCAGATTCCACTTCAGGCAAGCAGATGCCTTCATGAATAGGAATATCTAGTGGCTGAAAAGCAGCTGCTTCAGAAGTCGGCTCGTGATGGGCACCTTCCTGTTGACGAGGAGTGATTGCTACCCGGCAGGTCCCAGTAGGGAAACTGGTGTCTGTGCGGGATCTTCCGCGTAACGCGTTTACAGCAGAGACAGTTTGCACATCATGTGCACCCGCTAATATGGAATCTTGGCGCACGTAGGGTTCGATGAATTTCTTATACAACACTTGCATCTCGGGTGGGACTTCGGGCGAGAGCCAGTTGACAGCATACATATCCCTTCCACTGGTGAGAACCCCCAAACACTTGGATTGAAGTGCAGTGACCTGCAGGAGAGTGTCTCTTATTGGCATTTCCAAGCTATTAGGATCAATAGAGCTCAGAGAGATTCCCATTTGCTTAAGCAGTCCTACGAGCTGTTCCAGCATGTTCTTTCCAGTGGCGCGCTGTGATTTATTCTCTTCCTCGATTCTTTGCAGTTTTGCTGAAATAGCTGAAACGCTATGGAATGCCTTACGATGCATTAATTCACTCATATAGGCGCCTGCATGGCAGGCTGCGATAACAACGCCTGTTGCCAGTCCGACAGTCCATGAGAAGACGAAAAACGAATATGGAAACCCAAGCTGCACGCCTCCGACTGTGCAGGTCACTAGGAGACTTAAAAGCAGGAGCGAAAGGAGCTTGTGGAAGTGGTAGAGCTTTCTTCTCCGTATTAAACAAACCAAGTCGATTAAAACGCTTCCCACGATACTCCTCAAAAAAGTGGAAGTCATGATAGTTTGTACTGGAGTTATTAGCCCCTGTACAACGAGAGCAGTATTCACAAACAATTTGGCCAGAAGATTTTCACTCAGAGAAGGACTGAGTGAGCTTGTGTTGCTTAGATGGAATCTTTACTACCTGTGTAGTAACCTGCTGCTGTTGGGAAAAAAGGGCACCTTCTCACCTGTCCATGCAGTCCATCAGAGCTTGCCTCAGATTCATGAAGCAGGAGGACCAATGAGGGGCGAACTGAGCTGAGGAGAGAGGTGCTCAGTATTATTGTGACTGTGGTTATCTCTGTGTGGTTCCTTAAAAGTGGAAGGTAGCCCGATGCTGCAAGCAGTACCTGGAGAAGCACCTCAATAACGTCCAGGAATACGAGCAACCAAGCTAAGGAGGAACGTAAGTCCCGAGATGCCAACTGATTCGATACTGAAGAGAAATCACTTTCCCCTACGGTTTGTCCCACCGAACTCAGCATTGGGGCAGAGAGAGTAATAATCCACTCTGGCAAGTCGTACATCGTGTTTAAGAGGATAGTCAGTACTCCGACAATTACGAGGCGTTTGACGCGTGCGTGCCGCAGAAACTCCCCGTAAGAGCGTTCCACCTCAGGATCCTTGAAAACCAGGGTCATATGCCGATGGAATCGGGGATCCTTCTTCTGGGGGAAGGTTTCTTGTCTGTAAACGTTATCCACTGCTCGATGGGCACGAACTGGATACTCTGCAGGCTCTTTAAACAGGTGGGTTCTGCTACCACCACTCGTTTTACTCCTGCAACAAAACAGAAGAATCGGAGTACAACCAATTTCGCTTTCAAGTACTGGCAGAAGCAGGAGGCGTTACAGTACGCCGCTCTGAGAGATGCGGAAAGCATCTGCTGTGAGCTTTCCTGTCTTTATTACGAAGCATTGAACACACCAAAACGTCGAAGATAAGCGATCCTTCATGCGCCACAGGAGGCTGTCTGCGTTTTGAAGTCCCTGCATCTTTGTGCACCCGCCGCTAGTCTGGGCATTGCCCTCAGTCCCAGCAAGGGGTATGTCAAACTGTGGGCCTTGACGTTCTACTGGTTGCTGAGCTTGATAAGGGGCTTTTCGTGGCTCCACAGCGCTGGATAAGTCGCAGTCTGTCGCCGATTTATAAAGCGATGAAGCTCGCAGCCTCCCCTGCGGAGAACGCTCTGTACTGATGTTCCCCCATCTGACTTTGAAGGGGTTATATTGTAGGCAGCTTTTTTCTCCATTAGGAGCTCCTCCGCCTGCATCAGGTATATTTACAGCCTCGACCCGCAGCACATTACCATTGCTCCCCCTTGTTGCGCCAGTCCGAAAGCCATTTTGCTGACTATGGGTGCTAGTGCTGTTAGCTGGAAAGCCGGCAACTGCTGTAGCTTTTCCAACGTAGGGGGAAGTCAGCGCACTTGACTTGGCGAGAACGACCTCCCCCACCGCTCTGGCGGCATGGGGTGAAAGTTCATGGTGGCCAATGCTTGACACTCTCCCGTCTTGAACTCTAGGCTTGTATTCTGGCTCTTCTTTAATCTCCGGCGACGCATACACTTCCAGCATTGAGCATGTCACTGCCTGCTGAGGGGACAGCCGGTCGCTGCTGCGGCCGTGCCGCGCTTCTCCAAAATGACTCCTGGCGGGGGGCCACCGCGGGGACAGGTAAGCGGGAACAACCTGCCAAGGAGGGCCACTGCTACAGAGGCATAAGCCTTCAGATAGAGAGACTGGGATGGTTGTAGGGGGTGCTCCTACATCTTGAGAGTGCGTGTGGCTCAAGGGAATAACCGAATTGCTGGAATGACTGAACTCTGAAGCAATACCTGCCTTGCTTTCCCGCCTGCTTTCCCGTGGGATAGTCGTACATCCAGCTGAAGCAAGAGAAACAGGTGCATCGGCAGAGGCCGTAGAAGGCCTGGACACGTGGTTCACAGTTGGGTTAAGGTCTGAGATTAGCAGATCCTCGACCCAGTGTTTGACTACACGGTACGCCACAGCTAATCTCGAGGGCCCAGAAGTCTGGGAAGACGGGGAAGGCCGGCGTGAATTACTGTTGCCTGAGCCAGTTTTGTGCATGGAAGACCCTCCGCCTTGCACTCCAAGAGGCACCCTAGGAAAACTGCCTTTGTCGAATTGAGGTCCCCACATCGTGGCGTTGCAGCTGTCGCTGGGCCTGAGTGGCGGCGTCATTCCAGTCCAGCAGAGACACCGCTACAGTACCATGGCAATGCTATCTGCATAACTGATTGTTGCAGTCTTCGTTGTCTTTCAAAAACTGGTTGGCGGCTCTGTATAGCAGCTGCTGTCAAAGTGCTGGGAGACGCAAACAAATGGGGCAGTCAGGCACGGATAGATGGCGGAATAAGGATTTGTTTCCGCTCAAATAGTATCTAAAATACAGAGGCGGCCTCGTTTGCGCTGAGCATCTTTCTAGAGAGGACAACGATGGTCATCCTGTGGTTCACGCTTCCCGCGCTGACAGCCTGCGGCGCTAGCTCACTTAGGTCTTCCAAAACTGGCTTAATTGATTAATTTTACCACATTAGCCGGCTCTGATGGAACTTCTGTCCTCTTGTGTGCATGTTTAGTGCCAGGTATTCCCTGCCACGGGCATACGCCTACGCCTACAGACTCATCTGTACAGCAGAGCGTTGTCTTTGCCCCAAGCACTTTGAAATCCGAAGATTAGCCAGTATGGTGCTACAAAAAAGAGGGAAAGTAGCAAAAAGATCCCTAATTACCAGTCTACCGGGCTCGGCTGCCAGGGAAGCTGTGGAGACGATCTAGTCAGCTGTTTCGCGATGCAGCGATCAGCCCTGCCTCGAAGTACGTTCTCTCTAATTATGAATGAAACTCTTCAATTTTTGCACAATTATGTGTTTTTGGCAGTGACCATCGCCTTGATACGGCCTGCCAAACAGGTTTCGTGGGCATTTCCATGCGGAGCGCTCAGGATTGCCGGTCGAAGGGACCCACTATTGGGACCAGGAGGTCGTAAACCTTCAAAACTAGGGCCCAGAAGTAGCAAACTCACCAATTATACAAGGTATAATTCTACCAATCAAGGATATGGAGTTGTTAAGCCACTCGCGGTACGGCGCAGTGCCTGTATAAGTCTTTTCATGTCACCGATTTCCAATGATGAGGAGTATTTTGCTTATATCTTTATTTTCCCTGGAGATAGCCATTTTTCCACAGCAATTAGAAACAAAGCCGCAATGATGCCAGCCAGTGTCTATAAATGTATGTCCAGCACCATTCTATTTTTCGTAGAGAGTTTCCATTAGCAGGTATGCATGCCGATTGCTTAGAATCCTGGTCAGCCACGCACCAAACGCATGGTGGAGCACGAATCTATGGGTCTAAACAGATTGTAGGAAGCTCAAAGCAAGGCAAAGTTTTGTGGAGGGCCCGACAAGCCAGCCAGAGTGTGTGCGTATACATGTAGTCTAGTGTGTTGAACGGCTTGTGTGTTCGCTTTTGGCGTTTTCGTGGAACTATAGATGAATAGATTTAAAGAAAACGCATTTGCAGTTGCACTGGATGGGTCCCTGGTGCCCATGTTGCTGAATGGGGTACGAGTCGGAGGCCGGAGGGGAGAAGGCTTGCCCGGGCTAGGTACAGAATCTCTCCGTGTCAAAAGCGAAGAAAGAGGAGGACAGTATCGGGGTTGAAGATAAGAATCTCACTTGAGCGCAAGTCTGAAGCCAGATATAGGAGCGCTGTTCATCCGAGCGTTGATAGTTGAAGTGGGCTTGTGAATTCTACCGGCCTGTCACGTTCAAGAGGGTAAACAAAAATATCCCCCCGTAGTGCAGTAGACGAGCCTCACCTTTCAGAGTTGTATGCAGATTGGGGAGCCATAGGCAAGTAAGAAAGAGACTGATAAAAGGGAGAGCTTAGCTGCCTAAAGTTTGGATCCTGCATCTAGTTACGATGTTCCGAACAGGTTTGGGGCAGGTATTGATGATCAGACTATACCTGCGCCGATACCATACTCGGGTAGTAGAGTGGCGGGATAGTGGGAGTGGCCAATGCTTGAGGTATCCCTGCTAGCAATTGATTCTGCTGCATTTGAAGGTCTGGAGTTATTGCCTGCAACGAGGCAGCTCCAGGAACTTGAGTGAACTGTTGAACCCATGTCTGCATGGACGTGTTACGGCTTGTAGCATCTCCACCAGGTTGTCGAGCCGATATGGCAGATTGAACGAGTGACTGAGCACCAGAGAAACATGCTAGACTTTGAGCGCCACTAAAAATCTCCAACCCACTGCAAGTTTGTCAGGAGCGAACCCGTAGCCCCGAATGCCCGCCTGTCTCGCCGAATCGGTCACGTTAGCCTTGGTGATTTGTTTCAGCGTTTCTATGTTTTCAGGCTTTAGGAGCTTCGTCAAAGCTCGGATCTGATAAATTTCATGACTCAGGCGGGCGTTCTATTCGATGCCGGCACCCTTACGGATTTCTTGAAATCGTCATACTCCTCCTTCGGAACTGTACTCAACATAAATATTAATGGTATTACACGAAACCATACAAATTTTCTTACCCCCAACAAACTTCGGCATTCGCACTCCCGAATCAGCAGGCGCTACACCTGAATCCATGTCCAAGGACAGCAGGGAAACCGCAGAAAATTCATACCTTTGGATTCAATTTTCTCATTCTGAATGGCAGAATCTGGTAAGGTGAAGCTAGAAGTTGAGCTGACACCATCGTTTTCGATTAATTGACGTATGTTGGCTTCATGCGTCGACCGGATTCTCCGTGACCTTGGCGGGATCTCCGAAGTATCCGCTACTACAAGTGACGTAGCAGCAACTAGCAATATTCCGAGACGCATCTTCAAGCTGGGTTCAGATGCGAACTCGCCCCATTGTTAACGAACGACCATGTACGCCCATGAGTACCATGAAGAGAATACCCACGCGCGCACTGTTCTGGTGCGTTCGTACACTGCATTTAATAAGGAGCTAAAGTGCCTATGAGCACTAAAGGGATAAAGAAAAGAGATAAACGATATGTTAGCACCATTAGAAATTGGAATGGTTAGACGAAGCCGTTTGCGCGCAGACCTTGTTGCTGAAAAACAGGGATCTGCAGTTTCAGGGACTTTGAGAACGTTACCACTGAAATACACGTTCGTTGACACTAGCTGAAACGAACACTGTCACTTCTCGCACCATATTTTTTGTGCAGAAATGAACAAATCGCTGACTGCAGTCTTGCAATATCGGCGATGCCCTTCACTACGTCAAAATTCAATAATATACCTTCCACGTTGTACTGATCAAGCATTGGCCTAGTAAGTTTTTCATGTGTGTCTAGTCGTCTTTGGATTGTTTCAAGTGTGTCATCTACACGGCTGACTAACGGAGCATTTCCACCACATTTGCTGCAGTCCTTTCTAGGCAATATGGCAGGCATTTCATATGGTGTATCGCGGATATCTGCGGTGTTGAAATTCTCCCCACACTTTTTGCATACTCTTCTAGCCAAGAGCTTCTGCAAAAGTATATTGCTTGGCAGGCGGAAATTCACGCATACGTGGGGCCCGGCGAAACCCCGCAGCATTTCAGCTTGTGGGAGTGTCCTGGGGAAACCGTCGAGAATCCAGGATTTATGACCTGAGTTGCTGTACATATAGTTCTTGCACAATTGGGCAACGATGCTGTCAGGGATAAGCAAGCCCTCTTCGACACTGGACTTCAACTGTACGCCAGCAGAGAAATTGGCTAGCTCCCCGCGAATTAGGTCTCCAGCAGAAACATGGCAGATACCCCAGTGCTTTGCTAGTATCTTTCCATAGGTTCCCTTGCCAGATCCTGGAGGCCCGGCAAAAATGATTGTAAAGCCTTTCCGAATCCAATCGGGATGTCGAGTCATTCGTTTTGCGTATTCTGTGACAGCCTAGGCCCCTATGTTCCAGAAACGAATAGGCCGCCCCTAGGGTCAAGAGCCTGAAATCTGGTTAGAAATGGAAAATTTTAAACAGGTACTGCAGGCAATAGCACGGAGCGCCGCGTGCCGTGAACAATTGCAGGACTTTCCAGAGCAGTGTCGCCAACCACAGCCCATATCCACCGGCATTCTCATGGAAAAGCAGCATATAATGCATATATAAAAGAGATTCGTTAATCAGATTGTACAAAACCGCAACATATCTTGTGCAGACATGCATTTGATTAAGAGGGGGCCCCAGTATGCACAGCCCCACAAGATGTTTCGCATTCTCGTTTGCCTCAATATGCCCACAGGAAGGTCGTTTAAATCCACTCATTGACTTGTGATTACACCATAGGGGCGGTGCACTGCTTTGGCTTTCCGTCTCAGCACAATTCTGCCCCGTGTAGTTAGTTGTGTTATTTGCCAACTGAATTTGAGTTATCTCCCTCGATAGCTACGAAAAAAATGCCCTTGAGCCAGGGCATAGGGACAAGATGCAACCCTTTCCTTCCTCACTTGAAGACTCCACATTGATAATTAACAAATACTGCAATGATAAACACGACGGGAAGCTTGTTTGTACCGTGGATCCTATCAAAGGTAGAACGCTTTATGCGACTAGACCTTTTGCAATTGGTGAGCTTATTCTGGAGGAGCCACCTCTTCACGCAGTCAGGCTTGATCCAAGCAACCCGACCTGCGTGAAGTTGATGGAGTTGTGTGACAAATGCTCCTTCTTGCACCCTCCAATTTGGTGAGGCTGCCACGAGAGCGTATCAAAATTAATGTGAAAGGTGACTCAGTACCGCCACAGTTGCTCGCGGGTGAGTAACCCGCATTGCACAATTACTGGTACGCTATTTATATGGCCTTTTACAGGTATTGGTGCGCGCTGAATTCGGTTCTGGTGGAGGATGACCCTCCTGTTGAGGGCCTGAAGGCCATCACAAAGAGGCAGTGGGACCTTCTTCGCATCCTTTTTATACCAGAAGGTACCAAACCAAGCTCAGAGGGTACGTGTTTGGAAAATGCACTTTCTTTGGTCATCATGAATTAGTTTGATCAACTCGAGCCATACTTTTCTTGCATCGCAATGGGTTTTGAATTGCAGCCATCACTCTTGTTGACTCCATGGGCTTACGTGGGATAGTGAAGGACATCGATATGGAAATCATGATACAAGTAAGGCTCCCTTGAAATAGCAGATTAAGTAATTCTACACAACATGGCGTGGTCCCCGGACAAATCAGGACTGCCGTTGTGCGTGTCTTCCCCAGATTTGGCTCCACAATTGCTTCGAACACCATAGGTCCCCCGAAGGGTACGCCATTTACTTCATGCCTTCCTTCTGTTCTCATTCGTGTCTCCCTAATGCCCTATGGTGCACGGACAACGACTCCAACTTTCGGCTTTTCCCCCGAGCCACCATAAGGTAAGCGGATAACTAAGGCAGGAAAAGGTCTAAAAACAAGCATTTCAACCAGCCTAGGCCTAGTTAGTTGACTGCAATATTGGACCTTCATGTTCTGTGCCCTTGGGAACGAGTGCAAAGAGGTATCCATAGAAGGAATGATGGGGTTGACTCCGCCTTGATAGCTAGGATACAATATTATAGTCATCCACTGAATCGTCAGCATTGCTGTATCACAAGAGGAATTTTCAATGTTTACAGCGCCGGTGACGAAATCACGCTGACGTACTTGTCAGAGGATGATATGTTACGTAACACATCGTACCGCCGAGAACTGCTTGACGGAGCAAAGGACTTCAACTGCATGTGCGAAAGGTGGGACTCTGGCATGGACTGTGGCAGATGATTACACATGTGAATAACTTCTGGCTTCTGAAGATTTTCCATTATGTGAACGGAGCTGCTTGTGTGTCTCGTTAGGTGTGCCTCTCCTGTAGACTTTTCGCGCGGCTTCCGCTGTCCTGGCTGCCGGAAAGGCGTCATTTACGTTCAGTAAGAGTACATATTACCAGTTGCCCTTGCCACCCCATGTGCTTAGTGTTGTGAATACAAACCGATACTCAATACCATGCTTACTAGCACCTGATAAAGGCTGATTTGGGGTGCCCGTTCCAGACAAATTCAGGCCGGCTGACTGTTATGCGCAGTGCTGATGAAACTGGATCCAGGAACGCTTTTAGGGGTACTCTGCTTATGGATCCGGACGAAGAACAGCCAGCGGCTGTCCTACCAAGGTCGGCCAAGGACAACATGTATGATTGTTCCATTCCAAACGAGAGAGGACCAGATTCTTGGCGACAGTCTCTTGCACCCCAGCAGCTGTATCCTGACACCGCCCGCGGGTCTGCTGCACATATGGATGGGATGAAGAACTCAGGAGTTTCAGGAGACATCAAATTATACACCATTTGGTCTCGGTTGCTGTCTGAAGAAACCAAACTTGGAATATTTGATAGTAGTGCTGCTGGAGGGGCTGATGCATCAGCGAATGAGGGGAAGAGCTGCTCAGCTAACGGCGATCTGCTTCCCAGGGAAAAGGCACTGTCTGAGGGTGCTACTGTATCTGAATTGGGATCACCTGCAGAACTGAATCAAGTGCTACACTTAACTTCCCCTCAAGTGGCCTATCGAGCGTTGCAGATTCCGCGGACCGGTCGCTGCTGCGTGTGCCACTTTACATGGACGGAACATGAGAAAAAGCGGGCATTGGCTGTAGAGAAAACCATGGAGGCTGCAGCCACCACCGTGGATGAACTGGGCAGTGAATCCGTTGGCCATTCACCCGTTATGAGTCATTCTGGTGGATCTAGTCGATCGGAGATTCCCCAGTCGTTGTACTCAGACGAAAGTGAAGATGCAGGTAAGCTCTCAGCTTTACTGTATAGTGCGCATATTCGTGGTCATGCCGACTCAAAGTAGATTAGTTTTCTGACTTTTGACTGCCTGCTTTTGCACATTTTTGCCTCTCTTCGGTGACTGCCTATAGCAGATGCAGGAGCTTACAAGGTTCTGCGCCATCTCGACGTACAAACGTTACTTCAGATACTCAAAAAAATGTGGAATATGCTGGATAAACACGAGAGGCTAGTTGTTGACTCTGTCATAAGACTAACTTTCAAAACTCATTGGTATGAATACAGAAATTCGTTCTGCTCATGTCGTACTTCTTTGCAGCTGACTCATGTGGAGATGTGCTGCGGACAAACCTTGGGAATGCGCTTTTCCTCCATTACTTTCACCTACCAGTCTGCAAACTGTGGGCCTCTTTTTCAGGATCGCCGCTCAGTGGTTTCGCTTTCGAGAGTCTAATTCAGCGGCTAGCCGGAAGCTACTTCACCTTGATCGTCTTGTATGGCAATACCGCAATTTGTACCCTGGCCTTACACCGGCCCTTGCATGGGCTATCTGGGACGTTGCACTGGCGGTGCTCGCTGTTGGAGTAAGGCCACGACTCTTCTCGAGTTCCACCCGCCACTATGAAGTTGCTAATGATTTACTGTGTTACTCAATTTTGCTCAAATTTCAAACAAAATCCGTACACCAGCACAGTGCGGCTGCATGTTCATGACTTCGCTACAGGAGGGTTCCAAGTTGAAGAGGTCTACAAACTTCAGACGCTACGCTGACCAGTGTATCACCAGCTCATACACGGAGTCAGTATTGATATTATCAGCGCTTTTTGGCTCTGATGGCTCATTCCCAGCGTCTATTACCAACAACTACTCAATGGTCTACGCAGAGTGCAAGGAAAGGATAATGCGACGAATCGGCCCTAGCTTGAAAAGAGCTGCAACTGCCACAGAGTGCTCGACCAGCTACACATTGGCACCGCAAAATGGGATTCATCTTCCAAAGGTGTGGCCGTGCTACATCAGTTCTTGTGCAGATATCGCAATCACTACCGCCGCCGATTTCACACTAATTCCTGGGAGGTAAGCATGGTATGGACAGTGAATTTTGCGCCGTCAGTGGGAAAATTTGTAGAAAATCCTGCTCCCCCCGTTGCTGATCTTCCCCTGAGACCTTCGATTTGCTAGCATAGCGTTGCATTGTGTACAAGAGTGAATCTAAAGGTATACAGGACAGTACGTTCATCCTGCTGCATAATGTGATGTTCCCGCTGCAGCATGATACTTGAGGCATATTGCAGTGCGCAGTAGTTGGCATCGGCTATGGAATGGAGTGATCAAATTATTTTTTGTCCGAACTTGACCACAGAAAGGTGACTGCTTGTAGTACACTGGGGTATTGCTTTCACCGGAATCTGGTGTGCAAAGAATGCTCGAATATAGGGTCGCTTTTTCGGTATGGGTTACGCTGTAGAGAACTAGTTATTTAGAAATGGCGTAGCGCTGGTGTGTCTTACTGGCCTATGAGGTATCCCATCGCTGAGAGCGACGACTGGGCTAAGGGCACCTAAGGAAGAGTGTCAATGCACTCCAAAACTTCCAAGACAAGTAACTGACTACTCTCGAGTGCTGCATTCTAAGTTGCTGCGGACGTCACTAACGCTTTCTTTGAAAAGCACTGTGAAATAAGCTACGGTTAAGGGATTTGTGTTTACTGCACGTGGGCTACTACAAGGCATGCGAATTCGAGCGGTCGCTGTGGTGCAAAACCACGAGCTGACCGCGCTTGGTCCCCTGGCACTTTGAACAACTCATGGCAATCGCCCTGTAAGTGCCCAGGAAAATTCCATGCTGCGGGAATGAGCGTCCCGGCACAAGCCGCTTCTTCACTTTCCAGTATCATACCGAAATGACTTCCCCTGGCTTAAGCTGATGCAAGATCCTACGCCACCCTTACGGCGAAATGTGACGCAGCGAGTCGTGTTCCTTCTGGAACTGTTTTTCTAGCCGACCGCTGCAGTTCGCAAACGTCGCCCCACACTTTGCGCCGCGAGTCCCCAGTGCTTATTGCGTTCCTCGTAAGTAGACAAATTTCAGATTTAACCAATCAGGTGCGCAATAAAGGGTTTATGTGCGGCGTTTGGGTGTAAGCGCCGATGTCGACAACCCACTATAGGAATTTACTGCCACCTTTGGTGACCCTTCCAAAGGAGGCATTGATATCTTTAACGCCCCCAGCCGTCCACGAACACAGCGCATCTGTGCAGACTACACGAAGATAAACCTGCGCCTGCACCTTCCACAAGAGTGCAGCCTTTGCAGATACGCATCGTAGGTAGACGCTAGTAGCAGCTTGCAGTCAACCTACCAGCGGCCAACCCCAACAAGCTGCTGTTCTAACTGAGGACTTGGGGAACAAGCAGTCCTCATCTCTACACACACGAGGTCTCCATGAAAGGCTCGTTCAAGATCACACGATGGGCGCTCCAGATCATTAGATTTCGGGCAGACACATGCTTAAACAAAAACGAATGGCTGGATTTCCCTCAGAAACCCACTTCGCTGATTGTTGAAGTAATCCCACATCATGATTACTACAGCTTTCAGCAATGGTGGAACAGAAACCGATCTATCCGGCGAAGCAAAAGCTACTCTTCAACTGTTGCTGGATATAAATTCAAGGAACTGTTGCCTTGAACTCCATTACAAAGAAAAAAACGTCACATTTGGACATTGAAATATAATTGGATCCCACAAGAACCTGCATTCAGTGCCTCTCTAATGAGTTGATTGTATATACCGATGCTCCCTAGACAGGAAGAGCTACTATGCAATGCCGTTGCTCACTACGGCAAGCAAACTTGAGCTTCATCCCATAACTTTTCAACCATAATTTCCGGTAATAGGCAAAACGAATGTGCGTAATGCAACAGAGCTCGCAAGCCACTATGTTCGATACACAACAATCAAAACGTTTAGGCCTTGGACATCTCAATCAGCGCGGATACATCAACTTCCGGCCCTAAATCTCTAAGCTTCAGGAGGAGCTGGAGTATCTGACCCATGGAGCTCTCACTCGAAAGCCCTTCTTGGATTAAGCGAAGTCCTGGCAAAAACAACTGCTTGTTTTTCTCAGCCGTTTCGCAGGCCTCTTCAATCGCATCCTTTGTCATATCCAGAATGTTAGCTGTGGCACATACAGTCAAAGAAAAACACGACAAGCTACTTACTTCGACATAAGCGGAACACACTCATTCGTTAAAAGCTACCTGGAAACTCTAGAAGACATTCTCACAAGAAGAGTTATCCAATTGATGGTATGTCACCGTTTGCACTACCCAGTACCTTCTGGCTGTTCACAATGGCTTACTCGATGAAATAAGGCTTTCCGCCTCGAGGATAAGCTCGCAAATGACTGAGTGGACAAAGGAATCGGAGTCCAGACCTTGTTTAGCAAGGGTTGCAAGAAGAAGTTGCAAGTAAGCTTGCAGCCCTGAGCTGATCGCAGCCGCCTGGGCTACCTGGGTAGCAAATCCTCTTGCTACTGCCTGAGTGACAACAATCCGCACACTTGTCAGTAGCTAGACCGCACACATTCACGTCAGGCTGTCCTCTGCTTGGCCTTCATGCTTGAATACAGAGGGTCTCGAAGCACTAGGGTCATATTTCCTTACAAGCACATCATCAATCTTTTTTCCCCGACCAGCGCTATCCAGAACAGAGTCAATGGCTGTTTTGACTCTTGGCCAATCTTCATCAGAGGCCCTTCTCGCCGCTTGTGCATGGACGTTCAAGTAGGTAGATAATGCCCTACGTTTCCAGGGGTCCAAACTTTCCTCGGAGGTGAGCGATTCCACTGCCTGGTGGGCGGTTGCGACGAGCTGAAGCGGTGCCTTGTTATCCTCTAGTTCCCACTCAGGGGTCACATAATTCATCCAAAGTTCTTCATTAATCGGAGGGCTAAACATTTTTTGCATTAGCAAAATAGATGCGATCTGAGCCACAGGATCACAGGCATGAGCTCAGCATTCTGTGGATGCTATTTGCTCCATTCCTCCAGGTCACACTGAATGAACATGTACAGAGTAAGCCAACTGAATGAAATCCTGAACTGGGACAAATGATGAGGCTCACTGACTGTGACGATGATTGACATCGTGGATCCAAGTAAGCCACGACGCGTATCAACCCGTTTAAGGCTGCCAAGGCCTTGGCAGGCATGCGACTGCGTGTTACAATGACTGATGACTGATCCAAATGTTCCCACATGAGTAATAGCTTAGCTACTGGATAACGACCGAGGACCACTAAAGTGCTCACGGGTATGCCGCCAAACTGCTGCTGGACGAGCTGCATACACAATTGATTGCACGCATAAAACACCAGTGCGCGTATGGCAACTACTCAAAACAAAATACCCCCAAAGCAGAGGACTTCTTCTGAACCGGTGTGGTGTCGCAGAAAAGGTGCAACTGAGAGCCAGTAATGCGAACATTGACTCACATCGTCAACGAGCGCCTTTGTCGCTTCAAAACTACTCTGACCTCCTCCAATCAACTGAGCATCATTGTCCGGGCTAGAGTTAGGCTGACTGCAATAAATATGCACATTTGTCTGCATTGCGCAGGCCGACATGTTGGAGTTAAGAAATTCCTTGCAGATTGAATGATCAGTTTCCACTGCAATGACGTTTGTTGCCAACTGAGAGGAAAACAACGACAGCTGTGAGCAGCACTATTCTATTAGCCCTCTGGCATGAGCGGCACACCATTCCTAAAGTCTGCTAAATCGCATGTTCCTGTGACTTAAGCGGATAGGTGGGCTAAGGCCTAACCTGTGATAGCGCGTAAAGCTCAGGTCCTAAACCCAATACAAAGATTGTGGAGCTCTGCGCTGCTCTAGCCAACTGATCCCGGATCCTTCTCTGAACCCCCAAGCAGTGTGTAGAGCCAGCTGGCGAATCTTTTTTCAAGAGACTAACTGCTCGGGCGACAACTTCCTCCCCCGTAGAGGTATCAGTAATACCAATGTCTGGAAACACAGTGGAGCTTCAACGGCCAGGAAGCATTGCAGCACAAGTGAGGAAGATGCAGAACCGCATTCGACTGCTGCCTCCTTCGTATTGCCATGCCTTCATCACATAAGAATTTTAAATCTAAATCTTCTTACCATCCTCTTCACCGCGCGTCTCAGCGGCATCAATAGCAGACGAGAAAATGCCGTTTTGTTCAGCAGCCATCTGCATGCAATCGTCGCTCGCCATGGAAGATTCTCCATCTTGAAGAAAGCTTAGCCCTTCAGCTGGGATAAAACCCTTGCTAAAATCGTCCGCGGTGCATTTTCCTGCAATGCAACGACAGCCAGCCGTAACAACCATTTCATCCAAATACTGCAAACGCGGAAAGCAATAGGTGTTAAGGTGCATAAGCGCAGGTAATGGGCCCCCCAAAGCATGCTTCGCATAGAGATTAATGCCGCTCAAAATCGAATGAGACGGTACTTTGACGTACTTACCAAACCGCGGGTGGGCCCGTTGAAGCTTCTGTTGAGCAGCCAATGTCGGATATGGCTCCCCAAAGGAGCAAACCACCAGGATACCACAAAATAACGTGGCTAAAGGACTCATTTTTTGCCGAGAAAGCCAATAGCAAAGCGTCACCTCAAGGAAAAGGTCAAGAAATTACAGTACTCGGCGCCTGAAGCGCACGGGGGAGCTGTGGAAAGCGCTTCGAAGCACTTCTCTAGCTAGTCCCAACGAGCAAAGTACCTCTAAAGGCAGATTTAATTGACTAATTACGGGACAGAAGCAGAGAAGCTCCTAATCGCATCATAGAGGGTTGCTAGTCCACATGTCACCGCTCTACAAATGAGCGCTTTGGCGATACATAGCTGAACACATGTCACTTACTCTGGCTAGAAATCAAACAATGAAGCCGTCTACATGCCATATCACATTACTAGCTTAGTGAAAAACCAGTAGAGTCGCTCATGAAAGGCTCCTGCCTGGTGCCTTAAGGTTGCTGCTGGCGTCGATGCAGGCATCGGGCCTTATTGATTGGCATGCGATGCTGCAGCCATCTGCATGGGGTACGATGCTTACCAAGAATTTATAATTATGAATGTCGTCTTCAATTACGAGTCAAATGCAGCATGAAATGAGCTTTGTCTAGGAGTTGTTCTCAGACTACCAACCCGGCCGTCGTATACCTGCAGTGCGAATATTCATTTTGAGGAGCTTCCGCTGCCATATGCAGCATTTTCTATCTCTCACTTTCTAATCTAGCTTCATAAACTTCCGGTTTCATTGCATTTAAACTCATTAGTTGTGTCTGTCAACACGTTGATCGACCTAAGTCTGCCCATGTGGCTGACCCCAGAACTCCCTACTGCCTCAGGTATTCGTAGGCATGCTAATCCGTGGAATATGTCATTCTCCACTTCCTCCGGTACGTGTGTTACAGGTACTAAAGAAGGCGCTGCAATGTATGTGTGTGCCTTTATACAATAATTTCTGGCTGAGTTGTCGCTCATTGAATGACACAATGTAGCGGCCCGGCCATCCTAAGCTTGTGCACTTCCTGGTACACCAGTTATACTGAATTAAAACTTCGTTGAGAATTCCCTGATTAGCTTGTCTGCTCATCTTTCATGTTTGTTGCAAAGAAGTGTGTTGACCTCATACAATAAGAATGAACGCTGTGTGGCTATGCGCAACGGTGGGAAGTCTAGGTGGATCCTAATGATCAAACTACTCAAAAGGTACAAAAGCTCACACCTCAGGTCTCCGGTCTACGCTCCTATCAGAAGCCTACGACCCCCGGCAATGTGACGGGAGAGCCCTCTGGAGGATTAATAACTTTCCCTTCAATCTTGTTATAGGTTTGGGCCCCAAAGCCTCCTGTAGCAGGCTAAGCTAGAACTTCTACTACACTCATCATATAATACTGAAAAATGTCAGAGTAGGCTACTTACTTTGACATTTTGCACATCATTGTTGCCGGCTCAGAACCAAGTTGTGCCGCGGACTGCATGCTACGTGCAGCTGTGGGTGGTCGGAGTGCTTTAAGGCTGCAGCAATGTTAGCCTCAGCTCTCTTCCTCCCATCATGCCGTAATCAGCAAGCATGAGGGCACGGACAGAAGTGAATTCTCTAAAGAAGCACTGGATAACTTTAGTAAGGATTGTTGGGTGCTTGGGGTGGCGAGTGCCATTGGGAAGGCTCTCAGTGAGGCGGTACATCTGACAATGCTTGGTGGGTTAAATCAGTAATTGCTAACCCACTGGTTGAGGATGCGGTGGAATCCCACGCTTTCCTTCTTTTTCGTCTCTGAGTGTGATCAAGCCATTTGGTACCCAAAAAAATTCAAAAGTTTACATATCCTTGGCAGCAGTCAGATAAAAATATCTTTTGGTAGTGGAAGATGATAGTACTTCAAAGAATGTTGACACACCAGAGGCCGGCTGCTGCACGCCTGTAAGTCAGACCTAAGCACCTTAATGAAGCGTCCTTCGCACCAGGAACGAAATAATGATCCAAGAGAACTGGAAAATCCATAAAACAGCGTGAAGGTTTCTCGCGATCGACGCTTTTCCCTCCGTGCACTATTGCATGCAGTCCAGATTGGGCTGCTGGATAGTAGCTTCCCAATTACTTTAGTGGGTGTCAATGGAGCTTCAGCTATAAACCAAAAACTGCATTATAAAATGTTTCTGTTTGCTGACTCTTTGGCCATGAGGATATTTAAATTCACTATCCTTGCTGAGCTTAGCTACGGGGAGCTTTAAGCAGCTATAGCAGTCTGAAACACCATCCTTTTCTACAATAACCCCACTCACTCAAAATCCTAATAAGCTTGTGAGTAACTGAGCATGCATTTACACTGACCTTCCCTAGGGGCTTAGTGCTACTTTCTAATAATAATCACCAATTAGTCGCATTTAGGCACGGGAAAGCTCATATAGTCAAACAGGGATTCTGCCCAGCCCCAGCAGGAGCCCCAGCAGGAGCCCCAGGATACGTACCTGCAACCCACTGGAGTAGCACCGAAATCAGAGCCTGCGCAGACGCGAGGCACTTGCTAGAAAAGGCTCTTCAAATAGCTATTGCTCGTGATCTGCCGCCGAGACTAAGATCCCCCTGCATGAAGGGGTCTGGCACTCCCATAAGATGACAGTTGCAAGTCCCACAGCAATCGTAGGTATCCATGTGCAGTCATGCGGTTCTAGTCCCTTATCTGACACTCAATAATTCGGTCTTACACGGCATTAGCTCTTAAAGGCCTGGCAACGCTACAATGCTAATGGTTAGCTTCCTTCTGCCTCTCAACAGCATTATGGGCCAACATCTGTGGTCTCCACAATAAGCTCCTCTGCAATGCGCAAAGCTCTCCTGGCGCCCAATACGAGACTTTCTTGCCCCCTCAATACGAAAAAGATGATGAAGGCAAAGTAATGCGCTGAAATAGCCCTTCAAACTCCTCCAAGTTTAAAATCACAGTGATTGACTTGGGTTTCAGCGCTCCACAGGCAATAAGAGGTTTTATAAAAGTGTGTGGCCCTCAGGGAGCTGCCCTCCCTAATGTTCCAATTATCTGAACTCTCATGCATTGCTACTGGCAAATGCCTAACGTCTCACGCCACTTATGGCAGAAAACATTCATAAGCTTATTCCATAAGATCGTGCACAGTTAAATACGCTTAGGCTTCGAACAAGGTCCATAGCATTCGAATCTATTATACCGAGCACAGAAACCACATTCTTACTTAATTTTAACTTGTAGCGCTTTCTTTAGTTGGTATTAATGCTACAACTCACTTTTTCAAGGCCCCAAAGGTGATCCCTGTCTGTAGGAGTCAAGCAAAACAAAAGGGGACAAAAGCACGGCTGTTCGCACAGAGTGCAGTTAAACCTTGAGGTGCGCTTAATACATCACGAACCTGGGAGCCCCTTACGAAGCTGCAGAGTCCATAACTCATGTCGAAGACCTCAGGTGGGTAGAGCACAGGGAGAAATATGCTGCAGTTCGCTGCATTGTTCAAGACCTCCAAGCAGTAAGCGCTAGCTGCACATGGCATCTAACGCATACGCACACAACAGTGCGTCCTGATGATTTGAGATAACGCTACTCTGCAGTAAAAGAATACGCGAATAGCCAAACAGATTATTGAATTCCGTACTACTTCTTGGTTAATGAGAAGCTGCGTAACATAAAGTATCAAAGTGTACCTTCGCCCACTCTCCCTTCCCTTCCCATTTTGTAACGAACGCCCTCATGTTTCGTACCCGCCCGTCGAGACCATCAGTCTGCAGGACAGCGATAGAGTTTCCACCCTCTCCCCACTCCCTATGCATGTAAAACCACAAAATGGTGCTGATATGAAAGGAAAGATGGGTAAAAATTGCAGGAGAAAGGTATGCATATAGCTCCGCAGCCAGTGAATAGCCATATCAGAAGGACTAGGAGGCGTGATACCTCGGTGTCGTCGGAGAGCTTACATTAGTGGACTTCCTACTACGAGAAAATAGAATACACTGAAAACGTGTCTAAAAACATGAAATTCTCACTGGCACATCAGTGCATCGCCGCTCATAGACCGATTTCATGCATTCCAATACCGCCGATGCATGCATCGTAGCCGATGTCCAAGCCCTCAACGAGGCACTAGGAAGAATGTAGGTACGAGTTGCCTCAGAACACTTACGCATAAAACTGAGTGTAGACTTAATAATGTTAAAGCAGAGCGTTTCAAACAGTATTAATAGAAGAACGCAGCTATTTCAGTCAGAATACCCACAGGAAATGAGAATCAAGGGGAATTCCCACGATGGCTGTAGCACACATTGTATGATGAGTTCGAGGCAATGCCATGCTGCCGTTGTTTAGGGATCACTAAACGATTTAACACTGCATCCCGACCAAAATATAGCCTGATTTTCAGAAATACAATCAATATTCGAGTGTTAAATTTTCGGGGTCCAATAAAATAACTCTCCGGCGTAGTCTTCCATGTCTTGGTTCCGCCCGCACAGCAGCGCGAGGACGGTGGCTACATGGCGGACGTACATCCAGGACTTTGAAAATGTATGTGCTTAGGCTCGTTTCTGTTTGAAATGTGCCAATCTACTGCTTTTTCGAAGCTCAGCCATTCGTAACAAGCTTTCGATATTTTGGTGCCGTGCAGTATAAGTACCGTTCATGGCAATAGCAGTGTAAGCCAAACAGCGCCGCAAACTCTATCAAATAAGCCGAATCCCGCAGCTGCCTCTTTGTCAGCTAGTAAATATAAGGTTCGTTTCCTATTTCACTAGAAACCCTCGTGGCTATCCAGTGAGCCGGTGTTTGGTGCTTGGTAGTCCTGGAGTCCAGCAACTCTACGGCTCCTTGTCGATCCTCCTGGTCATTTGCTCGCGCAAAAAATTCCACGTATAATTGTAAGAATTTTAAATTTATTATATGAAGCTAAAGTATTGGTAGGTTTGGGGTACCTCCAACTTTTAGGTAAACTGAGAATGTACGAAAGAACACTGATTTTTGAGAGGAGAGCAAGTGGTATTAGCCACCTAATCGCAAACAATTTAATCTGGTCACCTTCTAATGCACCTCATAAAGGCTGCCAATCTACTTAGGCGGAATCATCCGGCTCGAAACATACAGTTAACTGAAGCTTATCATAACCGGTGCTTGTCTCGCTTGAGCTTTCAGCATACATTTGCGTGCGCTAACCAGCTTATCTCAGGATTCCTCCGGAGCCAAAGTCGTGTGCTGGTGCCAGACCGCCAGATCCAGGCCCACATCGGGTAGGAGCTCCGCAGCATACACCAGGGATGCCAGAGATCAACAGGTATACGCGTGGACAGTTGATTATGCACCGCCGCAGCACGAGCGAGAAGACCAGAGTAAGCAATTCGATCAATGCCAACTAAGAGCCGAATTTCGTAGCTATTACTAAAGAGTGAGACCGGTGCACTCTGTTGATGCATGCGCCTCAGGGTGCTTCGTGATAATAATCTTGTAGCCAATGTGTAGGCACATCAGCAAGGCACGCCAGACCTCATTAACAAACTTCGAATGTCTGTCCGTAATTAGTTTTTCTGAGGAATTTATGACGCCTTTAAACCTTTATTAATATACTTTATGGGCTTACTGAGTTGTAACAGAGCTTGCACAAGGGATGAAATGGGCATATTTGCGAAGTCTGTCAACGACGAAATAGATGCTACCCTGATCCTCGTCCTTCGGTAATCCATCCGTAATATCCTTATACATGTCAGTCTGAATTGTGATGAGAGCTGGAATATGATTCAAAAGGTCCGTTTTAGAAGGATTGATAGGCGCTTTACACCTACTGCCAACTAACGCTAGCAATCTTTAGGCAATAATGTGAAATTGGATGAACGCAGAATTGACATGTGATGAATCCTCCACTGTGACTCTTTCCATTTTTGCCATCCTCACTGGCTCAGCCCGAGTGAGGTAGTTTTGTATCCTCGATGCGTTTGCCCTGCTGACTAAGCAGCCAGCTCCCCCTTGGCCCAGTAGACTTGCTCGACTTCATTGGTTGTTTGGTTGTGTGGTGGCGTGTTTTTCTTCACTTCAGACTGTCGAAGACACATCCCCGATATTCTTAGGTTCTAGCTCCAGAGTTGAATCTTCCTTCTCAGCCAAAGGCGCATGGTCTGCAATCATTTGCTCCTGTAATGCCAAGCAGTCCATTATTCGCGGACGCCCCACAGGTAAAAAAACTCATTCAATTAGTTGATGCCCACAAAGTGTGATCGCCTGCCGTGACACTTTACGCGAACTTTGTATAATCCACTGAAAGCAGCTCTTAGTCTACCTTGTCGCTCTTTGCTGACTAAAGTCCCAGAGATCTCGATATATGGATCTATCGATGAGCTCCTGTGTGTAAGCTTTCTCAATTCTCGCAATGCTTGCTCTTGGGCCGCTATCTGCGTGAACCGCTGTGTCAGGGCTTTTAGGGTGTCTTGAGCTGTAGTAATCCCTGCAGGCGTATGACTTCCTCTCCATAAGCACACCAGTGGAATATTTTTCTCTCCGGTAAATATATGCTAGAAAACGCACTCATTTCTCTTCGTCTGCTGGTACAAAGTGAGAGTACAGCTTCTTGTGAGCGATGAGATCTCCGTGCAAGTGCCCATCTTCACGCCTTGCTCCGTCGAGCCATCCCTTAACTTTAATTGGTGACAAGCCATATATTGCTACCGGCTGTGGAGCTTTGAAAGTGCTGCGTTCCCATTGGCTTGCAAGCCGACGTCTGTTGCACCAACAAGCATTGTGTCACCGTCAACGCCAATCGCAAGAGGGGTCTTCTTTCTACCGAATTGCAGCCAAGAAAATTCAATATGTTAAACTAGCAACGACTTGGTGGAGAACAAACAACTGTTGTTTGAAAATATGACATTCCACTGCCGGTGGAGTGGGCGAGAACAGCTGCGCCGAGCCATGGGGTGCTTCAAACTGTGACGCTCAATGTAAAGCCTCCCCAGGGAGCACTTTCATTAGCGTGCTAAGCTACACTGGGCATCTTCTACTACGGCTGTTATGCCTACCAAAAGTTAGCCAAGTGTACAAATTGGATTTGTTAGGTCGTATCTTCTGTATGGCAGAGTACTATGAGCTCGATACTGGGGGGCTTCAAGTTGTATGCATGTACGCTAGATGCTGTGTGCAACTAGCTGTGTACGTTCGGATTGCTTACAGGTTGTAGGAAATCTTACCGTATTTGTTTATGTCCCTTTATGCTGAAACTCCGCGGGGAGTGGACAGGGGAGGAAGGAAAGTCTTTTGGTGATCTTCAGTACATTTCTATTTGTTAATACTCTTGAGTTTATTTCCACCATACGGAGACCCTAGATGGAACGGTACAGTCTGCAAGGTTGCTGAACGACTTATGCTGTTACTGCTCCTACCTTTTGGGCTTCTGGCAACGTATAGCGCAAGGATTGGTATGGCATTGAAATGAAATGCGGTTATCAATGAGTAATTAATTCTGCTGCTATGCTTGTGTATAGCACCGGAATTTTCAAATTAGCCGCAATCACACACCAAATCCGCTTGGGAGATGCTTCGAATCACTAATGGCATTCCCCTTGTCTAAAGTGGCAAGGATAATTTCATGAAATGTGTTTTATGTAGCTGTGCCTACACTACGCTAACTTGTGTATTGGGGATTTGCATGCTGCTGGCTCTTGCCGCCGGGGCGGGGCCACTGCCACCGTCCCGTGGACGAGGGCCACCTGTCCGCTGCCGTTGGCATATGCAACAGCTTTCCGCAACCATTAACTGTCAGGTAATTGACCGATGCTCAGCCAAATATTTGGGTTCGTTGATGATACCAGCCTCTCAGCCTTGTTGGAGTCGGAACTCTTCTTTTCCAACTTCAGCGCCTTGTTCAGCGCCGCCTCTGCCACTTGGAATTAGTCGGCTACCCGGCTGTACGGTGTCTGGTGACAGTCAGGGGTCAAATACCTATGGCCCACAAAAGATTGCTGCGTTATTTCGTGTGCTTCTTTCGGAACTCAACTTCGCTGCTCACCTGTGCATTACTTTAACCCTCCTAGTGCCCTGGTCACCGACCCGATACCACAGCACTTACTACTACCACGTGGGCCCCTTGTGTGAGTCTTCCTCAGTAAAGTGCTTTTGTAACCTGATGAATGGGACTCCCTTCCACCTAATAGGCGTTAACAGATTCGTGCGTTCTTGTAGAGGGCAAGTTCCCCATCCCCTCAAGCGACAGCACTGGCGGGTTGCTTGGCATATCTCTAGCTGCTCATCCTGGCGCTTCATCTGTAAACCGTTTAGAATCCAGAGGTTGTTGCCGTGGTTTGCTTTTAAATACTGAGCCCTACTGTGGTGTTTGTCTTCCTTCACCGCGACGTCCTCGCAGTCGAGCTTGACGTAAACCCCCACAGGCAGTCATGGAGGGGGAGGCAAAGATGGGCGATTCAAGGCCCCAGAGCTCGGAAGAGGCAACAGCAACACTTCGCGCTTGGCGGGCTTGGCGTTCGAAGCACAGGATGCCGCTGGAGGAGGCTCTGAAAATCCCTGAGGCGTGGCGCCTCTACAAGGAAATGCTGCGTCATAACGGCACTGCGAAAGCTCATGTCGAAAGCTACGAAGAATGGCTTGCCAGCACTAAATGTACGCAACGCTGGGTAGAATGGAAGCGACGCCACCCAAAGCCACTCCGAGAAGTTCTGTCTGACCCTGATGCGTGGCAGCTCTTTTACGCAATGAAGCAAGAGAAGGGCGCCACAGTGCCTCCGACTTACGAAGAATGGCTTCAGCAGCAAGATCAACGAAGAAGCTTGGCATATGAGTCTTGGGTACAGTGGCGCCGCCAGAACCCAGGACCGCTGACCGAAGTCCTGGCTGACCCCGAAGGCTGGGCCCTTTACAAAGCGAAACGTGCGTCACAGGATACTAAGTTGCCTGATACTCATGAAGAATGGTGCCGTGAGCCCAATACAATTAAAACGGTGGCAATGGAAGCGTGGACAACGTGGAGGCGCATGCACCCCGGCGCCTTGCGGAAGGTGCTAGCTGAGCCCGAAGGTTATAATTTATATAAACGTATGCTAGAGGCCACCGGAAAACAAGCCGATCCGACGTACGAGGAATGGAAGGACCGAAAGGCGAACTCTTCATGGCAGGCATGGCGTCGTGAGCATCCGGGTCCTTTGGCTCGCGTCTTATCAGATCCCCGCGGTTGGCAGCTGTACAGGAGTGAGCTGGAACAACAGCAACAGAAAAATGGCTTAAAGGGCGAACTCCCAGCTAGTTACGAGGAGTGGCTACAGCTGCCGCAGCAACAGCGCACAGCATCTAAAAAGGACAAACTCGCTGGTAGTGGCGAGTCGGATGCAAACAAGGACAAGGGTATCAAGCCCAAGAGCAAGTCAGCAAGCAGCCTGCAGAAGGGTAAGCCACAGACTGCTGCGATGGATGCCTGGCTGTCTTGGCTTAGCGCACAGAGTTCTACGGATCTGACAAAGCTCTTACAGGATTCGGAAGGCTGGGAGCTGTACCGAGCAGCCATGAGCAAACCTAGACGGCCGCTTCCTGAGACCTACGAGGGGTTCCGATCTCTGGAGGAGGCTTCGAACGCATGGTCAGCGTGGCGTGAAGAGCATCATGGTAGCCTCATCAGTGTACTGGAGAGCAGCGAAGGGTGGCAGCTCTATTTCGCTCTTATGAATGCGAGAGGCGTTTATATTCCTCGAACATACACGGAGTGGCTGCAGCTTCCTGAACAGCGTGTCGCTGTTGCAGCGGCCGAATGGGTTCAGTGGAGGGAGCGTCATGCTGAGCAACCACTTCTGCAGTTACTGGGGACTGAAGAAGAAGGCTGGAAGCTGTTTAGAACATTTATAGAAGCACTAGGAACCTCTCTGCCTGCAAGCTTTAAGGAGTGGGAACCTGATGCAGCAGATTCACTTTCCCATGTTCAGGCTGCGTGGAGGTCCTCCTCGCGCTGGACTGCTCCGCGCCGATTGGAGGGGTTCGCCATCAGACAAGCTATTGCACAAGTGAATGGCGAAACCTTTCCTGCGACCTACGAAGAGTGGCTTCGCACACCAAGTTCTAGATTACGCAGTAGCCAGACACCTTCCTGGAAGTTATGGAGGCGTCGGCATCCTGGACCACTGGCTGAAGTTCTAAAGGACCAGGAGGGGTGGAATCTATACGTCAGAAAGCTTCAGTTGGGGGGCTCCCCAGTGCCGCTGTCCTACGATGAATGGATGGAGTCTCCTCAGCGTCGATGCCAAGAAGCCACCATGAACTGGGCACTATGGCGTAGGAAAAACAGGGGCCCTATGGTGGAAGTGCTTCAGGATCCGGAGGGGTGGAAGCTCTATAGCGCTATGAAAGAAGCAACGAGCGGCGCACCCCTTGAGGAGTTCGAGGAATGGCAAAACTCTGTTGGGGCTCGAAAAAAGGCCCTTCGCGAGTGGCTAGCGTGGAAGAAGCTTCACCCGGGTCCCCGGTATACCATCCTCAGTGACCCACTAGGATGGCGTCTGTATCGTGCAGCTTTTGCTGGTCAGAAGGCTATTCCAGAGACTTACGCTGAATATATACAAGCTCGCCAGCCCACAATTGCATGGCTTGCGTGGCGCCGTCAGCACCCGGGTCCGTTGTTTTCTGTATTGGCCGAAGAAGGGGGATGGCAGGTGTATAAAGAACACATGCTCGCTACCGGCAAATCCGTTCCAGAAGACTTTAATGAGTGGGCGGAAACCCATCAAGCAGCACAGGCTAATGGCAGCTCTAGACGTGGGAAGCGTGCGGGTTCACCTCATGAGGATTGCATTGAGCCACAGCCAGTTACAGCTGAGTGACCACTGGGCTTGAGCGCACCCAGCAACGCGATGCGACGGTCGACATGCAGCGGCATGTGATACCGCAAGTAGAGCAGGGCTATTCCTAAAGGCGAAATGACCCTCGCCGAGCATGCGACTGTAAAATGGCGAGATCGTTACATCTCGAATCTATATATTAATGCTAGATGTCCAAGTGAACCACGAAGACTGTTTTAGGTACGTACCATTGAAAAGGCGTAGGAGCCTTGCGGCACTAGAGTGGAAGGAGGTCATAACGTTCCTATTAGGCGGTAGCTCTTTTGTGTTATATGCAGTATTGCAGCTCTTTACTGTACAGCGTTGGCAACCCGGCAGAAACCATGGCACCCGGGTGATCGGCGTCCTGTCATGATGGCCTGCCAATAATCTTGAGCCCGCCAGCATGCGACTTTCATTCATATAGCTTCTGTGCTGCACCATGCATGCATTTTGTGCTATTTGCATGCGCTGTGAGCGCTTTCGGAAGCTCTTCTTTCTATTGTGGAGGCCGCACAAGTCTCCTCGAAGCCGTGAGATCACATCGGCTTCTCACCGTTCCATTGTGGCTCAATGAGTCACCCGCCGCTCTGTATTTTTGTAATTCGTGTTCATTCGCCGAAGGCAGGCCTGAATGCTTGTCGGCTATTACCTGCCAACCAGACCAGTATGTCCAGCGGGCGAGGTTGGTCCTTTCATATCTTTCAGAGTGAAGGCAAACTTACAATCAGGTTGATTTTCCTATGTGCAAAGCACCCTGGTGCTCCAGGTTGAGGCATGGCAACCTGATAGCTCCTCTATTCAGTGAATGTTTGATCTGGAGTTCGCTTTAGCAGCTCCCATGCAGGAGAATAACAATTCTGTGTGCAGTACAAGGGTATAGGCAATATTTCACCACTTTAGGGTGCTTCAGGGATCCTTGAATCGACCGCCTGCACTGCCTTTCAATCCTGATGCATGAGTCTGTTCACACCTCAATTGTGGCGGTCACATTCAAGGCGAGGGCTCCTAAATATTTTTCGCGAAATCAGAAATCCCAGGAACCAGAAATCATGGTAATTGATAAGGCTTGTATCACTGCCAAGGTGCACAGCACTGTGGCCAATGACGCAAGGACCGGAAAGGAGTTCGGCGTAGCCCCCATCTACCCAATAGGCAACATTATACTGACTGAGCAACGGGCCAGGGATACTGGGATTCGGGTTATACAGTGCTATACAAAGCCACGGTTCCCCACAAAACTGTAGATCTGTGTAAATCGAGAGCTTGAGTGACATTCATACCATTACATTTCTGGGTTTTGTTACAGCTCCTCGCTGCACAAAAGCCATCGCGTGGAAGTGAGAGGCTAGGCACGCCGAGCCAGGTGGATGACACCCTTAAAGGAACAGCTAAGGGTAGCGATCTGTACGTTGTGGCATCGAGGTGACTTTCTGCTTGCCATTGTCACTGCGGAAACGAAGTGCCAGCAGGATTACTCCCCCTAGTACCTGCGTAAGCCTATATGTGCGGCCCGAAAGCTTGCTCTGATTTAGTATGCAAGTTTTGTGAATTCTGGGAAGGGGATCATAAGTACAACGCTTTATACCAGGCCTCCCTAGGTTGACACTTCAGTCCAGACTCGATACAATTCGTAGACAGGCATTGCGTGTATTTCAAAGAAGCTTCCTGATTCTCCTGCCCTCGTCCTCAATGGTTCCGATATGGGGGAAGGCGTGCGGCGGGGCTACGCGTTGCTGCACCCTCTAAGCACGCCGAGCGTTCGCAGCTAGCTGCACATAGCGTCTGGCACACACGCACGTATTTCGTCTTCTTTTGAATCAAGCCTATAGTACTCCAAAGTAAATAATATGTGCTAAAAGCCAAATATTTTTGGTTAAATATAACTTGTGTAGTAAAAAGTGCCTATATGTATGTAGCTTGGCCCGCCACAGTCGGGTAGCCGGTGCGGCAGCGAGTGGCCTGCCACATGCAGAATTACTGATACCATTGCAGGAAAATTCCTTTATGTGATTTCAGTTGCTTTCCAAAATGGCGCAGGCAATGCCAAACAGCACACTGCCGCGAAATCCAGAAAGCCTGCAATGAATGGCAACTGACTCAAATTATGTTGTGTAAGTGTGGTATATGGTCTACACATCAGCGGATGGCACTAGGCAGTGCTTTTCAAGTGTGGATTATACTGTGGTCCTTGATACAGTGCAGCTAGCACTACTGTGCCGCAATAAACTTCCAGTAGATATCAACTCGGCGTACCGATATCGGCCGTTGGCGGCATTCACTCTGTGTTCGCCTAGGATGGAAGCATCCGATGTAACCACGCAGTGGAGTGTACAACAGTAAATACACAGAATGTTCACTTTGTGAGTGTGCCGATTAGTTTAGAAAGTACGCCCTTCACTCCCAATCCACTAAGTACAACAAAGCATGCACGCATGCATTTTCTAACCACTGGTTCTGGCGCGACAAATTTGTATCGTGAGGGAGTGCTACTATCTAGAGAAAGCAGTGTTAATAGTTATACTAGTCAGCATAATGATGTATGATCAGCATGCCTAGTCGGGGAAGCAGCATTTGGTTGCTGCCATGAGTATCCGCTGCTCGTCGAACTACGTTGGACGGCGATACATGAGGGATCCCACTTCAGCTCTTTACTGCTGCAACCCGTTCTCTTTTTTGCTCTATCATCCGTTAAGTTTTGTCTTGTTATTACGTTTGCTATATGATATATAACACTAGCGATCGTTTTGGTCCTTCAAGTGCCCATGCCCAGTTGACTCGGGCCATTTGAGATACCCCCCAGTTTGGCTTGCCACTCTCCTAGCTTGGCAAAAATAAGTTTCTCATGACTGCATCTAATTGAAGCAAAGTTTTACAGGACTGCATCTGATTGAAGCATGGAGCCTCGGTGAGCCTCTCACTGCAAGGGGTGGTCAGATCAGAATCGGACTATGGCGCGTAATGTCCTGTGCGAGACTATACAGGCTTCTGACACAATGTATTCCAAACAGCCCACATAAAGCGGCGAATGGCATATTCGTTCATGCTTAGGATTTGTCGTGCTACTGTCAGAACTCAGAGCATGTTGGGTACCCCAGTGACGCTCTAGAAACTAGACACTGCCAGAAGCATGATCCGTGCCAGCAGTACTTTTGAGTTTCGTAGTTCTTCCCTGTGTTTGAGCCTTTCAGGAAAGCAAACATTCAGGAGTCTGGTATTAAGGGCCTTCCACTGGTGGCACGCCGAATCCGAGAATACCCTTTTTATCCGTTGTGGAATTCATCAAAAAGTCGAAGTGTCCATGGCAATTCACCGGGGTGTAGCCTTAATACAAGGTCTACAACACTACTGGAGACAAAGCCTGTCGATATAGCAGATCCAGCGAAGAATCATTCATTGCTAAAGTCACAGTGCTCATGTGGGGAATTGAAGCACCGTGATTACCGCCGCCTCGGCTCACTGCGCAGATGCCAAACAGTGGGCGGCTGCCCATCTCAAAGCTACAGCGCTTGGGCCCCACCGGAGATGCCCTGTTCATGCTTTCGAGAGAACCTGGATGAACCGGCCAGGGAGGTGCTGTTTAATTATTTCAAAAAGAACATAAAGGCGCAGCAACGGTACATGCACACCTTGAATCTGCATTACCAAAGCAGATTCTTTAGTTGAAAGTCGTGTGCCCATGAAGTACATAGGAATGTTGGAGATAGTATGAAGTGGTTCAGCTGATAAATTAGATCACGACTGGTGATAACTCTGTCATGGGTCCCACTGGCAGCCCCCGTTTTTTCTGCCGTGTTAAACGCACTTTCAGACACGAACGAGCTCTCAACAACGGCTTAACTGCTCCGAGCCTGTCACGCATGGTATCGGCGAAGTATGGCCTCGTAGAAGCGCCAAAAAGGACGCCTGACCACTCCCCGGTATCGCTAAATAAGGCTTCAGAGAATGATGCGGCAGAAGAAGCCTTCAACACACTTGACGTGTTTAGCCCAGACGCAATAAACACCCGAGGAGAGGATTTCATGAAGCTTTTCACGATCATTCAGTGAGGTGGCCATGAGCCGGGTATCCCACAGATAAATGACTTATGTGGATTTGCCACCGAGGGCATTGTGCATAGGAATGTAACAGTAGTAAACTGTAAGAAAATAGTACGTTGCGCGGCAGCCTTGTGTCTTGCTGAAGTCTCGAATGTGTTTTCTTACAGGGAAGAATATCAAAAAGAAAAAGTTCGGGGTGATGCCATCCGTGGCCCGAATCGCGCAGCAACGATTGGGACAGCCATAAGACGATTTTAGAAAAAGGTGATCACTTTATCTATATCTGTCTCAACGGGGGTAAGACACCTGTGGCATCAGTGACCACAGCTAGAAGCCCCAAAAGCATGATCCTTCACCGGTGGCCTTGTATGGTGCTTAGAACGCGTCCCTACTACAGTAAATATTGAATTCGAAATCCTTAGGGCGCTAGTAGCTGCACGTAGGTTGCATTCTGGGGAACGTGGTCTGTAACCCCCGACTCTAAACGATGCCATTCAGAATGGAAAGAGATGGCAAGCTTTGTGCTCTTTCATACAGAATTTGGGCACATTTTAGTAAGTTCCATTTCAACAGGGATTACCACTGTCACTATGAAAATGTAATACTTGACAGGTCGCAGCGGCGATGCCGAGTTCGACAGCTGCGCATGAAAGGATCCTCACGGCCCTTAAACCGGCGAGTTGGTTGGCGGATGACTGCCAAATAAATCATAGCAGTGCGTGGGTGAATCTTGTACATACGCCGGCAAAAGCCCTACTCCCTGCCAGACGTAGCCACTGTCTATTCAAGCTTCTGCTTCAAAAATAGTACCTACATTTGTACTACAGTTCGCTCTCGGGGTCACCAGCGCACAAGATGCTCTGCCTCTGCAGCTTCCAGCACTGCGCTGCAGATAGGGGCTCTTCAGGCTTTGTAGGCGTGGAGTGTACTTTGTGTGCTGTCTCCAAGCGCACATTGTCATGATAGTGTGTTCGTGGAGGATGATGCAGCATTCAGCGCATATAACAGCACTACGGCTCCTGGGGGAGTGCGTCAATAGTCTTACACATACGCGTGAATCCGTTGTTCATCAAAGGAGAGTCGATACCACCAGGGCCGCGGGGTCGTCACCACATCGCGAGTGTACCAATTCGCGGCTGTGGCCGGCCAGCGCCCCAGTTTTGCTCCGGCATTAGCTCAAAGGGCGGTGGGGGACTTCCGGAAAAGCACGTGCTGTTGCTACCGGCCTCGTTGGTTGGGATGAGGCGTCAACAGTCCCCCAGGGGCGGCGCAAGCAACCAAAGGCAAGTTTGAGGAGGCGCATGACAACCCCGCGAATCGCGAAAGCGTAAAATCCCGTGAAGAAAACCAGCAGCAGTGAGGAAAATGGGGTGAAATCCGTTGGAAATGCAAGGCGATGGTACCAACAAACGCACAGGATCACAAAAACAGTCATGCCCAGCACGACCACAGACCAATCGCCTTCGTCGCTGCTGCCTCCACCTGCGCAAGCAATCAACCGAGTTCGATTCTCCAACAATGACAAGATGTATCACAAATTCATACGATCGCATTCGTATCAATGACTTAAGACTGAAGAGATGTATAACATCCACAAGACACCTTAAGTCACGGATACGCACATGTGGGCGTGATGGGATAGGGGGACGGGGCAGGGTGGGCAACAGAGGAACTGCAGCATGAAGGCACCCAATAGCGCCACAGTCACCCTAAATTGCCGCAACTAGACGCACCCACGTGTGTGCGGCCATTCACACCACTGCTCCTTGCACTCGGCAGGCGAGTAGAAAGAACAGCATGAAGAGTAACGTCTGGGACCTCAGGCGCATCGGTTGAAGATGAGGCTGTACACGGTCCCACTGCAGCTACCCTTGCAGGCATACGAAGGTGAGAAGCTAGGGAGTCGCTGTCTGCGAGCTCTCGTCCCAAGAAAATCACACGCACGTTAAGGCCTGCATGGCAACATATCCCGCATGAGGTCCATTTGATGTGGTGCATACTCTAGACACGTACAGCTGACTCAACATTCTGATACTGTATATGATTTATGAAAGGCCTCTTAGCATTTTGTTGCAGCGTACATACCTCGAGCTAGCTCTTGCCCGAAGACTAATTCTTTTACCTCCCGGATGGTGGCATTTACATCTACTAGTGACTCTGCGGCAGGCATTCCGAACCAAGCAACGGCACAGGAATTAGAAAGTCCACTGTCGCAGCACTACCACGATCTTCCAGACACAATCCGCAAAGTATTATGCTAGATAATATTTGAGGAAGAAAGAGACTGTGCAAAGGGCTTTTTACCATTGAAAGTCGTTGGCTCCCCGGTACAGTTCACCACCCACTTGACGCGAACTTTCTCTCCCGCCATTGCCGCGAAAGAGCAAGACCTAGGATGGACCCTTAAATCCTTAGTTCCTTTATTGATGAGTTTCCTCTGATGCCGTTGACCTGAATAGCCTCGTGCATGACCCGATGGGAATAGTGCTGCCGGCAAAACAACCTGACAATTTAGGGGAACATGCGTCAAAAGGGCGCATCTGGCATCCCAGTATTGTAGTTGTCATACCGCTGGTACTACTGTTCCAATGCTGAGGCTGGTGAAGCTCAAGAGAACCGAAGATGACTTTGCAGCAAGTCGGCTATACACATGCCATTCCGCCAGTTGCTTGCCTCGGAGAGCGCCCTACTATACACCGTTTTGCAGTCCTGTCCGTGTGGTAGGCTAAACTTCAATAACACAACTAGTATCTTGCGAATAGGGGTATCTGGTAAGGAAATGTTTGGCGACAGCTGAATCACCTGCGCGGCGGGCTTGATAACAAGCATTGGTAGGGCAGCCACGGCCAGCAGTCCTTTCAGCTAGTTTCATAGCATTTCCTTCTGGCGCAGAATATGCAAGTACCACGGCAGCTCTCGAATCTACCTCCTAGGCGAGCTATCAGCCCCGCAGGTGCCACATGCAGCATGCTAAGCTTCTGGTTTGGGCATCCTATAAGTGGGGCCCGGAAAAATTATGGCAACTCACTCGAATTATATCCAAGTCTATATTATAGTGCTACTCTCCAGTAAGGAATTATTTGGCACGTTTCCTTATTTCTCCACTGTTTGCATTTTTTATTTCTCCACTGTTTGCGCCGGATGGCTTCGCCAAGTGTTATCCATTCAATTGCGACGCAATCGACATCTTAAGGTGACCTCTCAAAATTTTTACTCAGTGAGGGCAACAGCACGGTCCCATACGGTTATAATTTACTAACTGTTAGAAGTCATCCCTGCCGTGGCCTTTACAATTATAGCATTTTCGTCAAAGTGGAGCCTCCGGCACCTAATATAGCATAGTCTAAGGCCATCGTGTGCAAAATTCAACACTCAATGCGATATGTATTTAATCATTTACATTCATAACGGAAGTGAGGAAATCATGCTTTGGGCAGACAAGCAAGTCCGCTTTAAAATCTCCGCCCACTTACTTCGAAAACCGGATGCCACATTTGTAACGTATGCGCAGTAGCGCACTTTGCATACCCTCTTCGTAGCAGCCACCTACGAAGACCGTATACGCAGTTTCTAGAGTTTAGATCACTTTATCACTTTATATATATGTTGTTTAACTATATAGGAAGATCGAGCTGAAGTACGTATCAGTAGGAATACAATATCCGTTCCGTTCTCAGGTGGGAACAATAGATGTAGCATCTACTTAGGCGTGAAACATAACTGAAGGTGCATTGTTACCCAGTTCAATTGTGAAACGTCGACCTTCAGGCACATGTTTTGGAGTACCTAGATTTATTGCATCACCTAGCAGACTATGGAGAGGGCACGATGGAGGGCAACGTCGTCTGGCGACAACGGACAGCTCAGGGAGATGATGCAAGAAGCACCTTGTGGAGTGTCGCTTGCAGCCCCGACGGGGCTCGACTCGTTTTAGGAGTCGGATGCTGCGTGCTTCTTCTTGAGGTTGAGTCGGGCGAGACGTTGCGGGCACTTGGTGGTCATAAGGGGGACGTTAATGCTGTTGCGTTTGCCTCCGATGGGAATACATTTGCTTCAGGTTAGAGCAGGGTCGCTGGACTTTTGTAAAGTTGAGTACTGCTTATTATCAGAAATTCAGGTCAAACGCTCAAGAAGCGGAGCTATACAAACGGCTTCCCATTTACCATAAGCTAACCTGCCCTTGTCTTTAGGCAAAGCGTGAAACTTTTCTTCTGCGTGCCCCTATGGCTCATGATTTTTCAGGAGGATGCGACAAGCAAGTGATAATATGGGATGCAGATGGGGAGCCCCTGAGGCATTGCACTTGTTCAGGTAGTGTGCAGACTCTCTCATTCAACCCGCGAGTTTTCATCCTTGCCATTGGAACGGCAGAAGAGCTCGATTTGTGGCGCTGTGAAGACCAGCAAGCCCCAGATAATGAAAAGTCTAGGAGCTTTGCGAGTTCCGAAAACATTTTTTTTCCTAGAGCCGCTTCCCGCTTGAGCCGCAGCAGCGATTTGCAGAGTACTCCTAGCAGTCTCGGCAGGGCAGGTTCTATGATTGTTCGGCTTGCAACCAGTACTAGTGAATCAAAGTCAAGCGCTACCAGCACCTCCATCCAGCGGTATGTAAGAGATAAAGTAAGCTCACGCATCTGTTGCCTGTCTTGGGATGAGGAAGGCCAGCGACTCGCTTCAGGTTAGAAGATGCCTAAAACCCTCGCTAGCAAAAGGGGTGCACCACATCCCTCGTTGTGACATACACGAATTTTGGCCTTCGCATAACTACATAATTGTGGTTTCGCATGGCTCCCACGTTTCCAACTGCGCTATGGCTCCACTCTGGTAAGCAAACCGTATATGCTGTATGTGCTTTACGCTGAATGAAGGCCAGTATAGTGGATTACTTGTAGTGCATGACAGATCAAGTTCTCAGCTGTGGAGTCAGCAGTTGGGGGCAGCTGTTTGGACCGTGTCATGGCGCCCTTCTCGCCGTACAGCTGCTGAAGGCAGCTCAAAGAGTGCAGATATACGTGACAGTTTGCTAGTGGCTTGTACTTTTGAGCCGAGTATGTGGCTACTTGATGTTGATGCGGAAGTGCCCATCATATCAACACCCCTCACCCATGACCCCTTGAGCGCTATTTTCTCTCCAGGAGGTGGGCTCTGTTTACAGAACACCTGACAGCCAACGACTTGAAGTCAGTGCTGGGTCTTCATGCTTTGGCTCTCCCTAGCACGTCTTTTATGCTTACCCATGGCACTGTTAGTGAGGCGTATGTATTTGCTATTGGAATTGGAAAGGGGGCCTCTCTCTATGCTACATTGACGAAACCCTTGGCTCAGGCATAATTACATTATCAAATACAAGAGTAGGCTAAAGAAAGACAGAGTTTGACTAATTTAGTACAGTCACAGGAATGAAATAGTTTAAACACGTAGTTCAAGCCAAGTGGGTTAGTTATTCTAAAAGGTGGTAAGAAGACCGGCAAGGACGGCCTCACTTGGCGTGTACAAGTTATGCGGTTCAGGCGACTATCTGGTCATGGTGGGTGTAGACGGATGCATAACGTTGTGGAGCTCTAATGGAATCTACCTGCAGCCCCTCCATGTTTCTGGTGAGAGGCTCGAGGCCACGGCTTGCTGTTTCCTCCCGTCTGGCCAGCGACTGGCCTTCACGAACCGTCAGGGCGACGTTGGGATACTAAACTTGCGGCTTCCAGTGGTTCATGGCCTTCACCGCGAGGTGTATGCTCGTCGGACAACTCTTTGCGAACTCACCGTTCATAACCTACTGTGCAACAAGACAGTCACTATTCCGTAGGAAATGAGCCCTACCTCGCCCTATTTAGAGAGTTAGGGGCATGCATAGGTCGCAAGTAGAACAATTTGAACACAAGGTTTTTTTTACTACTGCAAAAGAAATAATGAAGCTCTATCGACTCCCCATCAACCGGTAGCTGCCAGAAGGAGCACATACAAACGTGAAAACATCTCGATAGCTCATAGCAGCAAGTGCCCCCCTCGCATAGTACAACTGTTTCTGAACCTATGCGTTGGATAAATAATGAGCCCTCTCCGTGTAGTGCAGACATATGCAGGTTCGATGAGCTCATTCAGAAGGTAGCCGTCTACAGGCAGCTGCTGGCAGTTCAGCTTAAAAGGTGTATCGTCATCTCAAAGGCCTGCCAGGCTGCTCTAGGAACTCTGGAATACCGTGAAGTGCATCGCCTCAAAGGATCTTTTGAATGCTCTCTATTGCTTTTGGCTGCCCATTCAGTGGTTCTATGCCACGGCAACACCCTGAAACTCTATGATCTGGAAGGTAGGGACGAGCCCTGGTCCAAGCCAGCAGCGGTTGCAAATGTACTATGTTTAGCTCTTTCTAATTGGTTGTGAGTTTGTCAGCCCAAAATACGTCAAGCACAGTTCAGAGCAGTGCCCTTGCACCACGTGAGAAGTGGATTTACGTATTCATAGATTGCCCGATCCAGCTCAGCTTCAGGCTACCTGATGGACACCCCTAAATTGCCGTCGATGCAAACCTCTGCCGTTTGCTTAGGGAAAGCCCAAAGGCAGTGGAATCTGAAGGCTGCTGTTCGTTACGTACGAGTGCTTGGAGGACCACCGGGAGCTGAGGCGCTATTAGTTGGTCTAAGAAATGGAGAGGTGTTATATGTTTACGTCCACCAGGAACTACCGTTGCCACTTCTTCACCACCATACGGGCATTGTTTGCGTGGACGTGTCAGCAGAACGCAGCCGGCTGGCTATCATAGATGAAAACAAGGAGCTCCACATTTTCGAATTACAGAACAAACGTCGTGTGCATTCGCAGCAAGGCTGCACTTCTGTTGCTTGGAATCTTTGGGTTGATGACTTGTTATCTGTCACCAGCCGTAATGCTCTCATTATTAAAGCAGGTAAAGGATACAGTCCCGCGCTAGTGGAAGATACGCAGTAGGCCAACGAATGTGGAAATGCGTAAAACGCCCACGCGAGAATAATACACTGTGATTGTACTTTTAGGGTCTCTCTTGCCGTACCAACAAGGCTTCCAGGGTATCGTAGTTGGTTTCATGGGTTCATCCGCATTTTGTTTGTATCGTCAAAAGATGCACCAAGTGAAGATTGACTACAAGATTGCCATCTATCGATATCTCAAAAAAAATGATCTCAAGAGTGCATATAATCTTGCCTGCCTGGGGGCAACAGATAACGACTTGAAGCAGCTGGGGCTAGAATGTCTCCGCGAAGGGGACTTGAAACTGGCACGCAAATGTTTCCAACGTCGCAAAGATTACAGAGCAATATGTATGCTAAATCAAGTCCAGGTGGAGCTGGATGTACTGAACATTCCAACAGATCTACAACAGTATGTTTGCAGAGCCTACGCGTACGCGTTTGTCCAGAACTTCACGGCAGCAGCCGATGAGTGGGGAAAAGCTGGCCTTCCTCAGCGGGCGTCTGAGATGTTTGCTGACTTGCGAAAGTCTGTTCACACGGTAGCTTAGTTTTGTTTATTTTACAAGCACTCAAGTAAACACAACTATACTAAGGTATTTCGGCTGGCGTGTGCAGACCTTTCCCATTGTATGCGTGCCCAAAGTTCAGGTGGGCTGAAGCCCGGCAATGGGCCACTATTGCCGCAAAAGCGCAGTGCGATACTCTAGACGTAGATCCAAAGGATGGAACAATAGGCTTTCCTGAGGCGCCCAACAAAGCTGGCGAGGCAATTGCAAGTAGTGCAAGGCAAAAATCTGCCACATCAACAAATGAATCAGGAGGGAAGCTTTTGCGAACGGTATTTTGACCAGACTTGACAATATTGAGCGTGTCTTGCACTATCGTGGTAGTTCTGAGTACGGGCCCACCGTAAAAATAAATACAATATGGATTCTTTATCTATTCTGATGCCTTCTTGCGATACACGTTAACCAATCACAGGAAGAACAAGATAAGTCTGCGCTGGAGGAAGCATTTATGCAAGCATTACGAGAAGCGGCACGATTGTACGTTGCCACAGGACAGGTTGAGCGAGCGAGCCGAGTGTACTCAAATATTGGAGCGACGCAAAGCCTAATTGAATTGTTTCGGACGTACCGGCCTCGAAAGAATCAAAAACTAGGCAATCACCAGAATCAAACCGATGCAAAAATACCTTGCCCACTTTTAGAAACAAGCGAAGATTTTAGTGGAGATCACGAGATGCGAGATGCTTTGCGCTGGGCTATACCTTTTTTTGAGAGCGGCAGTCATATAAACTTAGCTCAGGAGGCGCTATTGTCCTTGGGGGACTCAATTGGGTTTCTAAAAGTCCTAATGCGGGCGGGTCGGTGGCATGAAGCCCTCTCCAGAGCAAAGGAGGTAGAACGAAAACACAAACCTAGTTGCACAGCTAAACTGTTGCATGTAAAATCTACATAAGTGGATCTGGCCTATGATTGCTGCGAAAGGGAGGCTCGGTAAGAGTATGTAACATCAGACTATAGTACGCTGTGCTGCAAGCAAGTCGGCGAATTTCTAGTAGTGCTGACTGGATGCACCAGAATATGGCTGGTAGTTGATGTTTTTTTTCAGGATCCCACGCTCCTAAAACATGTGCTTGTGCCATGGGCCAACGAGCTCATCCGCCGGGATCAGCCTGAAGTAGCTGTGAAGGTCTTCCGGCAAGCTGGGAGGGAAAAGATGGCACTGCGCTTGGAGGCCACTTTACTAGAATGTGCAATCTCCCAACAGCTTTATGCTCAGGCAGCTGCGAGAAGCTGGGCGCTGGCCATAGCTTTTGCGAACATGGCAACCGGTGATGTAAAACTGATGGACAGTTCACCATGCAGTCTTGCTTGCGAGGTAACAGGAATGGCTAGTGATGGCCTTGCAGGTGCTATGAACCATCTAGAGCCTGCTAATCTACCTCGTTGCATCTTTCGCTACCTTGTTTGCTACTTTCGACGTATATCAGAGATTTATGGGGTATATTTCGTGTTGTGGCGCTATGCATCATCTTCACCAGCGAGGCGTGCGATGCCTGCACACGCCCTCCTACGGGCCTGTGCTTTTCTATGGTCTCATGCCTTGGCACCTCTAGCAAAACCTGATAGCCCTGATTCCAGCGCAAGCAGTGCCGTCGACGACAAAAATACCTTTGTAGGAGGTCTGAGACGTCGGTTAAATGGCACTCAAGCACTTGGTCGAGGGCTCCGGCCATCTTGGCGCTTACATTCGTGGTGGCAGGAGGCACAGGCAGCATTGGACCGCCCTCCAGTCCAGGGGTTTTTGCGTAGTTGTGGGATTCGGCTTGATCGGCGTGTCAAAGGCATCCGAACGGTTCTAGTGTTACGGCTAATGGCTGAAGCAGCGCTTCAAATCCATGACTATGAGGTTTGCTGCCAAATATGTTCTGCACTACCAATCAGCGTACAATGCACTACTCGTCAACACTAACTGGCTCAGTTGTTTTCCACTCATGCTGTTCAGTCATCCTTGAAATATGTCATTGCCGCTCGCTTTATGATCTGAACTTCGAAATACAATGCCATATGCTGACCTCTGCTTGGCCTCAACAAACAGGACAGAACAATTAAAAAACACAATATTGCTGCAAACGTTGATACTTTGTGACTCAAGAAAATATGGTAAACCCATAGAAATCCCCTTCGGTGATGCACAATGATACTTTTACCACTGTTACTCTCTGGCGTATATGCAGGTTGCAGCGGCTGCTTGTAATGAGCTATGGCGCCTTGCTCTGCGCGACCCTGAAAGGAGGGAGAGAGCTGACCTCGCAGTAAAGATTAAAGCAGCATCAGCCTCAGCTGCAGCGGTTCCTAGGATGCATGAAATTCTTAAAACCTTGAGCAGTACGATCTGTGTTCTGTGCGGGACAACAGTGCCTCTCGTGACTTCTGAAGCCCTTCCTCTTGGTGTGGACATAAGCTGTGGGAGCTGCGGGTGCCCTATTTCACTAGAATTTGGCACATTTGCTCCACTAGCAGCAGTTGAGTACTGCCCGCAGAACGAATCGGAGCAAAGCAGTCTACCGACGGGAACAGAATTATCCCCTGACGCTAAAGGCTGTTCTGTAGACGAGCAGTTCCTTACAATTGCTCGGAGAAGCATGCTGCGGCGTCAGGCCTCAACTTCATCACCCCACATAGCATCTATTCCTGGTCCTGTTAAATTCCAGCCGCCCCTTCTTAGTGCCAAAGCAATACAGCAACAACCACGCGAGAAGATCTTATGGCGCAACAACAAATGCATAGAGGGTAGCCGTGGTTCCCGCGTTCTTCGCCTGCTTGGACTGCCCCACACACCGGCAGAACGAGCACTACATAATGCAACCCAGCACGAGCCTGCGGCAGAAGCGGTGGAGGTGGATATGCTAATGGCATGCGCTACTTGCTCCCATTTGTTTATCTACCCACCAGCTCAGGGGCAGCTCTTACCCAACAACCCCTGCATATTCTGCGCCACGATTAGTCCCCGCACTCCGATCCTTCCATGCTTCGCCCTTCGATAATTCGAATGGCAGAATAAATTGAGTTCAAACAAGTTCGACAGCCCAGTAGCGCTATGGCTTCTCATTGTAGAACATTTTTCTCCTCATTCACTTACCCCTCGACTGAATCATTACCCCATGAGGCACGGCCTCGCTTGTTCCTCAGCACTTGCGCGATAGAGTCAGAAATAAAACGGGAAATATCGGTGCAGAGGTACATGGAATAACTATGAGTTCGCATATCAATCTTTCTGGGATACCATATCGTGCAGAAAAGCACAGCTACATAGCATTGTACTGGTGCGTTCTGCAGCATATTGAGGAGCCCTGCCTGTTTTCCTTGGTGCACATAATGCAGCTGATGTTTGCGCTCATCACAGTATTGGTATTTCTAAGACTTTCCCCAAATTTCTCTCCGGTATGATGGTGCAGTTAGAGTGTTTCTCCACATCGGTTTTGGCCTGTGGATGCCTGCACTTGCACTTAGCATTGACGAATGTGACCAGTTGCGTTGTATGCGCTGCAAGCGAGAGTGGTGATCAACCAACTAGGCGGCAAGTATCTCACCCGTCTTGTACAAAGCAGTAGTACTCTTGTTTTTCCGATATCGCGCTGGACAAACACACTATCTTTCTCGGGGGATGATAACTGAATGCCTCAAGTGAAGCCTCGCACTCTGTGGGGTCTGGAGAAAGGTCATCACAGATTTGGCTTTGCATTGCACTGTGGTGACGGCCACTGCTTGCAGTGCACTGCTCCAGGCGAAAATTCTCTTACAAAGGTGCTGCTGTGCCCCTGATTCCTTTCAGGCTCGCCCCCTAGTACTTCGATTTCTGCTCTAAACAAGCGTAGCTGCCTCCATGCTCAGAGTGTATGACCTCGTAGCACTTTCGCCATACCCATCTCGGAACTAGCCATGGGTCTTGTTGTATGCGAAGAGAAGAGACGACCTCTTGGCTCGTGGCTGGCTATAGGCGCTTTCGAGGAAGACCTCCCTGATGATTCTTTGGTAGTCAATTAAGGCAACAGTATAAACGATGAAAGTACGGTAGCAGGCAAAGATGCATAGATCGTTCCAACGTAACACAGTTCCCAAGTACGGAAAAATGGCTTGCACACCTTTTAGGTTTCCTGAGGAACGTGTTTTCATTTTATGGTAAGGCTGATATGAATCTCCAAGACATGCGGCGCTGTTGGCGATGTAAAGCTGCGCACCGTTGTCCACTACAAACAGCATTTGGGCAAAAGTCTGGCTACCTTGAAGCTCTACGTGGGGCCAGCCAGATCCAGTAAATTACAGTATACGACAGTCCCTTCAAAACTTTGATAGCACCTACGGCGCCCCTGTCGAACAGTCAAATCAATGGCCAGGAATTCCAACCTTGGGAGACTGGATGCCCAGACACAGAGATTACCCGTCCACCGCTTCCATGACCTGCAACAACAGTTTCCTCCAGCATAGCCAGCCGGAATTCACTTGTGGTTGCAAAGGCGAAGCAGCCTGGTGCTTCTTGTACATCGCAATAACAACACATTGGTCACCTTAGAGAAACGTGACCAGGAGCTCGCCTGTAAACGTTGTCGCTTCCGCTTCAAACTGGAACGGGCACGCTGGAGTAGCGAAGAAAAACCATATGGCGCATGCTTATCACTCTCCTACCGTAGATATCTTCTAGATTTCTCTAATGCTACCTCCACCTTCTTAGACTCAGCAACAAAACAAAATCGATACGGTTGAATCCCCCTGGAGCAGTATGGTGAATAATAAGGCAGAAGCTCATTCTGCCAGCTGTTCGCTTCAATAAATTTACACGTATGACGGTTTTGAAAAACGTTTCTTGCGCTGCAAAAGCTGAAAGCTAGGAGTGCTGGGCTTGACTCCACTACGTAGAACCCTTTCCTCGTTGTCTACCCCTTCCCGCTCTCCCATTGCCTCGATTCGAGCAGCGTGTCCCTCGAGAACACCCACGAGAGGCTTCTCTTAGGATGTAAGTAGTGGTACTTACCCCCTGCGACACCCCTGGATTCGGCGGCGAGGATTGATATGAGGCCCTTGGTCGAGCCAACGCATTGCTGCCACAAGCTTCGTAATCATATGGCTCACTCGCATACAGTAATGTCGTAGCAGCGGTGCTGTTTGTGTGCTCTGCGTCAGCTTTGATCAGATCAAGAAGGCTATATGCCACTGGACATCCCGACGGTTTAATATACTCTGCGATATTTTCGTCGTGGAGTCGCCGACCACGCCGCCCACGACCCCCCCTCCCTGGCTTTCTTTCGTAGTTTATCTTATCAGCACCCAAAGTGTTTGGGTTCACCTTTTCAAGCCGCCTTAGCCGATCTTGCTTCAGGCCGGCCGTGTTGGTATCGATTATTAGGGAACGACCTTCGCGCTCTGAAGGGTTTGGTCGCGATGCCTCAGGAGGCAATTCAACTTGGTGCATCAGACTTTCCTGTGGTGGGGATGCCCTAGAATTCCTATCCTGCATAGAGGGGATAGTTCGAACATCTACATGCTGAACCTTAGCAGAAAAAGAAAAAGGTACAAACTTTGGGGGACCAGTATCCCCTTTGTCTGCCTTGATCCGCTGCTGAAGTTCCGTATGCTCATTCAGAATATGCTGTACTAGTTTCCGACGTTCCTGTACATCAGCTTTGAGCTTGAATGCTTCTTGCAGCTGTGCTGCACCTCCTGCCAAATTCTGCACGTACTGGGGGCTGAGTAAGGCAATCCCGCGATAAAGTATTAGGCCTGGCAACAGCAGCAATTTCACACCCGGCAAGAGGGGAACTGAATCCAGCTGCCCACAGAAACGCAACTCAATGCCCGTAAAAGGCGAGCCACGACCATCTGTAAGTTTCAAAGAAAGCAGCCGCCGTTGATTCCCCTTAATTCCTTGAGAGCCACATGAGAAGTCTTCATCGACATCTTTCGAGGGCAGCCGCACATCCTGAAACGACATGACCATGCAAAGTAGCGGTTTTTTAAGGGAAATTTTGGAAACCAAAGAAGCGCCACTTTGGGGGCGCTCTGCAGTAGCGGCATATGCCGCAGCTTCAGGTGGAGCTTGCATGGACCTGCTCACTAGGGCGCTGAAATTGTTCAGATCCGCGGGATGAGAAGCAAGATGTACACGCCTCAGATCGGCAGACAAAATATATTTCTTGACTGCATCTGGGGAAGTAATACCAGATTGCTCTAGAGCCGAGAGGCCTTCGGGCGATAACTGCACACCCCACGACTCTAGGGCAGATTCCACTGCATTTGCGTCCATCGTACACAGCGAGGCCGACTCTTACCGCCTGAGACCAAGTGGTTAGAGCCCAATGGTCCTTGACGTCATGCAAGGGGGAAACTCAATCTCTGAACAGTTCCAAATGGCAAAGCACCACCGACAAGCACAAGGAGTGCGAGGTCAACTTCGCCTCGTCCCCCTGTAGCTCCGCGCACAAACACAAGGGCCCATATGTTTACTCAATACTCCCTGGGCCTTTTTGAATGCAGACAAGGTTACAACAGCCGACAAGCTAGTACGAAGTCGCAAACTTTAAAGTGTAGTGCTAGACCCAGCTGGTTCCCGCAGCACAACGCAAGATTCGCAAGAGAATGCCATAAAATGGGCATAAGCATTATACAGCATGTGCCGCTGGGTGGGGCAGGCCCTTATCCAATGCAGAGCAAAGCTGGAGAACTACAGAAGCCCCATTAAGCCCTGTGGGCCCCTTCGGCAGATGAGCAGCGAGCATTCTTCCAACTGTTGCCGTAATCGTATGACTGGTCCATTCCCGATTGTGTATTCTATATAGATCATTTGCTCTCTAACATTGGAGCATCGTTATTCCTCTGTCGAATGCAACGACTAAGGTAGGAGTGCTTTGCTTGCTTCCTCCGCGGCTGCGCCATCAGGGGTGGAATTCAGGGTCGAGGCAGCCTCGGAGGAGAATTTTATATAAGGTTCTGTCTTCCACAGGCTGTGAGTGTACTCTGTTCTGCTGGAGTTTGAAAAGTGATCCTAGGAAGGCCAAAGATGTCGCATGTTGCACAACAAAATCTCCCGACGGACTTCGAATTGCGAGAGGGTGAAGCGATTGGGATACGAGTACCGGATACCACTGTCCTGATTCAAGGGAAGGATGCAGGTGAGGTATATGACGGTAGCATTGGTGTCTGCGCAGTCGCTCGTGGCTATTACCCTCATTGTCTAAGGCTACCAGTTAGCGGCAATAAAGTTCATTGTGTGTCCCCAAAGCCCCGTCCACTGCTATGAAAGGGCGCACGATTATTTGCTACCATGGCATGGCGGCACTGCTGAACGCGGACGACCAAAGACATTGAAAGTGTATGTCGTTGATTGCAGGACGTGGTGTCCTCCTGGTTACTTCCCAGCGTATTGCGTGGCTTTCTCAAGTCGGCGCAAGCTTTACGCTAAGTTACCTTTCTATTGTACTGCACGCTCTGTCGACTGATCCTCGTGCGTACGCTACAAATTAACCTATTTGCTATTTCCCCTCATAGATTCAACCAGCACGCTATTTCCTCGACTACCTGATAGTAGCCACTCAACAATTGAACTTCCCCACAAGGACTGCTCTTCTTCTCTCCTCCAGGAACATGTGAGAGACCGTGCCTGTATTGCCAAGTTAAGGGCGACACTCAACTGGTCGCGGCCAACGGCCAAGCTTGCGGTACCGCGCCCTCGGGCTCAGACGAGGCTATTGAGGACTCCGAAGAGCCATCGGATTATGATGCAATGGTTGAGCTTAAGTTCATTCCAGATGACTCAAGGTACTACCTTTTTTACGTACAAGAGGAAATGCATGGTTTTGTGTATGCAGACCGAAATGGCCCGCATATCAAAAGATGGGGATGCTTGCATTTTTCGATATGGTGATTGTGCAGCTGCCTACAGCAGGTTTTCTCTGTCATGAGCGAAATGGCGGCGCTACATCCGGACCCCGAATCGGCTGTATTAGATGGAGATGAAGATGAACTTTTCGACGAAGCAGCTCTTCGCCGACAGGTGCCTCTAAGCCCCAGAATTGCAAAAGAGAAAATCCTGTAGTGACAACTTGTATAGTGTTCATGATCCTTCAAACTATTTTGTGCCTGGAGGGTTATTCTACGCTACTACAGTTAAGGCTATCCAATGCCTCAGGAGCTATGGTACTGCATATACTGGGGTAACGTGTTTCGGATTGCAAAGATGCAAAGATGTCTATCGTGCATTTTGGTTTCAGGGCTGGGAATTTGTGGAAAATGAAGGACGCGATGCAACAGGAGGTGGCACCATTGACGATGAGGCCTGAACTTTATTCTCAGCATTGCCATGCAGGACAAGGCAAAGTTGACTCTCAAGAGGCTGAGCCTATTCAAAATACTTGCCGTGATGGCTTTGGTTATTGCCTTGGTAGTGGATGGGTAACAATCCATTCAAACGCGTATTTTCACAGCATGAACGGGCATCTGGTACTGTCAAGACAGGAAGGTATTTGGGTTGATGGTAACCGATAAGTTATTCTGTACCAGAACAGACCCTCTGAACTCGCTTTGTGGGGCTCAAACGTGTAATACTTGTGAGCGGATATGCTTGCTTCCCTAGGGGATTATTCTCAGGGCTCTTTCACCTTTCTTGCTCAGCAGATCGCGCACTGGCGCTTTTGGTATAAGTTTGCCGTTGCGACAACCAACGCCTGAATAACCGTTTCTATGCGGACTTTCCTGGCGGTGGTATACCCAGTGATTGAGCCCTAAAGTGCTGCTCAGTGCCACTTTTTAACATTCAGCAGGCAAAAGTACAAGGGTTTAGACTGATATCCGATGCGTGTTCAGGATAGCATTTGTGTAGATGAGTACACAACCCATGTGGGTTATACGTGGGTAGTTCGATGCGCCGTGGTTCTGGCTTCGCCGGTGGCTTTAGCATTCATAGGCACATTCTGCGCGAAGCTGACTGCTTTATCAGTTGTATGGTTCCTGTATTCACCAATACGTGAAGACCATTTATCAACATTTTACGCTGGCAGCTAGCTGGGATTCAGCACTACGTGGGGGCTAAGCCTGTGATGCCATAATCACATGTCTTTTTCTCGATATGTGCGAGTCCTGTGTGGAGTAGCACCTATATTCCTGCGCGAAGTACAACACATCTGCCGTGTGAAAACTTTTTGTAGCGCGCTGGTGGCAGCAGCGGGTGGTGTCCTTCGCGCTGTCCCACACCCCCGCTCAGGACGATGCCACATATTCGAATGCTACGTTTCGCGTATAGAAGAGTTGTAATTACATTGATGCTGCGGGAAAGTATATTTGTTACTCGATTCACGGCTTCCCGTATATATTGACCTACTCAGTTGTTGCACGTGACACAGATTTCGAAGGAGTGGACTAAACGGGAGCCAAGCTTACGAATATGCTTCGAAGTTGGTGTCTGGTAATTACTGTCAGTTTCGTTTTATTCAGCTGTTGTAGGGGCCAACTGGAACCTTTGGTACCCTCGCGATGCATCAGCCAATGAAAGCACATTCCATTTGCCACTTCTCTTTTTAGCGTTATGCTAAACACCAGGCTTACGCTGGAGACCAGAAGTGTAAAAAAATTCCAATGTGGAAAATTACTTACTTACATTGTCAATTAAATTTTTTCAAAAGCAAAGAGCGGCAGAATCGCTTCAAGGGTACTCCTTTCATGGAAAGGGTTCTCAAGGTGACAAAGAGAAATGCGCATGATCATAAGAACAAAGCGTTGTCAGCCGAAAGGGAGTATCTCATATGGACGTTCTCGCTCAAGCCAGACATCCTTATTCCACCCAAGCCACCAATGAGTCGAGTATTTCGGGATTGTTTCTCAATAGCTAAGGTAAATGTCACACCAGGGCCAAAAGTCGTCCCTTCCAACGACCCCGCAATGCTGATAAGCGCAACTGTTTATGCCATGAAATGAAAAAGCATCGGGTTCACCAAAGCTGTGCCGATGCCCTTCAGATAATAAAACATTGCTAGCACGCGTCTCATCAGTGGAGCAGGTCGGCATGAAGCTCTTGTCTACAGCCTGCCATTGTGGTACACCAGGAACTGACGGCAACCGTAAATGTACAATTGCTTACCCCCACGCCACAGCCAACAACGGCAGGGAAATCGGAGGCCAAAAACACTATTCATAACCCTATTATCGTTTTTCACTCGGTATTTCACTCTAAATGCAGAAGAGTTTAGTCGGGATACTTACCCCGAAGTTCACTATCCGTCCTATTGTCACTACATGTTTTGTGCAAGTACGGATATGCTCACTTTAATTTTTTGTTTTAATTGCCTGAAAAGGCCTCATCAAACGTGGAATGGCTCGACTCATAACCGTAGTTTTTTCCTGGATGTGTGCGCCATACTCCATCAAATCTTCGTGGGTAGTGGTATTTCCTCATTGGAACACAACCGCATACGAATGACTCATCATCAGAAATCCAATTTTAATTCTTCGCTACAAATTATTCTTAACGGCAGTACAGCGTGACGATGGAGTCCGCCAGAACAGAACGGTAGAGATACCTTTCCCAATGCTAGCACAGTGGGTAGACTTTAAGTCTTACCGATGAACTACCAAAAACAATCGCGCGAATGTTCAGCATCCTTGTGTCTAAAAGTGGCACGGCTCGTTCTGCAAAGTACCAGCCGGTTAGTTGGGTGACAGCTGCACTAAGACAGTCCCCTGCAAAACATCCACTGGGTCTTTCGGCTTGCAAGCTGCTGTTCAGACGGATGCGACTCTTTTTCCAGAAAGGGATAAATTGCGTTGTTAAACAGATACACTAACCCGTATTAAAATTTCCCACGGTTCAACAAGGTCTTATCTCAATGCTACGCCCATGCCATACAGAACCGCTGCCACGCAAAAACACAATATGTAAGACACTCCAACACCCAATACTCGGTATTTAACATTCAATTCAGCATATCCTATCCGATCTGTGAGCTTGTGACAACAGGTATACATGCTACTCGCAGGGGTCATGCACGGTTTCGTTGCTCAGAAGCGCGCCACGGAAGATCTAAATAGTGTCAGCGTATGTAAATTTGCTTTATTTATCCTTTGGCATGACACTCTTATCCATTTCCAGATGCCACATTCAAATCCGCACTTGTCAGGATACACCAGTGGCATACACTTGATCACCCCATCAATGGTTCGCAGCTTCCATGGATTTGTCACGAGCCCTCACCAGCACCAAGTGGGGTACTTCCGGTCCATCCAGTATATACTACACGTCCACCTGGCAAGCCACGGTTCATGAATAATTGTACATCATTTAGGTAAGAAAGACAACCCTCAGGCATGCTCGAAGCAAGGCCACCTGTGCTACTCAACGGACGTGGGGATTGGTCTGCATGACACATTGTGCAGCTTGCGCCTTCGTCATGAAAGTCGCTTCTAAGAGTTTCCCAGAGCACATTTTTCCGGGGACGTCATTCAAAGCTGTCATCTAATTGCACCTACTTCTGGGATGTAGCCGCATGTGGGGATATCGGTTCAGAAGCCCCTGCAGCGCGGTCGGAGTATTTACGTACTACCCTTCACCCGTCATATCATCATCTGGATCCATGCCACCTCTGAGGGTCTCCGGTGAGAGCTACCTAGACCTACTCCAGGATTAATTCCTAGTGTAAAGAAGAAAAGGGTGGGCTCGACCCTATCTGCCTAACACAAGGGACGGCCTTTGACTAGGCTCGTCGAGTGCGAAGACTGATGTTTTCCGTGAGGCCGGTTTCATTCGAACAATGAAAATATTTGTGGAAGAGCGGGGGACGGTTGGGGCCGTTTTTAGGAGCTGTACCTACCCAACATACCTTCAACAAAAGTGCAGGAGTCGCCGTTTAGTCTAGCGGTACGTCTGTCGCTTTCACTCCGTCGTATATGGGCCCTGTGCTATTGCAAAATCCATACCATTCGACTGCTCTGCCCCCTGTGGAAAGAAGCCTTTTAAACATGGCCCGGAAAAACCATTCGTTGAGATGTATGGATCTTGTACAACACAAGTAGGCGAGCTACAGGCTAAGCTTGCATTTGCAAAGTACTCGCTTCCCCTCAAATCGTGAATTATCTCCTCAATGAGGTCGAAAGTATCTAGTTTCAACGTTGATGACATCTGGTCCACGAGCTTGTTGCCTTCGGGGACACGCGGCTGAAAATGATGGGGGCGTCACTTGGGAAAATCACACCCGCACCAGGATTCCTTAAGTTTGAGTATTTTGGAAGTAGAACGGAGGGAGGGCTGTCCGGATAGACGTGGTAACCGCATCCTTGCAAAAATCGTGCTGGATAGCTCTCGTCGGAGCAGGGTTTCCTTGCTACGAGATTGATGACGGTGCACACACATAGCCAGTAGGGAGGCAGGTGTTCTGCAAGGGGACAAAACCAACGGTTGCTGCATCGATGGTAGTAGACCTTACGATAGAGCCGCAGCTCTGGGAGATGGCAAAACAGGTGCTCTCGCTAGAGAAGAATCAAGTGGATCACCAGTTTGGCGTTCATCTTTTGGGACATTGGGCTTCAGCCCTTAATGTTTGGGCGAAGAAGACAAGCAAGCACAACCTTGTGGGGGCTCACAGGCTTACCCCTCCAAATCCTTCCTTGGGCTTTTTGGGTAGAATTACTGCTCATTTTGACCACCAGTGTAAGCCACCGACCCCTCTGGACCGGGTGGGACGCTAGCCTTGCTATGTATAATAAGAGTGCGTCTAAGTTAGACATTAGGCATGCAAGATCTAGGCTCCCACGGGGCCCACATTAAGTGTTGCGTAAAACCCACTGCACCACAAGTTCCTCATTGAAGCCAGGATGTGCGCACTGTCTATTACTAGCCACGTCGTGTCTACTACTGCGTGGGGGACCACGGGCTGTCAGCAAGAGATTCCGTCACACCGCCCCGTAGGAGCGGAAAGTTATGGATTAGTTCCAATCCGCTTACAAGATGGGAAGCGCCTAAGAGTAGTGGAAGTGCCGCCCTCAACCTCCGAGCTTACTGGTTTCTTTGTATTGCACACAGATTTTGGACAGTCGAATGATATTGTGCAGTCCTAATAGAGGTGACCCGTTTCGCATTCTTTTGTAAACCCCTGAATCCTATAGTGCATGAGGTACTTCAATGAAATTAGCCTTTGAAAGGCTAGAAATCCTCTTCGAATACAAAATTCAACTGCCTTTTCTGGAGTTAAAATACCATATCCTAGAACTTGCACTGGCGTTTGTCATGCATCAGGAAATCAAAACATCTATAAGAGCATTTATTTTTAGACGATGTATCTGTGGTTTTATTAAGCAAAAATAGACTTTTATGCATAGGTGTACGGAATGTAATGTCGACGCCCAATGGGAGCGCAGGGATGGTATAGCTTTTATCGGATCCAGCGTCATCAGGCTGCTGTGTGTAATGATGCTCTTTTAGCTTGTACATCATGAGGCGGAGAGTTGCAGAGTGTTTTCCATAATCATCGGAAATTCGCCGAGAATCCCACCTGCACTGACTACTAGTATCAGGTAAAACACAGTGAGCGCTACACATCTGTTGAGCAAATTGACCAATGCGAGAGCGCTCCAGTTCCCCACTCCCTGTTTGGGACGTAGGTGCTGTACCCACCTTTTCTTGCCCGCATCCCGAAGTTGTCTCGACATCACGGGTAATGGACACATAGGATGAGCGTAGCTGCATTCTCGCGAGCAAATTAAGCTACCTGCGCATAGCATGTAGCGCACAAGTACATAACACTGCATCGCATTGTGTGTAGCTAGCTGTACTCAGAAATAATGAAGATAAAGGAAGAGACACACCCAACAATCAATTATATACCAACTCCTAGTAAATATAACTAGGGCATTAAAAAGACTTTATGTGTAACTTAGCCTCATACATTTTCTCTGTTCACCTTTCTCCACTCTCCCGAGTTTAGAAACACCTGCCCACGTGTCCCGTACCAGTCCGTAAAAAGGACACTGGAAGAGTTCCTGCTCTCGAGTTACTCCCCAGGCAGGCGGAAACATCAACACTACGAAAGAGGAACGCAAAGTGTGCATCAGATCGTAGAGAAAACCAGGCCGGAAAAAAAAACTCACACACTAGCCAACAACTAATGAGGAACCACTCAAGCGCGACCACGGCGGTGCGCTGGCTCACTGTCGTCGGAGCAATGGAATTCGTTGATCTCCTGCTAAAAGACAAGGAAGGTGAAATAAAATGCATGAAGGATATCAAAAAAAACACGGGTTCGGCAGTGCTCTGCTTCTCATAGAGCAGTCTTTGCCAGCCAGTACAGCTAGTGCGTGCAACATAGTCGTTTTTTGTGCCTGCGCTTAATTTTGAGTGTAGAGAGCGCGTTGACAGTAGTAGCCTGGGACTATTTGAACAGCAGCCATGGAAGAGGATAGCTATTTTTAGGCAGAGCATGCGGTAGCAAGAACTACCAAGTAACGTGAGAAAAACTGTCCATGAAGACTAAGGTTGTAAACAAAATAGATTTCCAAACTGTCCCCAAAGTACCAAAGCGACAGCCGCTCGTCCTCCAACCTATATATAAACTCTCGTATACTGTGTCCTCGTCACTAAATAGCCTCAAAATTCAGCACTCCGGAGGCTTCCTGTAAATCCTCCACCTTCACACAGGTCAATTGCTTGCGCGGCAAAGTCCGCGATTAACTCAGGGATTTTGAGACTTTCGTATGCCAGCAGTGGTAACTCTGGGACACTCCCGAATAAGGGTGAATCGACAGTGTAAGTAAAAGGTTCGACTCCTAAGCTAATAGCAAGAGGCTATAACCACCTGGCAGACCATGAACTCGCCTGTTCAGAATGTGGTGGCCTCGCAGAGCCTGTCGACGAGGACTGATTCTCCAGGCTCAAAACACACAGGCAATCGCCGTTTGCCTCCATGCTAGTCTCTATTATGCTTTGCGCATCAGTATGCGTGCAGCCGGGTGCTCTCTGGCTATCTCCGCTATCAAGGGTAGTAGTAGCCTTTGACCAGCAGGTCCAAGTCCAAAATCCTAGAGAGGCACCCCAATGTAGACCAGGGATGTGGTCGAGCAAACAGGTGGGCTCGTGTACTCTTACATGATGAAACGCCTTGGCATACAGAAGGAAAAACAAGTCGATTCCGTCGGACTTGTTTGAGCGTAGAGTCGCACATGTTGCAGAAGAGTGCGGTTAGTGCATTCTGTCTGCCTGTGTGCCTCAAGGTGGATTCAGTTGTCATATTATGTTGGGTGTGTAGAGGGCTCATGAAGATATTCCAGAAAGTACCTCGTACCTCGAATACTTTTTTGTATTGTTACTTTTGGAAACGCTGCGGTGCTTGCACACATGCTATGCATGAATGAGCTACCTCCGAGCCATGACGGAATTGGAGAGAGGGATGAAATGTACAATTATCTTCGTGAAAACGAGCATCTGTGAGCCTTTACATTTTGCTGCTTAATCCTCCAAGAGCTGAAATCAATGCCCTTGGTTGTGTAGGTTTTCTTACTCGTTTCGGCTGAATTCGAAGACAAAGTGTATGTAAACAGCCGTCGACCCCTCCTAGACAGTCTCCCAAAAGTCCCGATTAACCTGTCACTGCAGTTCAGCTGGGGCATTGAAATGTCTGACTCCGACCACCTGCATGCTCGGGCGCGCCAGTGTGGGCGTGGAACCCCGTTTCGTGCTCAATATCGGGGTGAGTGGGGATTTACAAGAAAGCGGCTGTAAAGTCAGAAGCTGAGTAGATCACTGAACCCCATAGTTTGTCATCTAATGCGCCAACATAGATCATCGGGAATGCCCGCTCTACAATGACCTTTCAAGAGGCTTAAAGCTTACCCACATGCGCCCATCTCCTTCCTTTTTCGGCACCCATTCCGGACTATGCCCGAAAGCGTTGTTCGATTCCTGCGCTTCGACTTTTCCACAAATCATCCGAGAATGTTCAATTTGCTCTTCCAGGTGTGGCGGTGTATAATACCATGGGACACAGCTTTTGGGTGATACAGCGATTAACTTCATGCGGTGTGGTTGAAGATTAGCAGGCGGCCAGCCTGCTGGCAGCTCGTCATTATTTATCACATCCGTGAACTTGATATTTGCTGTTCGCTGGCTGAATGTTGGATCAGACTTCCTAAGAAAAAGCTGGCTGCAAATGGTTGCACAGCGACTAAAATGCGACGCACGCTTAGAAGCCACTTCTCTTACTGTGCGGCCAAGGCGCCCTCATGGAGAATCTGCCTCACCTTGTCAGAGCACCGACTCTACCCTTCTCACCATAGACAAAATGAGCGTTTCTAAGAAGGCCGAATGCTCCCTCAAGTGCTTCCCGGTGCGCAGTCGTGGCCGCATGTACAATTTCAGTCAACCATGGCATGAGGATTATGCTCTGGTGCACAGATCCAGCAGAGAAGTCAAGACCATGACGATAAAGTCCATTTTCAATTTTAAGCACCATCAAACTGCTACTCCTCTGGCAATACTTGCTTTCGGCCGCCCCTTAGTAAACCTGACTCTTCCGAACAGCGCTAACGAGTGAACCAGCAGATTGCATGCGCCGTCTTCTCGGAAAATGACTCCGCTTCGCATGCAATGCCAACTACCGTCACCAATTCTCAAACAATAATGTAAACTTGAGCAATCTTTCAATCGATCTTTGGTGAGTCCCCGATTACCGCTTGATCCTCTGTAGCCTCCTTCACTGCGCCGCAGCCAGGGTGGGGTCATGTCTATCTCCCTAATTCATCTTCTCTGCTCCCCAAGCAGCCTGTCCCGCTGGGCTCAACCCTGTTGTTCAACTTCTTTGGCCTTTCGCATACGCTTACAGTCCTGTATTACGTGACTCTATCTTGATAGCAATACATGCGTTGCTGGGCGGTTTTCTGGGTTGCATAAGAGCGCAGGCTCTCCCTGGCTCAGATTTGGTGTTCCTCTTAGATTGTAGTCTAAGGCAGGTTGTTCAAGCCCCAATTCCTACAGGTTGTAATTTCCAACATAACTCTTCCCTTCGAGCTTAAGACGCTGGAGCAACCCTCACGTGTTCCTGAAGCTCCCAGGAGTCATTAATTGCAGGAGTTTTACTGGCTGATTGTGTACTCACTAAGTCATTGCCCATCTTGCGCCTTACATGACACCTCGCATGGATATTGCATAGCTACTGATAAAGTAGCTGTTTGTGTACGTTGTGACTTTCTCAAGCCAAAAACTCATAGATCTCGATGTATGGTAATTTCAAAAACCATATCTGCCTACGCTTTGATGGTTCCGCCATAGCTCGCCATTAGGCTAATCCCAGCGATGTTTTCAGTGGCTGCATGAAGGGTTAAGATGTACTAATTCCCGCACATAGGCGACTTCCTCTGCAAGGAGAAAACCCCTATCAAAGGGCTTCTCTGTTCAGAAGTGCGCTGCATGGAGCACTCGTTTTTCTTCATCTAGACAGGTCCACCTCGAACGCGCCAATTAAATTTTCAATCGTTGCCCATCCTTGCGCCTCTCATAGCTTTCTGGTCGGCAAAGCCTCGTCAACGCATCCATAAATATTTTAGCAAATATCATATAATGGTTTCCCAGTGCGGAACAACTTGGGTCACGGCGGTCCAGGCGTTCCTCCACCGATCATTTCGAATTCCAAAGTGCTTTTTTCTCATAGCCTTGTAAGAGGAAAATAAAGCATTAAAGTGCAAAATGGCTTTAGCAACACCAGAACGCTGCAGGATGGAAACCTGGTTCTCCAAATCATTCACAGCCAGTGGATGAGCACAAAACATCTGCATCAAACCGTGAGGTGCTTCTAACTGGAAGGCTTTACCTATGGTATATGTGGGAAGAAACGGATCCAGGGCCATGTCAAGCCTCATAGCACGTTATTGAATCTCAGTAAAATCATCTCTTTCCCAACCGTGCATCTTTCAAAGTTTTACACATGAAAGGGCTAGTACAGCTAGTGTGCGCATTGCGGCACCCTCAGGGAACTCCGAGCATTTTCAGCAAGTTACGCCTAGCACTACATGAACCGCACAGTGAGGTATCATGTACTTAGCTGAAGATGCTCTGTGAGAAAGAACATGCGCAAACAGCAAAACCAATGAAGTAATCTCTTACCAGTTCACACTTGAATAAAACTAGTGTAGTACAGAGTGTTCAAGTGTGACTTAGCCAGGTAGAGGTACACGTTTAATCTTCTTGAACTCAAACTGCTCTTCTGCCGTAAATTTCTAACCAAAGATGGCTCAGATATACTATTGGAGGTTCAACCTTGTGATTCTTTTTGCCAGCTATGATCTTCAAGTATACGGAACATTGATGGGTAAATTCCCCCGGTTCGGGTGATCTGGCCTTGCTGACCATTTTTTTGTTTCACATGTATTTTCCTAAGCTAATAGTACCTCCTTATGGTATGGGAATTACAGAAAATATTGCGTTGTGTTATTTCCCGCTCTGGCCACTACAGGGCTGCATGCATGCCGGATGTGATGGCTCCAGGGCTGTAGACATTTGGTGTCAATTTCAGTTAAACCTCTCCATGTGAGAGGGTATTGAACCTCTCTTTGCCTTTGCTGCACTATTTTGTACTAGGTATAGTGCCGTACAAACTGTGGCGCGGCAATGGGGAAGAACAGGGGCTTCAAGCCCCAGGGCCTTCAGCTCAATCCAATAAAACGCGTTGCAAGTGGCGGGTAAACAATGAACGGGAAAAATTCTCTTTTATATACCTGTTGCTATCACAAGCTTTCGAGAATCTATTTTCTCGCCAGCATTTATGGGAGGGAGGAGCTATCGTCCTTGGAGAATGTCCTTTTCTATAGACAGCATGATGGGTTTGAGCCTCGTTGCAAAGAGTCTCATTGTGTGGCCATGTGCAGCAGTAGTTGGTGGGAGGAGAGGCAAGGCGGTGCACGGAGTTTTCAGCAAATGCTGTATGATGATTTAATGATGCAACCTTGATGAATTCGTTGGTCAGCATACTCGCGTTTGCCGAGGCAAATGCCTTAAAGGTTGTGCATGGGTGCTCTTCAGGCCGTCGCTTGCGGAGAAGCTTGGCAGGAATTCTCGGCCAACATGGGATCAGCTGCATAAGATGTTAAAGAAAAAGGAAGCGTCGAATAGCGAGTTCTTGGAAAAATATGAAAATGAATGTTTTAGTAGAGAACTACAGGTACGAGCCGTAGTCGTAGTAGTGATGGGGTACATTAGTATCACTCATTGTCGGAGGCAAAAACTCGCTTTCAATTAGCCCGAAAATGCGCCATTCACTACTGAGTGCCGGGTGCTTGACGCTCTTGAGTTGATAGAACGATATGTGTCAAACAAAAAGAAAGTTGCATCTTGCTGAGGTGTCACTCCACAGAATTTTCGGAATTCCAAGATTGAGGAACAGGAGCGGCAGCATTTGGAAGCTATAAAGAAGGAGGCTAGGAAGCGGCAGCGGCGCGGCAGTAGCAGCAGTAGTGAAAGTTCAAGCAGCGACGATAAATCCCGCAAAAAAAAACGCAAGCGGGAGAAAGATAAAAAGCGGAAGCAAAAGAAACAGAAGAGAGTAAGACATTCGCCTCTGCACTCTAGTAATTCCTGTGACAAGGTACTTTGTTTCTCAAATTTCACCTTCGGGCTTTGGGTGGTTGCAGGACAAGTCTGCCGATGATACGGAGCGGAAATCTTCTAAAAGCGTTACAAATAATCCATTTCGCCTTTCAACGTTCTTTGAGATGGAAAAGGAGTAGCACAGTTTATTTCAAGTCTGTCGGTCCAGGTTGGAAAGCACTGCTCAGGAAGACTAGCATCCCAGACGAGCTCCAGGGATGTTTATCTCGGTTTATTTGTTGGCTTAAAAGGGCTGTTGGACCATTGAGTTTCCGTGCTGCGCGTGAGCGAAAGCCATGCGGTGCATAAGGGCTATTCAGCAGAGGAGCCCCCAAATGCCCAATCATCCGAACAGCAAAGAAAGGGGTGTCGGCTTACATCAACAGTCTGGCACTACAGGGACGCCTCGTGGGCCCTATTGGCAGGTTCCCATCTGGGCACTTTTTTTGTAGCTGATGAACTCTTCCAACTCTCTTTTCTGACGACTTCTCCAACTAGATATAGTCTGTTCTAAAATGTGTTATGCGCAAGGCTTGTCTATATACGACTTCTGGCTGCCCGCTGCAGCCAGATTATATATTCAGCTCAAAAGCGAACCATTTGTTTGCAGACTGCAGAGCAGAGTCTACCAGCCTGATGAAATGCTGGCGTCCACTTGATCACCAGCTAGGTTAGACTAAACCCTAAGCTTTGGATATGCATCCCGGAGAGCGTGACACGCCCGGCTCCCTGTGGGGAGGGAGCACGTATGCGGGGGTGCAAAGCAGGCTGCTGATTGGTTACCTGGCTGCATTGTGTTGGCACAGGGCAGCCAGCATAGTTTTGAACGTTCACTTGCGGGTGTCCGATGAGGGAGGTGAAAGAAGTTTGGAGCTGCGAACTTGGTGGTGCGTGTGGCGGTGGGCACAACGGTGTAGTGTGTTGTTGTTGGCTACACTGCAGCAAAAGTTGCTGCCTGTGGGTGCGCTGTCGGTTAAGTTGTTCCGTGAGGTGTTGACTCCTTGAGCGCAGCGCAGTGCCCTGATGTGTGTGAAGTGGCTGCTGGCGCTCAATGTCAGTTTTGGCCTCCAGGCTGCTAGAACCACTTCCCGCTGGCTGCCCACTTGCTTGCTGCCCTTCCCTAGTATGATGCAGAATGGACGAGTAACACTTAGGGGAGGCTTGACGCCTCCCAGGTGTCAGGGTCCCAACAGGTTGTTGCACAGAACCGTCCCTCACAGGGCAAGTCTGAAAGTGGCTCTGAAACCTGGACCTGTCCACTGATCTTTCGTGGGGCACGACAGCCGGCTGGTGGTGCTGCGGGGTTGTGGGGCGTTGAGGGCCGCGTGTATACTTAAGGCATGGCTCTTTCCAGTCCCCTGAGCGACTGGTGATTTCTTCAGTGTTTGCTGATGATTCATGTGATAGGTTTTGGAGGGGAGCGAAATTTGCAGCTTCCAATGGTGGCTGGCGGCGCGGTTCTGCCGTTCGTCCCAGCGGCTCTTTCTCATGCACCACCTTCAAAGTATCTCGCATGCCCTGAAGCTGCTGTAACACCCACAGGCCCAATTGTGCGGCTGGCACCAACTGCGCCAATCCAGTGTCCGTTTTATCCTGTGGACGTTTGATGGCTGCAGAGTTGACATGCTTAAGAGTGCCTGCAAGTTGCTGATCAACGAGGAGTAGCTGTTGCTCCAAATCCTTAGTTCTCTCCTTGTTCGCAATAAACTCTTTTTGGAATCGCCGTTGTTCCTCGTCAGTGCGCGCCTTCGCTGCAGCGTGCTCCGCTACTAGAACCTGCAACTGACGGAGCTCTTGAGAGCTTTTTTGGAGCTGCAAAAGTAGTCGTTCCTTTTCATTATCGTCCGCTGGCACTACCGGCGAGTTCCCAACTCTGAGGCGTTGATGGTGTATCTGCTCTTGTAACTCTGAGACCCGCTGCCGGAGGGCGCTGAGCTCCAGCATATGATTTTGCTGCTCTTCATTTGAACGCTTTTCAAGGTACTGGCACCGATCGTCTCTCGCCTGCACTTGCTGTTGTAGCCCACTTATTAGTTGCCGAAGCTCGTGCAATTCTTCATGGCCCCCCATCGTCGTATTCTGCTTTCTCTCACATCCCTTCAGCGGGTGTTCGCTCGCCTTCGGAACCTGATAAGCCAAATAAAAATCAAGAATTGAAAGCTTGCACAGAATTCGCCACATTGGGCACGAAGGGGTTCCAAAGCTTGCAAATGACCTCATGGACGGTTTAGTGCCAACACTCCTTAAGCACATCGAGGCGAGCTCTTCGCAGCATTGGCACTAATTTTAAGGGAGGCACAGCAAAGTGTTGAATAAGCAACACTAATTGTCCAGGGGTTTGGTGTTCTTCTCTATGCCGCGAGACTAATCTTACAATAAACAGGCCGTCAAAAATGTAAGGAGGGTTGATGAGGTGATTACCTCGAAGGTACCCCAAAGCGCGTGACTGGCTCTATTATGGTCCACCTGGATTAATTTATTGCTTACGCTCGAGTCCATTTGGCACCGGGCTGCATTGTGTGCTTGGATACGCTCTTGTGCTACATATATTCGTAAAGTTGTCCAGCCAAACTTTAAAAGCCGGTGCCGCTGTAGGGCTGCTTGGAAAGAGCTGAATAACGAAGCTGCGAACCGCAAATTTGTGGCAATGCGACGTTGCCGCCTCAAGTGAACTGCCTGTATCCAAACCCTCAAGATCAACCTGAAAAGACAAAAGCTGCGCCTGAAGGAAGCATTATTTAGAGACAAGGGACATGGTGCACAAAATTAATGCGGATGACAGTTGCCACCTGCAAGCTAAACTAAGATCCCGAAGCTGTCTCCCTCTAATCACCTTTGCGTAAGAAGGGCTGTGCGCCGCGTTGATGCAGCATTCATCCACTTGACAGCTCTGATCATGGACAAAGCTTCACGTTTGTCATCTGGGGATTGATTTGATATCCTAAAGCCATCTAGCGGGGAACGTGCTGACTGAGCAAACTCTGCTGAACGTTCGCGATGGACTTGTGAAGGAGGGTGTTGTAGTTCCTGTGTTTGTGCCGATACATGATGTTCCCTCTTTTCATTGCATTCCGATGTTTCATGCGAGTTCTTTCCGGATTGCTGCCCTCCGACATCACAAGTATGGGATAGGAGGGCTTGAGGGCTTCCGGACTGATTACGCCATGTACATCGATTGAGCTTACTTGAATCGCCCTGCTGATTCTCCTCTTGGGGCCGCTGTCGATTGCGTCGCTGGCTAAGAAGGAGCTGAGCACGAGCCATCAGGTGATCAAGTCTCCGAATACTAGTTGACAAGGTGCTCTTGCGGTCATCTTGGGAGAGACGAAAGTTAATAGAGTCACGCCGAGCAGCGGACCGCTCCACGCATGCTAGAGAGTGAGCTGTTCTGACAGTTCGATTAGCGATGTTCGCTGCAAGGCGTTGCGTGTCATCTCCACGAACGGATACACTATCATCTGGAGACAACTCGGGCTCACCTACTATTTCTGTGCGCCCAACTGCAATACCCTCTGAAGAATCCCAGGAAGTCAGATCTGCCATTCGGCTACCCCCAAGACGCTGTGGCTGTACATGTAGGCTGCTATCTCTCGCCTCAAGAGATGTTTTGTTCGATGGTAGCACACCGCATACGCTTGATGGACGCTGGTTGTTCTTTAAGCCCGCTCCTCCAACAAGACGACTGGACTGCGGCAGTTGCCTGGAAGCTGAACTGCGCGTTGTTCGATCCCTTTCTCCCCTTGCAGCGGCTGCAATAGCTGATGCAGCTAACATGGCAGCAACAGAAATTTCTTGCTGGCGCCGTTGGTGGCGTTGACACTGATCTTTTGCTGGCAACGGGGGTGATGCAGCACTGTCCAATGAATCTGAAGTCCTATCATAACCGCGACCTGCAGACAGAGACTGTGCTCTTATTTTCTCTCGAGCCACTTCCGGAAGAGAACCCGAAGTGTTTACTTGGCTTTTTTGGCCAGCTTGTATGCTCGGGCAGTGGGATCTAGCCCCATTAACGCTAGCTGGCTTCACAGCCGGTATGGGTGCAGCCCCTGCAGCTGTAGATATTTCACCTCGCATAGTTGGTTTATCCTGGACGCCTTCAAAATGCTGGGATTCCTGCTTGTTGCCCGTTTGGTTGTAGCAATGAGAATCGAAAGACCGCTGGATTGTGGACGACGCCACTGATGGGACTACCGGGGCTGCGAGAGCTGCCTGAAAGATAGCATCGGACGCTTCTAAAAATGACCCGCCGCTGCTGCTCAGACGAAAAAGCATGACATTGCATCTGTTGGCTCCTGTCGCCTTGCCTGTCAATCCATTCATAAATGCATGCTCAATCACATCCAGTGAGCTTTGAGGACTCAGAATAGCTGCAAGCTCACGTTCCCCTTCATCTCCAATGAAGGCAGCAAGCTCCTCGACATTTCTTCCGCAAGGTGCGCATGCGGCAACGGGCAGCCGTAACTTGACCTCATGCTGCAGTTCCGTTAAGTGTACGCAGTGCAGAGGGATATGCAATACTCCAAGCAGGTCACTTGGACGAGGGAGTGAAGCTGAGGCGTTTCTGACTTGAATGCTACTACAAGATATATGAGCCGCTGAAGGGCTTGATGCCGAGAAGTCTCGGAACAAACCCACTGATAAAACCTGAAAGATACAAAAACGCGAACCAACGCACTAGAGTGCAAGGGGCAGAACCAACGGAAGATCCGATTAACAAAGTATGCACAAAGGTAAGGCGCGAATGCAATGTAAGCTTGCAGCTTACAAATATAGCTTGAAGATTGTCCCTTTTCTGAAAGTCTTCCTGCCTAAAAGCATCAATATCTTCAGGCATGGGCCTCTTAGGAATAGTTACTCCTTCAATAACCAGTGGCCCTTGGCCCCAGGAGCTAGAAACAAGCGTTGGCGGGGGGAGTGGATGAGAGTTGCATTCTGGTGAGCTCGGTCCCGATTCTGGAAAGGGCCTACTAAGAGACTCAGCTTCAGGAACCATGCTGTATTTGTATACTGCACAGTAAAGATTCGGCGTCCCATAGGAGACACCGCTGCCACGCCAACGCGCCGGCCCAGTAATAACTCCTCTCATGGGAATTGCCCTAATCCTCTCCACTTGATTACTTTGGTATGGCCTTGTATCATGAAGATCCTGTGTTTCTCCCAAGCGAGCACCGATGTGCTGTATCATGCTCGCATGAGCAGGCCCTTTACCCTGAAGCATAGAGGGGAGCCCCGAGCTGTGCGGGGTTGATGGACGGAGGCAAGTGTCCACTGATACACCTGCTGCAGAGAGGAATGGAGCGTCTGACATTGCCTTCTCACCGTTAAGGCCTGCAGGCCGCTGCCGACCCACTGAATTGGGCATTGTAATATTCCCTGGGCCCATAACGCCTCATGCATCATGGGATTATTCTTCTCGGTTCATTGAGTTTCCTGTTTAGCACCCGTCGCGCCGGGTACCTTGATCCCGTCTCATGCTGTAAGCCACACCATGCCTAACCACTGGGCCAACAATCTCCGAGCCACATGCTTTCCGGTCTTCCCATTCGGCATAGACTCTAACAAAGCCTCCAAATAAAACTATTTTTTCTAGTGTATAGGGGCCTTCGGCCACACACCGCGAGGTTGAGCCGGAAGGATCAAAGTCTTCCTGAGCTGCCCCAGCTGCACAGCAGCAGTAGTGCTCAACGAAGCCAAATCAAAAGACCTCCGTCAACTAAGCGTTCTTTATGAGCACCAATGCCTTATATACATAATGCGGGAGCAAGAAGACACGCAACTTTGAACCAATGAAGCTGCGTTTGTTGCGCTAAGAGCACTGCTCGCAGCTCTCGGGCGGCCTCACGACCATTCGGCCCCTCCACAAGGTAAGGTATGGAGGTTTACATCAGGGCCTTCCAGTTTCAAATCTTTCCAAAGCTATTTTAGGGCGATACCCTTCGGTATACACCGAAATTTTCGGGCTTGTGAACGAGGGCGCAATCCAGTTACACAGCCGTGCTTCCTCTCTGGCGGATGCGTGTGTGTTTGCCTACGCCGACGTTCCTGTATTCTCGCTTATAAGAGAGTCTTCATTTTCGATCCATGCCCACTTATGCAAATTTCTAACTAGGCATCATTGTTTGAGGCATCTCTCTCGCCGGTCCTCCCTGATTTATCGAAATGGTCGTTGCAGCTACAGCCTAACAAGCGCGCATGCCCTTGAACTAATTTTCTAATACCACTGTATTAGAATTAAATGCACCGATGAAGACGGTCCCGAGTGAAGCGCTTTGAACTTGCTGGCCATCTGTCCACCACCTCTGGTAGGTGGTACGTTTAAAGCCTGTGCCGCTTGTTCAATCTGGCTGTCGAGGATTGGCACCAGCCCAGGTACCTCCTGACTCAGTTTGCGGTCTCCAAACGTGCACTGTTCCTTCTGAAGCACCAGTAAGAAGACCTGCAAAAGCGTATGAGTCAGAGTGTGACGGAGGCTCATACTTTCCCTGAAATGCGCTGTCCTTACTCCACACCTACATGTGGGTGAGTTGAGTCAGGAGGCATCTCAACTGGTGAGGATCCAGGCCAGTCGTACACGACAATAAGCCGGGGAATTTCCAAGCACAGAAACGCTTTCTTGATGAGCCTTGCTCTCTCTTACGAACACAACATGGATTAGTGCCAAGGCGAATGGGGAGAATCAGTCAGAAACCACCGGGGGTGGACTTCATGATCAGTATCTTCCCAACCTAGCAGATTTCCCTTACACGGCCAATGCATCCAAAGCTTATTATGACGATTTCGCGATGGCGGAAATGCTGCTCTGTAAAGCACAGTAGCGGCGTGACGATGCCTCTAGGGGGCGCGACTCTAGGAATTATGCTACCAACTGCCAGCCTCAGCATTGGTTCACGTGGTTGAGTGAGGCTGCTCATTGGGGTGAGAGCGCATCTGGGGTGTACCCAGTCTAGAAGGAAGTCGACTTGTCTGGAAATTGAGAGGCGAATCGAAGCCCTACAAGCCGCCAGAAGGTTTTCCGATCTTTTTCGCCATGCATGCTTTAAACAATGGTTTGCTAGTGACTCCGTTATGATGATTGCATTACAAGGAAATTTATCTACCTTGTTTCTTGTATCCAGTGATCTTCCGCGTAATCTTCCCAAGTCGAATCAGGTACACGCGTGTACGTAAGATGGGCATTTTTCACCTTAAGGCGTAAGGCCCTGAAAATATATTAAACGATAGTTGTCCTCGTCTATCGAACCGCGAAGTCGGCGCTCTTGGAGGCAGTTGCTCTCTTTGAGATTTTGTTCCATTGTGAAAAGCGGAGCGTAAGCCTTTGCATGAACCATTCCGGCAGAAGATAAGGTAATTCTTTGAAAAGGCATTTCAAAGTGCATTGTATCTCGACTTTTTACTAGAAAACAAAACAACAGTTATACCCCACCGGTGGTGTCTAGCTAACCTGCACTGGGCTGTCGGGAAATCTGTTCTTGGGAGGTAGTACAAATTGGCTTGTTCAATGCAATTCTTTGATGCCTCTTGTGCATTCCGTATCACTTTTACGGCTTGCACGGCAGCACGACTAAAGAGCTTCTCCCTTGTCGCACAATGAGACACACCTCGTGTGCCACACCGTGAAAATGGCAAGATAACCTGGTGAGCCTGATCGTTGCGCATTTAGTCTTTCCACAAAACAACAAAGTACTATTCAGTGTACATGGTTACTTTGGTTTGCATCCTCACAATTCCTGGTAGGGGCTAATAGGGGGATCTATGGGTTATCAAACTGTCTGAGTTTTCCTGTGTAGGAACGTTTTATGTTATCGCATAGAGTGGCCAGCCTTGCGCATCAAAAGAACATATCATACCTATGGGCTAGACCAGCACTGGCAAGATAATGGCGGCAAGCGTATTGCCTACAATTTATGCCTTGCAATGTGGGCCTTAGCGTCACCCTAACTCTGCTCTAAACTACGGAACATTTTTCGTATGACTTCGCATCAAGCCGAACAGCCTCCGGAAGCTATGGATCTCCAAGGGGCTTGCCTTGTCTGAGGCAACCAGCTGCTAAATAAATTGCTTAAGGCCACACGTTCAAAAAAAAACAAACTTCAGGCCACGGGAGGGTGCTTAATGAATTCTTCAGAAGCCATGTTCCACAATCGGCAGATGGTGGATACCGATTAGCCAGCGAAAAACACGTTTGACCACAATTCACGCTTTCCAGTAGGAGAAAACCCACTAGTATAGCCAAAGGAACACACGATGACTTTGAAAATGCACCCACCCTCTATTGAGGCTTTTGTTTTTTTAGTTGTTTGGAAAATACACGGGAGCAACAAGAAAAGCAGAATGTGTTAGTGCTTCTCCAATCTGCTTTGAAAGGTATATCCCAGACGGATCCACTGGCAGTAGCGAAGGAACGGCAGTGTTCCAGTTGCAGCAAGACTGTTTTCTTGCGTCTCGTTGATCGGGTTGGCGATAACGATGTAAAGGCTTGTGATAATGGAAGAGTATGGCGATCAGGAGTAGAAGGGGAAGCCATACGTGCATCCAGCGAAGCATTGCAGGATCTTGCAAAGCTGGTGGTTTCGTGGTTGGCTCCACGACGGCCTGGGAGCAAACAAAGGAACGATAGGGGTTGTGCCTCTATCATCATAAGGCGATGAGCATGGATGTTTGTGCCACTTATGTACATTTGCTTTCTGCATAGATCACACTATCGGAAACATCGTTTGGCTCATGCTGTGGCGACAGTAAAATAACAGCGTCCTTAAATGCACACACTGGTAAACAGCAGAGCATATTGAGGACGGATATCACAGGTGAACATGCAGTAGGTGCTTCAGAAGTGTCTGAGCAGCCTGATGACACTGCGCCTGTTTTACCTAGGAAGCCAATGAAGAACTAGGCGTAACAACCACAAACCTCATGACTAGCATCAAGCATCTGGAGCAGCTTTATCATATTAACATATTAGTACGCGTTCGAGATGTGACGTCTGCCGGAAAAATTATAGAGCAACCAATGAAACAGTCCCGACACAGTAGACAGTGCCACTGGATGAGACCAGAATACGTACTGGCTCCTGGATATTGGATATGAGCGTACATACTGCAGTCAGCATGCCACGATAGTGAGTGCATCTGGTTTCCGTATATAGCTGACAACTCCAAGCCTCGTGCGGCCAGTCATGGGGCTCTGCTATGCACCACAATACGCTCTAGAAGTAATATCAAGAAGCAATTCACATGCCATCCTTTTCCTGACGAAACTCGAATCCAACACGGAAGAAGGTAAGCCATTTGCATATACTACAGATCAATACGGGGACAAGAAAATGTACTGAAGTGTAAAACCACCATAAACCACGACATATTAACGAAGAATGTGACTCACACGGACTCTGCGCTAATATTCACAAAATAATTTCACACTGAATCTACGAAGCAACCTTGCACTACTGCCGCCGAACCCCTAGCTCTCACTTATAGAGAGCGTCCTTCCGTTAAACAATAATACGCACTGGCTGTTCCTGTACACAGTATGGCGTAAATTTACTACCAAGTGTTCCTAGTGAAAGAGAAACAGCACACGGGCTTTGCACAGAAGCTCAGAGTGTGACCCTAGCAGTGCTGACAATACGCTTATGAAGATTTCCATCCACTCCTGCCTTGAGCATGGCTAGGTAGCCAGGCTGGCATGAAGACACATCATGGAACGTCGTAGCAATGGGGACTACATGGCACGTACTGGCTTTGGATAAGCACCCATCAATTTCACAAGTTGATAACGAAAATGTACAAGCCATTGAACCATCTCACCACCTTACATCTTCACAAAGTGCTGCTTCATCAAACCTGAAAAGCCCCTCTGCCTGCATGCAGTCTAATCCGTTTTTAGCGCCGTGGCTCCTGCTAATAACACGATGCCTATGCTCGACTCTATTAGCACTAATCGGCTTTGGACTCCATGTAGCCGGCAAATGCATTAGCTGACCAAACCATAATTGGTGGTTGGATGATTATTACCAGGAAGCCAGACTCCTGTAGATGAGAAGCACAAGTTCGGATGCAGCAGCGCAGGCAACCCATGGGAGACGCACAGCCTTTGCCTATGCACCCAGGGCAAACATAATTGTACGGACGCTAAGTTCGCCAGGCCTGCCATCATCGCAGCTAAAGCACAGACAGAACACCTGTAGAAATCTCGCCTTTGTCAAACTTCTACCTAGCCCTCTTTTTCCTGACTGCAGCATAGGCAGTCTTGTTGTGACAGGCAACGGAAATGGGGAACCTGTGTGCACTGGATGTGATATGAGGAAAAGAGTCTTGCATAGCAAGGTGGTATACCAATTGTGGCGGGTACGGCGAACAGATCATGAAAGCACGAGGCAAGTGGCACAGCCTTGAACAAACCATACGCATGGCCTGTTATTCCGGCATATGAAAGTGATCAAAACAACAACAGTTACATTCACATCCCAAACATTAAATATAAAGCAAATCTATCAACTTAAGGTCTGTACCACGGTTCTAAGCATTGTAGCATTAGTCGAACGATCCACAGGTAAAATCAATAATCACTGCATCTTGCCTCAGCTCGCCCACCGCGTGCTGTGCTCACAGTCGATAGATGTAGAAGAGCTTACATATTTTCGACTAGCCGTGAGAATTCCGTGCTGTATTTATTGAGCTGGACTCCTCGAATAGTACGTGGAGGATGGATGCAGTTGAAGCGCACTTTTGTACTTGATGGAACGCTGGGCACATTGGACTACATGGATATACACCAGTATACCTAGTAGGAAGCATGCTCACAGTAAATCACAACAATAGAGAGTATATTTATCACATAAGGGTCGAGGTCGTGTAAACGCCAGTGCACGCTCTCTGCACACGAATAAAATCAAGCGGGAATTGGCCGTTTCCCGCCACATGGCACAAGAGCGTAGACAAGTAAAGTTGCTTCCAGAAACGGTATCTGATGCTCCCCTGTCAGCAACTAAACAAATGCAAGTAAAAAGTGATGCGGAAGAGGACGGATAAGTATGTATGAGACAGGTCGAGGTACCCATAGGCGTTTTGATCCTATTCCGTGGAGGTAAACGCATTGTACTGCTTCTCAAAACACATCTAGCGAGACGAAAAGCTGATTATATACTAAATCGGTTTGCTCACTGCCTGCTTCTGAGAATGCATTATTTGGTGGCGTCGTGACAGCTAATTTACAGAATAGCATGGGCACAGTACTCCATGAATGGCCGTTTGGTAGTGTCAGTGAGTAGTACGCCAAATTTACGGAAAAGGCGCTGTACACAAATGGGCGCTGGGAAGCAGTTTGAATATATCAAGGTGGTATACGTAATTAAGCGTGTGCCCAGACATCCAATGAGGCCCTTGGGGTTCGGCAGCGATGCTTAACTGCCTTTTTGAGCGCACTTCCGTTTCCTGCATTGGGACAAAGGAGAGGCAAAATTAAACGAAAGATAAAAGGGGGAAAGAAACATTCTGCGTATACCATGTAAGCATGAGAGTAGTGGCGGTAAACACAGTTTCTTTATAGTTGAGGTTGATATCAAGGCACATACGTACACCTGTACCCCACGATGACAAAACCACGGAGCTTTTGCTGCACATGCGTGTGAACAGACGCTTACTCGCTTGATGAATGCGGAACTACGCGCAGCAAAGGAACAAATATCCCCTCGCAGCGTAAACTTCGAACAAGGTCCGAACAGGTACTAGGGCTGTGATAAAATGTAGACCGATACACAGAATTCTTTTAAATTTCCATATGCTTCAGTCGCGCACGGGTGAGCAAGCTGCCCAAAGGGCGACAATTGAATTAGTGCTAGTTTGACAGCCTAGATACAAGATCATTGACAGCTACATTACATTCGCTGCACAAGGTAAGCCTTAGAAGTAGACTTCCAGAGTAGTCCAGCAAATACAGGTAAACAACCGAAACGGGACGCTACTAGCAGAATGGGACTGTTCGTATGCATAGGCATTCACTGACTAGCGCCACGGCAACGTTACTACCTTAAGTGCACAAACTTTCAAAACAGCCAGAGGCTCCAAAATAACTTGCGCCATTATGGAGACACTGCCTTTGGAGAGGCCATCAGGATCATGAGGCTCAAACATACCTGCTTCCGCTGGAAAGGTTTTTAAATGGATGAATATACACCAGTTCCACACGAGCAGTTGGCTATCCCGTAGTATCATCAGCACGCTGAGCGCCGCACTATTCGCAGCCTGCTCTACTCACTTCCTTGAATTACGTTGGCCCAGGCCCGAACCGTCCAAATTCATGCACTACTCGCTGTGCGGTGCCATGCCTGCAAGCATTACCAGATAATAATTACATCTACAATAATCTACACGCGCTTGAGCTACATTAGCGTACTGCTGCCCCCGTGGCGGCAAAGCGTAGCCCTAGAATATCAATTTTCCATTGGAAGTATTGGAATGTCCACCCCCTCCCCCCCCTCGCAAATTTTGTATTGTGCAGTATAATCCTTGGCTACCTACCCACTGTGAGAAAGTAAAAGCTTCATAGTATTGACCAATCCTAAAGCCTTGGTAACGCAAGACGGGTAAGTGGACATTATCCTTTTTCAAGTAGGAGAATTCTGGCGATATGTGCTTATATGGGTATGTATGCCTCGCACTAAGTGTCGTGTACACTGGGTACTCCTAAGTGCTTCATGCGCATCGAGTGGTTAGCATCTAACCGTTGACTCGTGGGCGATGCGCTAAAAACTAATCACGCTGATCAGGACGTTCCCTAAGCTTAAGTCCTTCAATAATGAAACACTTCGCTTGGAACATCTTAGTGGCATGTTCATATTGTCAAAGAGCAGAACGAACTCACCGGCTTACAGCATCCTGTGCCAATGGAACAAGACAGCACACGACGCACTTATTTGCAACCTTATCTCTGCATAATCGTCACCAATACAGTGCTCTAGCTGATGCCAGCAAATCCACTGCCCGCACGAAGCCTTACTATCTAGTTTTAAAAATACCCGATTCCAGCTAACTTGTTGGGTCTCCTGGCTCTCAGTTGTGCACTACCACCTGTTGAGCCTAAAAGCATCCACAATTAGTGATGTAATCTCACAACCTGAAGAGTGCAGGCTTTTACTTGCGAAAGTGCCAGCAGTAGTGCTGTGGATCGCACTTACCACAGCATGCTATCCTAGCTCAGCTAGTCTATACAGGAATACCCTGGTAAACACTTATCACTATTAGTAGGCTGACACACTAGCACACCTGACATGAGCATTTTGCGGAAGACGGCAGAAGCTAGTTCTCATGTCTGAAATAATAAGCATACGGTGTTGGCTTGGTAAATGTAGTTTGCCTAGAGATGATGGGCCTGGCCCCTAAGTCTCAGCAAACGGGCTCGTGAATCACTTTGTTGCTGACTAAACATAGGTGTTTTGTCGGAAATAAACTGAAGTATGGCGCAAGCAGCGATAAGAGCGTTAACGTGGTACGTGCGACTCTCATTCGATGCCATACTCAGCAAAACCCTCTGACAATACTACACCCGGTTCGCAGCCCATGATTGCAGAAGAAAGTGACCTGATTCACAGCCTGCAAAAGGGCTGCACAATCACATTGCAATGTCCCTGCCCCAGGTGTTTATGTGCGAGGTGGGGTAGGGCTGGACTTCTACTGACACCAAAACTAAGTCGATGCAAAATCTATCTGCATGCCCTATGGACTGAATATCCAAGCTTGTAAATTTTTGGGAGAACTTGTACGCACAAACTCACATTCTTTAAAGGATGTGTACTTCGGTACCGGTCCTTATTGATATGCGGTGATAAGCTCGGTATATTGAACGAAGAACGTGGATCCCGTAGCCCAACTACGTGATACATACTCTCTAGACCGATAACAGATGCAAAAGTGATCTCTTTTCATTCATAAGACACTTAAACGATTGAAATCACGAACAATCATAACGCGGTTACAACCACGCTACACCCCCACGACGATGACACTGATGACTACGGTAGGGCGCTGGGAACTGAGTTATAGACAGTGCAGAAGAAATTAAAAGCGGTCGGTAACTCAGTACAAATCTCACCGGCTGCGCTCGTTTGGTATTGCCTCTGCCTCGCAAGAGCAATGGAAACGCAGGCAGGTGATTTCTCACTTGTGGGGCCATGAAGTTGAGCCGATAACGCAATGTTACAGACTACTACCAGTGGTCTATGCTGATCAGTTTCCACAGAGCCTATAGCATGAAACGGACTGAAAAAACCACATGTATAGGTGTAAATGTGGGACAATGATGGGCGTTGGACCGCGGTGGTGGCCACAGGTGTGTTCAGCACTAGGCTCACCTTAAAGAAGGGACATAGACGCACAACGCATGCGACAGGCACCGACGTTCGTACCAAAGCTCTAGCTGCTTGCTATGCTCGCTGGACTGCATGCACCCGGGAAAGGGGTGTCAAGGCAACAAATAGAGAACGGCGCTACATACTGCAACTCGATAAACTCAAAGCATATACATTTCAAGAGTGAAGGTAGGGTAAAAACGGTCAGTTGGAGAATCGGCTCGCTGCAACATGCCAAATAGCACTACAGATGCCAGCGCGACAAACCCTAGCTTTGGATGCCGCACACTGTGATGCAGAATTCAGACGACAGCTTTGCCATTCAAACTACTTGTAGCAGAATCACACCCGCCTTCAGCATGAAGTACTCAAATGCCACGTACAGGCTTGCGATGGAACGATTGGCACTCCAGTTACTCGCTCAGCTCACACAAGAGAGAGCGGAAAATTTGACGAGGGGCCGTCGAATCTGCCGCCTACCAGTTTGCACACAGTATTGGCAGCATCGCCACTTACAATCTGTCAACCAAACTCACACCCAGATACGTGCATCAAATGAGCGACTTCCTTGGCCATCATTCCATCAGGGGCAGCAGATGCCAGCTTACGTCCTGTGAAAAGCCCGTATATCACACCTGTGCAACGCGCTAGTACAAGACACGCCTATCGGGATTTGAAACAAAATATTTGATAGCCGGGGCTTGGTAGCTCTTTGCCCTGTAAAAGCTAAGCTTGCAGTGTCCAAAAGCCGCAGACAATTCGTCCAGTAGCTACGGCCATGCCAGCTCAATGAAAACCCACCATTCATTCATGCATAAATGATACCTGGACCTGTACGATCATAGCCAATATTTTGGGCTTTATGCTCGCAGACCACCCTCTGCTTTTGGGGTCACAAATGTCTAGCAGGCATAAGTAGTGACAGATGTAGGTATTCCCCAAAATCATTCGAAAAACGCGTTGACGATTTATTTAAAAACCAATCTGCAGACGAAACTTTGAGACATAACACTGGCAGAATTATCCGTCGGCAACCTGAGACACCCGGTTTGCAGTAGGGGCCTAAGTGCGATTATCTATGGGTAAGGCAGAACCTTGTTATATCACACGGGACATCAAATCAACTGGGGGAAAAAGCTGTTATCGATACAATGATTAGACGCCATGCGTTCCCCTCCAGGATCACTAAAATAAAGGAAGACAGGAATCGCATTACTCACCAGCTGTTTCGTGATGCGTCAAGAGCGCTCTTTGACCGCACTGGATTCCTCAAGTCACACTAGCATGCGAACGGGCGAAATCGTGCGATTTGCCATACAGCCCCGAAGACATGCTGTGCTGAATTATATTTTCTGTAGTGTGCCTTACTCTCTGGCGCAAAAACATTTTTCGTCGATTTTTACAAGAAGCATCAAAAAAGTAAAGTACAATACTCGTCAGTAGTAGCCTGCTAACTGGTGGACAGGCAACGATCTCATGCAGTACAAGAGAGTTTGCTCCTGCCAAAATAGAGCTGAAGCACGCCATATCGTTTAAAGGGAAGGAGAAGTGCATAAGTTAGCATTATGATCCAAAGGAAGTGATGCATAGCGTTGGTGGCATGTGCAGACTCCATCTGCTAATCCGCTGGCTTAAATCAATAACAGCTTTTCCTAAAAATGCAGATAGGGCCTCCGAGGGCAACCCGACTCACCGCCCGCTGTGAACAAGCAGAATCACAGAAGACTAACAGTGCCAAAATGTACCAGGAGAACAAGCAATTTTGGGAGACGCTGTTGTGCGAAAAGTATACTGCATTGTACTGTGCCCAACTTTAAATCAGATAAACGAGCGCTGCCTAAGTGGATTCAGGACGCGTAGATGCTCAGCACCACTTCATGAAACTATGTTGTCTGAAACATGCTGCTTAAGTTAGTTGTTCGAAACTTTGGGAAAGTAGAACGCACTATCACCTGGAAACAACATAATTAAGCTGAAGTCCACTAATAATCACGAGAGGCTGTGAAGGCGCTGTCAATTTCGGACTACATGAGGCAAACAGTTGGAATGAGTATATGTAGTAGAGATCCCCGCTAAGTTAAAGAACAACTTACAACCTATGTACACACATTGAAATTACCGTAAACAGCGGATAAGATTGTTGCGCATCAACACAGCGTACATCTAAAGTTATTGTCATTTATTTTTGAGGAATGTTGCCTCGGTGCCAGACTACCTTACAGGCTATCAAACCCAAGGCAATTATGCCGCACACGCCCGAAGCATTAGTCGACCGTGAAGATGGATTTTTAACCACACCTTCAAGCCTGTGAGAAGTTAATTGATATTGCATACAAGTGGCAAAACTGCAGTGACCTACCAACTAGATCACAAAATATATTTTCGTTTCTTCATAACAAGCGAGGTTTCGATGTGCTCCAAATAAGCGAAGCCGTCTAACACCTGCCAGCAGGACTATGGAAGCTTCTTGACTACACCTTGACGCCAAAAGCTTGACTCCGTTATGAGTGCAGAAGCGCAGCCTCCAGGAAGCTGCAACACTCACTAGCTCCATCTAGGCATATGCCAGAACCAAGGCTCTGCATTGATTTACTATCACATGTTAGTGTGTGTAGGCTGCATTGCTCTCAAACTTTGCCATCATGCTCATACGAGGACATTTACTAGTGTCTTACCCTCTGGTTCGAGCAGACAAGAAAATATAAGTATAGTGACAGCTCCTGAAGTCCCCCACATTGCAAGTCAAAAAACCCTAGACTGAGCATTTATCAACACACGCTACTTTGGGCCTGAACGATACTGCAAAAATCACCTGTAGGGGCCGAGTCATCTCTCACATGCAGCGCATTTTCATGTGCCCAAGAAGCGGAACACGAACATACATCCTATTACAGCAAACAGAGACGAGGTGCGCCAGAATAGCATTACAGCACGCCATACAACTTGATGTCACAAACGAATAAGGTGCATCGAGAGACCTACTCACCTTCTGCAAGAACGGTCTAGATAAGCCAAGCAGAACAAAATTGACGAGAGCTGGGCAGTCACTGCAGTAGGCATCGGCTACGCAGACGCGCTTCTAGTAGTTGCGTTCAAGGTCAGAAACCTACTGCCTAGTGTACAAAAAGCATGCAGCAATTACAACCCCCAAATAACCTTGTCTGCTAGCAAAGCTTGATCCAGGTAGCAACTGAGAAAGGGCTAGGGGAAAACGTAGGGAGATGGAACTGTTTTTTCTGGGGTTGTGACACACCATCTACATGTGTTGGAAGCGGGACACGACTGCAGCAGAATGAGATACAGTTTACGATGTCAAGTTTTAAAGCTCCACGCTTGTTTGGTGAGCGTAAAAGACTGCCTTCTCGTTCCCTTGCCGAAGCTACGAAGTGTGCAGTTTTGTTACGGCAGTGAGAAACGCGTTGCGAAGGCACTGCAAGAAAACTCTCTTCATTATTTTGTAGGAAGCAGCAAGACGCTGAAACGCGTTTTCACTTACAACCTTACATCCACATTCGGGAAAACATTCACAGTACCTGCTACACAAATGGGCTCCTGTTTACACGAACGCAATCCCTCGGGATGGAAAGTTCTCCAAACGCACTGCCTGCTACCACCATGTTACGTTTCGCGCAACGCTTCTGCAAGCCAGTAAGAGGGAAGAGCAACTGCTGGATTTAGGTATGGGAAGGTTGAGGGTCCTAACTCACGAGCTTAAGTTGAAGCATCATACCAAACAGACCAGCTTGCAGACAAGGGTCTGATGACTACCATCTGTCCCAGGTGGTCAGCTCTAGCGAGGTGGATTGCAACGCATGTCAGCTCCAGGTGCACTGGCAGCCCAAAAAATGATCGAGCTCGTGCTTGCATCAGGAAACCTACATCCTGAAGCAGCAGTTCACATGTGGATAAGCTGGGGGTGGTTTTTAAAGCTAGCAACTGAGTCTAGGAAAATAGTGATGCTTGTGAATGGGCCCCACCTTTGTTGCTTAGTGAAACCGATGAGCAGCAAACTTTCGGCGAGGGGATGACACAAGCGGACCAAATCCCTCAAAACACTGGAGAAGCCTACCATCTGAAATTTGCCCACATATATTCCATCAGAGTAAGGAAACCCTTGGATGTCCTTTCAAAAGACATGACCCTCTATTCCTGGTCAGTTATGAACGACCATCGCCCGGTTCAGGGTGGTGCTCGGCTTACGGGCTTAATAGAAGTTGACTCCGAACAAATTTTAGTGCCTGTGTAAAATCTGCGGTACCGGCAGCATTCCCTTCGCCAGAATCTAGGAACTGCATATCCAATTGGCACATGTGCTTTGGCAACCAGCTCACATGCTGTGCAAAATAAAGGAATAAACCGACATGATTAAAGATTGGACAACGAAAGACCACTCACCTTACCTTTCATGACCTCGTATTACACTGGACAAACGAAATCGTACGGCAAAGAAGAGAACGGAATGGCGCTTACCATCTGTAAGTGAATGGTGTTCAAACAGTGTGCAACATGACTGCGGCCCCGATGTGCACACGCAAAACGGGTGTGCAATACATGGCGATCCAGCCAATATCACATACAGCCTGAGCTCCACGGAAAGCATATGTATTATTTATCATCCAGTACCCCATGAGTCACAGCTGAGAATAAAAAATCTGACGTTGCTGTGGAAAAGCAGCACCTGGTGAAAAGGAGAGGACAAAAAGGTCGCAGTAGATGGGGGTGTTGCACTTAACCCTTCTCGTGGTTTTTGGTTGGAGAATGAAGGACAAAGAGCGCGGAATGCATAATTGTCACTGACTGCATGGCCTTTATACACTCACGTCCTGTCGCAGACGGGATACCTGACCATGAAAGTCACTGCAGCCTCGAAGAGGTCGTTAGTGCTGATTGCTGATTGTTGTCTCGCATCTGGAGCACTACGCAAATTGCTTTTCGTAAAAGCTGCGACGTACGTGTCTCGGCAACCCCCCTCACTTACTATCTACATGTGAATGATATAGGTGCAACAAAGCTGTGGTAAAAATGCGTGCAATGCGTTGACGATGAAAAAATCACGTTCTCCTTGCAGTGTGGAGTTTGTTAAGCCTAATTTCTCACTTGCTGTGCGGCACACCATTCATACCATAGGGCACTCGCCGTCAATAAACCCGTGCAAAATCATATGTGAGAGTGTGACCTTGTCGTAAATTACGCTGAAAAACTACAAGAGGACCTTTCAGTCGCGAGGAGGTAAACTGAAACGTATTAGGCCGCGCAGATTAACAGGCAGCTTCGGACAGAACACGCGGACGTACTTCCTCCTAAGGGCATATAGTTGGTGTTACTGACAGAAAAGCATTTTACCACCAGTCCATTGTTGTTCATCACTCGCGATTAACGAAGGACTTTTACGCAGTAGAAGACGATTTAGTTGATGGTGGTCGAGGAAAGGAAGAAGTACATACTGTCTGAAACAAGCAGGGCACCGTATAGCTGCAGATTCATGCAACCCAATCAGGAAAGCCGAACGCACGAAGCTGGGTATGGCTTGCGCATCGAATTGCCTCTGTGCTTGCTCACTAGCTGGAGTACAAGCGGTTGAGGCGACGTGCCGGCTGTATATTCAAACAAAGGCTGTGCCCACTGGAACCAACTGCGAAACAGGTGATTATCCGGTGTGATACCCTGTCAATGTTTTTATCACTAATAGAGGTCCTGCTTTTCGTAATAGGTTTTAAAGAACAGATTACGCATTGGTTTGCAGAGGCATTGCGAGGCTAGAACTGGCAAACAATGTTCTAACTCACCCCCTGCTCGTCAAATATACACGAGTTTACGAAACAGTTTTGTACGATTGGCTTCCAAGAAGGGGTAAGAATGGGATGAATGCCGAACTCACCAGCTATTTCGACACGGATTAAAAATTAAAGCATCTGTCATGTGACGCAGCGGCAATGTCGAGGGTGTACGGGAAGAGAGTGCAGTAACACTTCTTTCGGGTGCATCTTGCTGTAAACATTTTCATGACTGATTAAATTGCAACCTTCATTGAAGTGAAAGAGGCAAGTTGCATTTCGATAAGGCTATTTAGTATCTAATAATGACTAGCCCTTACAGAATATATGTGTGCTGGATCCTTGCTCAACTCACCATCTGTTGCGATACACAACTGATTGATGTCAGTGACCTGCAGCGTCGAAAGATAAGTGGCCCAATCAGCATCTGTTTGCCTCATGCCAACGCTGAGGCCCCATGAAGGAGTTCAGCACCGTTTTCGCCTTACCCTCTATGCATACACAAGCGGGAGTTCAGCGGGGGAATCAAGCACATCTGCATTTGCTTCCAGAGGCCTCTTGCATGCAACGAATATCCAAGCCTGAACGTAAGTCTCATACTGATAATGGCAGCATAAGTTCTGGACCAACTCGGACTCAGTTTTGTTAGTGCCATATGGCCGTACAGTCTGAAAGTGGCGAGATTAGTTTGTGCGGACCACGGAAACAGCTTATTGCACGTCTTTTTCAAAATTCAAAACATACTGATTAATTTTGCGGTACGACATACTGCCTAAACCAAACACGTCGATCCCATCGAGAGCTCAGACGCTATGTGTCACTAAAAATTAATGGTTGGAGGCTTATTTTGCAGTGACCCGTGCTACTTATCTCCATAAAACTCACGATCTATGAACCACACTACGTTGGCTACTATTATGAATGTTGCAAACTACGGAAATCGCCCACTGAAGTCCTCTGAACAAAGTAGGCTAGTTACTATCCCACATGAAAAGTCTTCGAAGACACTGATGCCCATGTAGCATCCATCGCACACACAACGGAAGCAGTTTCTCACTGGCTGGGAATCCACCAGGTTAGCCCTATGTTAAATTCATGTGCTAGCCAACCAGACTCGAAATAGCCTTCAGAAATCTTGCTTAAAAGAGGGCAAGTTGCAATACTCAAGACGGTCTTCTAATGCATAGAAACCACTAACGTACTTTCTGTACACCGCATTTTGGTAGCAACCGGGAGAATAAGACAGTATGTGCCCCTCCACTTCTAGCGCCCTTAGAGGACTGCGTTGCGATATACGATGCCTTCCCAACAAAGGTTCTGGCTTAAGCACTGACTTGGGAGTGTTGCCATAAACTTATCACAGCCACGTACGGCCTGAGAAATCCAGATTAGCGTAATTTTGTTGTAACTGAAAATCTGGCATAGCAGGCTACCTAAATGCGCGCTAACTCGTGGTCATGACCTACCTAAAGGGGAAGCTTGTGCAAAACTGCCTGGGCTACATGTGGACTCACAAACCGCTAAGTTCAGAGCACATAAACAGCACATCCAAGCGAGAAAATGTTTTGCTGATATTCAAAGATGGGAGTTAAACGTGTGCTTTGTTGAAACAATACAGGAACTGCAAAAAATCCATGGAGTGACAGCGCGAAATTTGGGGAACGTTTTTCGTGCATATGTAGCAGATTTGGCCTTTATGCTGCATGCGCTTACAGGCTTCGATTGAAACATATATATTTTGTGCAGCCCACATCCAGAAAAAGAGTCCCATGAAACAAGGTATGCACTACAGTTATTATGCTCCAAAGTATTATGTGGTAAAATATAGTACCCTGCAATAAAAACGCCTTTGGCATAAACGATAATGCCTGGTTCTTCAATCTGCAAGGGGCGACAAAATTCCGGAAAGGCCATCATAGTAAGACTCACAACCTTTTTGCTGTATCTGCTGAAATCCTGTACAGCAAAAACGCAGCACTTCGCACAAAATTGCTTCTGACGCTTCAGCTTTGGCGACGGTTGTGAGGGAAGGTGCAGCATAATGAAGGCTTGTTGGGTACGGTAGGGATGGGTGCTTCCTTTCAATATCGCTACAGCATTCTCGACTCACTAACGGATCGCAACATGACAGAGTCTCAAACAACACACTGGGGAGGGAATACTGGCCTCGTACTGTGTGGTTGCGTAGCACCACACGAAAGCTGGTGGTCGGGCATTCGCTGCAGAAGCTGTCCAATGTTAAGTGTGCTTCTCCTCACCATCTGAATCATAGGTCATTGTGCCGGGCGAGACAGCCTCATATTTACACCTTACTCACAACATTCAACATCTCCACGCCGCCTCCGCACCGGAGATGACTAGAACTTTCGCGTAGTAATGGCCTTTGCTGTGGGTCTACGTCCTTTTCGTAACAGTCTTCAGAGATTCCTGAGGCTACAGGACATATTCTGGCTCCTCTGCAGCCCTGAAATCGAAGCTGGGCCTTCAAGTCCAGCTTCAGTGGGGCGGATGTGTGCTCACATGTGTCTTCATCTATCACATTGTCTGTACCACATGCAGCACATCGTGTCTTATATCAAGAACAGCCATCTTGTCACAGCAAGTCAACTACAATGTGAGAATCAGTTGCATCCGGAGCCTTCTGGTGCATCAGAACCAACAGAATGGGGATGAAGACATGCTGCTTGGCACACTGAAGCATCATCCACGGCTCAGAGTGGCTAGTGAAGCGAGATCATCCTCGTGAAGCTCATTAAATATAAAAAGGAAAGCAAGGTCGATGGAAAAAGCAGCTGGGGTAAAGGGAGAAAGGTCAGCGTACCGGAGGTGTTGGCTATATGGGCCATATACACCGTTAACACGAAAATGGTACAAAGCCACATCTTCAGCAATCGAGCCATTGTCTTTAACTCTCTGCATCTGGAAATTTTCGGACAAGACGAAAAATTTGTTTACTTGCCGCTGGAGGGATTCACACCGGTATCGCGCGAGGGACAGTCTTCTGGCCGGCTGGAAATCACGCTGCTAAGCACCAAGTCATCCTAAAAGCATATACCCTCCACATGTCAGCATTAAAAAGCCAAATTGTCACTGTACGCTACAGGCAAAAAGTGATGGTTTCAATTCAAGGGGGGCGGCGGCCAATGATGCCAGCCGCTGGCTTCCAGTGGCTCCACTGCCCGAAAATACTATGTAAATGGACTTTTCTGAGTACAACAGCAAGAGAAACAGTGATCGTTCTATCTCCGACACCTAATAACCTGAAAGTTGGGTCATCGAATAGGCAGCCCAACCCACGAACAATTACAATCTAAAGTCTATGTGCTGCTCTTCGGAAGAGGAAAGACAAAGGGCGCTGGTACAAGTTCTATGCATATCTGGGCCTGATGCTAAAATAAGCAATACATGCGAATTCTACAGACTGAAGATGTAGTTGTCATGAGTTATTGTAAAAATGGCTGATTGCTGAGTGTATAAAGACACAGGTGCAGTCTGGAGGGACTCCTTGCCTAAATGCTTCATATAGCGCTACAAATGGTTCTAGTAGATGATACACACGTAAATGAGGCAGAATCAATGGGTCTGCACACTGCCTTTCCTTTTGCTCTACTTCTCGAATACTCTAGGCAGTAAATGGAAGGTTTTAAGGTTTCCTTCCACTTGTAGCAAGCTAGGCTCACACTTGTTAAATTTAGACAAAAAATAAAAGTATTAAGTAATTGACTGATCTGTCCTCGAATCCAATTTACTTGCAGATTACTGCCACTTTTATACACGAAGGCGCAATGTTGTGTGCATGCGTGATAGGTGCTATGTGCAGCTAGCTACCAATGATCATAATGCATAGAGGGTGCAGCTAGCGGCACCCTAGTTGTCTCTCCCTTGACGTCCTAATCTTTGGGGAGTACGGGCAGGGGAAGGCGGGAAATATTCTGGACGCCATTCTAATGTTATAAGTGCAATTTAGATTTCACTGTCTTGCAGCGACGACCGTGCATGGAACATTGCTCTTAAACAGGCCCTCAATAACTTTCTTTCAGATTTTCTATATGCTTTGTAGGGCTACGGTTGCCCTTAAGGGTGCTAAACGAGAGCTCTACATTCCGCAGGCAACAAGGATGCTCGTAACACCGTGGCATCTCCATGCTGCTTCCTGTATGATAGGTCAACATTTATGGCATCATGAACAATTATGACAACACTGCAGCTACAGGCATAATTCCAAGGCTTACGCTCTATGTAGAGCTTGCTCCCCAAAGTGCTTCCCTCGAGCATATTTGTAGTGTTTCATCTACTCTCCTTGTATGAGAAAGCTTTTTTTGGCTCTACCTTGTATATAGCTTCAATTTAAGCTTATTTAGTGTCTTTTAAAATAGGCCCCGAGCCCGCACACCTCAAGTTTACCGACATCAAGAAAGTGAGACAACTAGAGTGCTTGTAGCTGCACCCTCGACGCAATCCAAGCATCCACAGCTAGTTGCACACAGCAAGTCGCCCACGCGCACACAACAATGCGTCCTCTCGTTTCGAACTTATATTACTGTGCAATAAATGGGATATTTGACAGACAAGCCAATGAGTCAACTCTTTTATCAATTTTTTGTCACATACAATCAATCTAGTAGAAAATATCTATATATAGCTTGATCCCCTAGATCTTCCCTTCATCTTCAGCCGTGACCACTAATCTGCATTACCTGCTTGTCAAGATCAGCTGCGTAAAATGCGGCGGAAGAGTTCCTGCCCAGTTTCCACTCTCCAGGCAGGTAAAAATGCAAAAACAATGGAAATGAAAGAGAGGTTGTGTGCATTAACCGTAAAGAGACATTGAAAAGAAGAAAGGCATAGACGCTAGCCGAAATCGAACGATAAACGAAAGCAACGCATCCAGAGCGGCGCAGTTGCTCGCTGTTGTAAGAATACTAGAATGTATGATCAACCGGCAATGAGAATAAAGAGGCAAGTAAAATGTGTACAGGAAATCAACGAAGTACAACACACTGCATTCAAGTCAAATGCACCAATGTTCCACAAGTAAATACAGCAAGTGCACGCGGCAGTGTACTTCGAAGCCCGCAAGGACGCACTGGGAAAAGTGTAGGGATGGAATATCTTGGGTGCTTTCGCTTTTTACGTAAGTGCAGATAGCACCTTGACACTGGTAAACAGAAACTATTTGAGTAATGTCCATAGAGGAAGGTAGATATTGGAGGCCAAGCGTGTGCTGGAGAAGGACAATTAGCAAGGTGCGCGGGGAATCCCGTTTCTAGTGACCAAGATAATCAGCTACACACAGCCACATATTCTCCCGCATGCAACAAAGCACGCAGCTGCTTTTATTCAACCACTCAGGTTGGCATTTTCGAACCCATTTCACCAGCGAAGCCCATCTAATACGCCCTCGCCCCGCACTAGTGAAATAATCCAACGCATCTAGCCTGTCCGTGTGGGTAATTTGCCAAGGCACGGACCATATGCTTGCGTGGCAAATTCTGCGAATAATTTGAGGAGTAGTGAAAATTCTTTAGGAAGCATACATTGATAGTTGTGCGTCCACCTCCAACACTTAGGGAAATCAGTTTTTTGGTTGGAGCATTGATTTGTGAGAGAAGCGCAATGATCTTAGTCGCCCGCCCGCAAGCTGACGGCTCTGATCGCGTTTGAGTGCACCTAGCAAAGCTTGCTGATCCATCAGGGGTAATTCTCCAGTCGCAAGGCAAGCAGCCAACTCCTGCTTTTCGTATATCTGGCTTGCTCCTCTTGGACAGTGGGCATTTATTCGCCCTCACTATTCAACTGGCCTGTATATTTTTGGCTTTCAAGGGTGGCGGTGACGCCGAACCACCAGGTGCATCCCCTGTTCGGAGTGGGACTCCTCAGTGAATACCAGGAATGCAGCAGAGCAACAAGTTAGAGAATGTTATCGTATTATAAAGCCACTCAGAACAAAGACTAAAATCAAGTCAAGCAATTAAATCTGTGTGAGCTCTGAGTGCAGAAGGGTACGGTTGGCGCTCTCTGGTCTGCCCATCTGCCTCAGGGCTGGTTCACAGTGGTCATTTTGTTGCCTTCATGCAGGCGGGTCATAATGGCATGCCAGAACGTACTGACAAACTTCGGACTCCTATCCGCTATAAAATTCCCTTGGAAATGCATGGCATGCACTTATGAGTTGGAAATAATTGAGCTGTGGAATAACTGAAGCAAAACATTAATTGCGCATATTTCCTGAGTCAATCGACATCGACGTAGATGCTCTCCTGAGGCTTGACATCAGACAGCACAAAGATAGTGTCCCTACTCAGAGTAGTCCAAATCCGTTCCTGAATAATAATGCTCTGCCAAAAACTTAGTGTCAGGTTGAGCGGCTTCAGTTGCTGACGATCTACGCATGAGAATACATGCTGCTGTGCCGCGAGGCACATCAAAAGCCACCAGAAGGCCCGTGAGGTCTTGTCCATTTGAGCGCGGATCCGACTATGGCCTAAAAAGCATGTTCATGTGCATCGCGCAAAGCGGATCTGCAGTACAAAGTCTGAAATCACAAGGAATTAATTTGAGGCTTTGTTTTAAGTCAGGTAGGTTGGTTTCCAATGTGGTAGTGCTTCGCTCTTTTGTCATCCTGGATTTGGCAAGAATGGTAGATACGTGGGTGTCAAGTGCATACAACTCGCGTATTTTCTATAAGAGCCGTGACTTATTACAACTATGAGTAGCTATGCTGCACAATTGTGAATCGCTGGGGTGTCGCGAGTGCGAGTTAGCGACCAGACTAGTGGTGTACTTTTATCCGTTCCTGGGTTGTAGCGCATGAGGCATCCAAGCCAGCGTACCACCCTAAGAATAGTCCTGAAAAGTCTTCTAAATATATATTTAAGACTAATGGCCGGTTTGGACAGTAAGAGGACGCCCACAGCAAATTCGTTTCCAATTTGATCGTGTAGAGCTCAATTTGCCGTGCTGGATGCTGCTGCTCAACTTTCGTGAAGCGCCACAAACCAAAGCAAATACTTTTATGTATTGTAAACCTGTAGCCTGTTGGCTTAGGAGATCAGCTCCGCTACATCATTAATGTTGGCTGCCAAGAAGGAATAACGCCCACAATCAATCACCGGGAGTTGTAAGGGCCGATAAGCGTGCTTGCTGCGGTTAAGCATTCCGTCTAGGTGGTTTTTTACATCAGTCAAAGGAGCAGCGAACACAGCAAATACAGTAATGAAATTTTGGTATATAGATGCAATACCTTAAAATTTCTTAGGTTTCTTCTCCTGGCTCAATCGCTGCAGCTAAAACACGAATTCCCATGAAACCAAGTTTGCACATGACAGAAAATACTTGAGTGTCTTCACATACCACGGCAAATCCTCGAACAGATGGTGCGTATGCTGTAGGTGTTGTAAATGCCCTTGAACATCTCGCCTGAACACGACATCGTCCATAGAGACAGCCATTAGGCCCTCCTTGGTACCGTCAAAAAATACCCGACTAACTTGATGTTTCACTTTGACTGGGCATCGACAAGTCCAGTAGGCATACACGCATACAAGAGTCTTCTGAACGTGAGTGTAGAGCGCCGTTTCGTGTCTGCCTTTCGGGTGAAGAGAAATCTGTATGAAAGCATCTGAGGTGCCCTATGTTAAGTAGAGTGTTCATCCATGGTTTCTAATGGCAATCGACAAAACTGAAGCATTAAAAATGTTTTCTTCGTCGAGATCTCCGTCAGGTGCTAATAGCTGACGCAGATGCGCCACTTTGTGTCCTTTTCTGACTCCAACGGAGGCTTACACACCAAAGTGGGTGCTAAGTTCCGATACTTTTCCGTCAAAACAAGTCATCTGACTGCTACTAATTTGTTCGCCATGCCGGGTAGGCTTATAAGGTCATTTAACATAACTCAGGGGTGACTCAAGGGCTGCGCCTCACGGGGCGCCAAAAGATCAGTCGGTGGCCAGCCTGCTGACAGCTCGTCATTATATTTTTTCACGAAGTTCCCCATGATACTTGCCCACTCCTGCAATTTTTAAAATTGACTGTTCAAACTATTTTTCTACCAACAAGCCAGTTTCGGAGCCAGTAAGACATGACGCATGCTCAGAAGAGTTTTCTATTATGGTCTGTTTTTGGCCCTGTGCAGGAACATTTTGCCTTACCTTGTCCAATCACCTACTCTACCTCTTTTGCCCTCGATGAAATGAGCGTTGCTCAGGACGCCAGGACCTCTTTCTTCCAAGCACTTCTTGGCACACTAATTTCCACAACGCGCAGCCGTGGCTGCATTTTCGCTCCCATTGAGTAATCCAAGGCATACCTATGATTACGTCGTTGTTGCCAGTTCAACAGAGAAGTCACGGGCTGTTACAATATGCCCAAATTTTGCAGATAAAGGCTGCAGCCATGCCAATCCTTGTATTCTGCCTCCCGTCAGCTGACCTCAATCTTAGGGACTACGCTAACGATCGAACAGGCAGATCGCAATTCTGCGTTGCCTCCTTGGATAACTAATCCACTTTCCATCTTCTGTCAACTAATGCTCACAATTCTTGAAAATCAGTGCGATGTTGTACCAGTGCATAGTTGACCCGTAGTGGGCCCCCAACTATGGCCCTATTCTCTGTATCCCCCTTCGTTGCTCCGCTCCTCGCACAAATTCTCTTCTTCTCTCTAGCGCCTTTTCTTTGCCTGCCAAGTAGCCACTGTCCACTGTACTCGGTCATGTTTTGCAAGTTGTTTGGCTTCTTGCATGCAATTACTGTTTCGGATAGGATGACACAGTCTCCCTTCATCACAGGAGAAGCAAGTGCGTTATTTGGAGGCTGTCTGGCACCCCTTAGAAGAGCAGGCTTCCTCTGGCCGTCTTTTCTTGTTTATCCAAGACTGGCGTACGGTCAGTTGACAGGCCCAGAATCACAGGTTAAACTCTGACCCGATGTACCTCTTCCTTTTCATCTGTAGACCCAGAAATTGCGCTTGCTTATTTGCTCTTGAAACCGCAGTTCATCTAGCAGCTGTTGAACCCCATTCACTATTGTTTAGTGGTCGAGTAACTGTCCTCCCTGCCACCCTCCCATGTGATGTTTTGCATATGCGAAAATAAATCACTGGTAAGGCAATTGCTCGTATATGCCGTGGCTTTTGCAAACCAAGACTTCATATTGCTGGAGATACCGATCTACTGATAAAAATACTTGCAGAATCATTTTGAATTCTCTCGACGCTTGCTGCTGAGCTGATTTCGGTCTACATGAACGGGCCAGAGCTTTTCGGAGGACTTGAACTGCACGAGAGCCTATGCACAGACTATTGCCTTTGAATGCATACAGCCACCGTTAAAGTGCTTTCAAATTAAAAGCTCATACTAGGAGAGCATTCGTTTCCATTCAAGATTTCAGTAGCCGGCTACAGAAGTACCTTGCTTTGCAGTCCCAGACGGACTACCCATCCATCGTAACGGCTACCGTTTTCTTCTGGTTGGCATGACCTGAGAAAAGCATCCGCCAACATTTTGTCAGCTGAAAACTCATGCCATTGTATCAGTTGTGGAGTTAGTGGGTTCATATTACGCTGCAGACCAGCCTCGCCCACCCCAACAGGCTTTGTGACACCGTTCACTTCCACCGCCGGAGGGCTTTTCTAAATTGCTGACAAAGAGAAGCCCATCATTGAACTAGTAATTATCTCTAACGAATTCATGCAATTGTTCTAAAGAAACATGACATCCCATTGCATTCCACAGCCAATGGTTGTGGGGCAAACAGCTGCATCGAAACCATGCGATGCTACTTACTGTTACCCTCTACCAATGTCTTGGCGGGGAAACACAAATGTCCAGACTTACTACAAACTTGACAAAAAGCATTAAGTGTACAACACAAGGAGCCTTTTCTTTTCCCCACGCACGCGGCTCAGGATGCCGACAAGAGAATAGAGTGACAGCAAGAATGCACATTGTTTGATGCTGTAAGAACTCTGAGCGTTCACAGCAAGTTAGAAAAAACACGTAGCAGCTAGCACGAATGCACACGACATTGTGCCGTATTGTGTTGAGCTAGCGCAAGTCTTCAACAAATACGCAAAAGAACAGCCGATCCAAATAGTCAATCATTTAATTAAATTTGTGTTGAATATTGCTAATGAAGTGGAAACTGCAGATATGTGGCATATCCTCCCCCAGAGGTCTGATTGGCATCGAAGTACGAAAAGTAGGTATAGCACAGCTTACTCCTCTTAATGGTATATAGTATTTAAGTTTGAAGCCAAATAACCAGTAATCGTGGATATTTCTTTAACAGAGTCTGGTCCAAGGGTAACAGTTTACTATAAACTTAACTTTCACTTCCCGTTTCTTCAAAATCAATGGGCTGCATTTCAACAAAAGTAAAATCCATTCAATAGGCAGTGCGGCAAATTATGATGTAGCGGAGATGAGCCGAACTATGAAATCTCGTCTTACAAGACCATCATATCTTCAGAATAGTATTCTGAGGATGAAGACTGGCGGGCTCGACGCATTCTGTCACGCTAATCATGCTCTTTCATCGAGCTCAAGCTACTCTGCAAGAAGTATGATATATGGGAAGGCAAACAAATATGCCACCTCATTACTATTTCTCAACTATATATGACCTCGGTGTTAGCTCGACAAAGGAAGACGCAGCTTGTGCTTGTGCGCTAGGTGCTACATGTAATTCGCTTCGATTGCTCACAATGTTCATGCAAGACAGACGAAGTAGTCCGTCCTTCACTAGATTCTATTTAAACTATAAATGTCATAGTAAAAAGTAGCGAAGTGTGACGTACCCCACTACAGACACCCAGAAGCCCATATGTGAAAGAACTAGCTTTAAAGCACGTGGAGATAGCATATATCCAAAGAATGGGTACGAAAAAAGGCTCAATCTCAAAGAATGCAAACTCCTAAGTTGATAGGAAGATAATGAGGACTACCTTCAGCAGACCCTCTCGCAACTTCTCAGCAAAAGCCACGACGTAAATGGGGAACAAATGTGGAGAAAAAGTCACGGGCCAACAAAAAATCACAGATTCATCTATGGTTCTGCATGAAATACGATCTGTGTGGATTATTTTAATAGTTCCTTCACCTTGTGCAGCAGTAGCATCGGTCAGCTCCCCCACGCCGTCACCCAGTTTATAGAGGGGCAACGACAGGGTGTTATAAGTTTTCCCTCTCTAATACGAAATCGTTAACGCTCGAGAACTCGAAATTGTATGGTAAATAGGAGTGTAATGGAGCTATTTCTGAGCAACTCGCGAGGTTTCGCTTATTGCGCCGTCACCATCCCGAGGGGCCAGGAACGGCTTCCAAGCTTGATGAACAGCCATTGTGCACCCTATTATGGCCAACAACGATTTATTATTCCAGTTTCATGTGTTCTATTTAAAGTGAATTCCAGCTTAAAACGCCAGGACACCGAGGGCTTGTTGTCGCCTGGAACCGGGGAGCATCGAGGCAGTTTCCACACGTCGGAGCTTCGCCCGCCTGGGGCAGACCTACGAGTTCCTTTGAGCCACAGGCTGCGTCACCCGCTAGCGGGTCACATTGAGATGATATGAGAGCAAATTGCTGAGCTTTTCATGTGGGATTCCTTTTGGCGTTCTCGGCTTCCTTTCTCAACTCGTGGCTGCCCTCCCCTCACAGGGTCAACGAGCTCGATGTGAGGGGTCTTCTGGGCTATTTTGGACCTCTACAGCTGCACAATTCATCTGGCTTCCGCATTTCGTGTATCGGAGCTCCATTCCTCGGTGTTTGGTCTTTTCCATCCCCACCATCTACTCTTCAGGGATAAGCATGATCATCAGCCTGCATGCGCATCACAGTGCGCATGTGTATTGTACTCCGTGTTTTTGGCTCTTTAAACAAGTGTCTCCGTTTCTATCAGTCTGCCTTCTGATTCCTCCTGGACCCGTGGTGACTGCTGTTCTTCAGATTCTGCGGAATTTAGGAGGACATTCTGTTTGGCAATACCTCTCCTTGTTGTACTCGGACGGTGGAGGGATGCATCAGCTGCCCGCAGTATAACTCAAATGGTGACACGGGGCAGCTGAAAGTGCTTTTACTGTGTCAGGGCCTGAGCTGACAAAAGTAAAGAGAACATCCAGCCTATTAAGCGCTAGTCGTTGCCTGTTTGAACAACACTGCAGAGCACTTCCTTGACAAGCTATGGGGTGTGGGTCGCAGGTGTTGCTTGAGCCACAGAATATATCCTGGGAATTTAGCTTGTGAATACAGATATTGAGCGCCAATAGGCGTGCAAGTGCTATTGTCGTTGATGGGGAGCACCGCCTTGCCATTGATGCTTTTTTCGCTCCATTTGAGGAGTGGTTTTTGCATCTGTAGATCAATTGATATATTGCCATATTGATGGGCATCTTTGGTTTTTGCGTCGTGGTAGCCTTACGCTTCGTCTTCACATACAACCTACACCACCGCCCACTATCAACTCTGGCGTCATCCATTGTGCCTTCGCCACAGTATACACTCAAAGTAGGCCACAAAGCTGAAAGAAGGGTTTGGATCCCATGCACGAATCTTACCGTGCCGCACCTGCGGCCGGCGTTGAGCCGAAATGCAGCAGCTCACGGGATGGTCTTCCCGCGCCGGACTTGGTGGAGGTGAGCCCACTAATGCGCTCTTGCATATTTGGCTTTAACACTCATGTAGCGGAGCTTCCTTCATCTGCAACGGATGTTAAAGGAGCGGCGTCTCCCTTTTTAGGCCCCTGCAAGGCACGATTGGCCTCCGAAGTAGCTGTGCGAAGGGAGCTGTCATCGCAACTTCCAGAGGATTTGTTGAGGAGTTCCGTTTCCAACGACAGTACAGACGACAATGGGAGCAGGTCGAATGTCTCATCAAGAGAGTCAGGCTCGGAGGCTCTGCTGGCAGCCGCCCCTTCTTGGGCTAGAGGGGGTAGTCGTTGGACGGAAGATGAATGCGTTCTTCCTCCAGAGCTCAGCGCAAGACTGGCCGAGCTGAGTCATGAGGTAATCGCCTTTCAGGGAGAAACGAAGGACCCACAGATCACTCGAAGATCAGCAGCTTGCAAAAAGGGGCGCCAGGTCACTCGCAGACTAACGGCTGGCCTGCGCTTGGAATCTACATGTGGGGGACTTCCCCATGACATAAGAGAAATTGATGGCTCACATAATGCGGCTCCCTTGTTCGTGAATACCCCTCCAGATTATGCCTCACCTATCCGCACACAGTTAGGCAACAATGACGTAACAAAGGATTCGCGAAGCACCAGCGAGCAGGATGATAGCTACGAAGCGGGCAGGTCTCTGCGCCAGGCATTGTCCTTGGAGCTGACAAAGCTTGAAGAGGTACTATGCTGTTGATGTATATTGCAAAGGTTTCGCTGTCTTCCGTGTAGTTCCTATGTGGCCCTTTATGGCTTCTACCAGCTACTGGCAGAGTGCAGTGTACCCACAACTTCTGTGTTTTTTTTGGAACATGTTCAGGGCGGAGTTGGAGAGGTGCGATATCTTCCTGCTTGTGACCCTTGCCTACTGGGCTCCCCAGCGAGCCCATCGAACTGCGCGGAAGGAAGCTGTGACAGCAGCCTCCACCTTACAGATGTTGTTCTTCCGCTTGAGATTTCGGACGCCAACAAGGACACCACGGAAAGTGCTGGATCGTTCGTTTGTGGAGCGACCTTCGCCCTGCCTCACGCCTCCACTAACTCGTTTGAGCTGCTTGAGGATGTCATCGAACCTACGCGCAGCTGCGTCTCCTTTTTAGAAAAGCACGCGAATGGTCATGCGGCAAGTCACAGCGCTTTGCGGGTACGCAACTTTTGGGTCTCAGAGGCTTCTACGGGCTAAGGGAGGTTTGCCCCTGGAGAGCTCGTGTTCAATTTCTTGTTGCTGATTACTTCTGTATGTGCTGTCGCCTTCCTAGAGGTGCCTTGTGTAAGATCCTGAAGCTTGTGTTTGGGAGTTGCGATGCTGCAGCCGCCGTTGGACGCGGGGGGCGTGTTCGCGGAAGTACAGATGACGCTACTTGCGCTGCTTGAGGACCTTCATTCTGCGACCTGCTGCTGTGCAGCGGCTTCTAGCCCTGAGTCCTGTGGTTGCTGCGTCGGGGCCTCGCCGTTGTTGAACAGCAAGCAGGCCAACAATGCATCGTTGTCTGTCATGACGAAGAATGCGAAATCGGCCGGGAAGATGGAAACTGGAAGAGATAGCACAGGAGAGCTGATCCAGCCTGCGACGACATCAGGTATTTGGAACCCTTGGCCGCGTCTGTGCCTGTGATTGCCCTAATGTTAGCGGCTGCAGATTGCCCCTTATTGCTCTATGGTATCTTGGGGGATGTTCAGGCCCCTGCGGCGGCACAGATCTTGAGCAAATTAAAAGGGACCCTCACGTAGGCGCTTTGTGCTGCTCAGAAACGGCTCCACTACAATGTGGAAAGGATAGAAGCTCTCCACGTTCATTTTCCCCAGCAGTATATCGATCATGCCGCTCGCCAGTTTCTACTGTTGGGGAGCCAGATCCTGCCCAAGAGGGTATACGCGCTTCACCTGATGGCTCTGCTTCGGCGGGAGGCAAGGCTATTGGCATTGTTTCTATCGGCAGGGAAGAACGGGACCCTAGACTCTCACCTAACCCATCAGGCATTGTAATTGACGCGGATTCAGCTGGTGGACCTTTGGCCAGTGCCCCACCTGGACCAGGAACTCTGGAAGGTCCTCGCCACACTATGAAAAAGGAAGATGGGCTTTCTCCTAGCCGCAGCTTTGAAACGGGGGACGTTCTACACCTACTATTCAGGCACCATAGTGTTGTGATGATGTGCGCGGATCGCTTTGCGGAGCTCCTTCCATATTCTCACATCTTCAGAGAGTGTGTAGGCTCTTACCGCATGCCAACGACAATGCCATCTTCGGCTCGTCATTTGCTCGTCCAAGAGCTTCTGATGCTGCGGCAGGACCCGGACAGATTTTTGACACGCAACGCATTTCTTTGGACGGAGGATCCAGGTGCACTTGCATGTTTAGCGGCCCCAAAGGGAGCTCTTGACTCTGATCGGGTGCCCCGTGGGGAGGACGGGGGTCCAGTCTTGCCCCCTCAGAGTCCTGGCGGGGGGCGCAAAGAGGGTCTCCCACTTGTACATGGGGAGGGGTCTCTTAGTGCCGTTTCATCCGCTTTGACTACTGCAGGTTTAAGTTCTGGACGCTCTGGCGCTGCGTGGGCGCCCCCACTGCCCTTGCTTGATCCTACTGTTCTTCTCTGCGCCTCGGGGACTGAGTTGGTTGCGCAGAAATCTGCGGTGCTGCGGATATTACGGATATTGCGTTCGTTGGCGCCATCTTGGGCTGCGCGAGACGACAATTTTGGATTCCATTTTAAAACAGCGATTTCGGCTACTTCCTTGGATTGCTCAGAACTACGAAGTTATCGCGTCGTTCTCCAGTCTTTGTCCCCGTTTGATGCGAGAGAATGGTCGCGCGATCAGCTCATGGAAGTTCTCAGTGATCTTGACTGCATACGGCTTGCTTGTCGGCGCCGGCGGAGCCTGAAATCAAGCGTGGCACGTGTGCAACGCTTAATCGAGCACCCTGAAGGAGGTGCTGTTGGCAAATCGTGGAACGGAGCAGAAAGGGGAGCAGTTCCACGGCAGCTGTGGGAACTTAGCAGCGGTGCCATACCGTCTAGCAGCGATTCGGGGAACTCTCTGTGTCCTCCCCGGCAAGCACTGCGGGGAGGTCGAGACCCTGCTGACGGACAACTTACTGCGGGGAATGGGGGTCTCACAGGTTCTGTCAACGCCTGTGGCTCAACTGTGCTGTCAGCCCGGCCGCAGTCCCACTGTTCAGGGGGTGAATTGAATGGTTCCTTGCAACAGGCTACCTTCCAGCAGCTGTCCCCAGCCGCAACTTTGGGCAAAGCTGCATCCAGACCTGGGGCCGCTGCGGGCGTGCGTCTGAATGAGCGCGAAGAGATGGTCTCATACCCCGATAGCGACGGTACGCTTGCTTGGCTGGTCCTTATGCAAAGTCGGGCGGGTGCATGCATCATGGAACAAACGTGAAACGTCTCTGCTAGCTTCTAGGGGGATAGGCGGCGGGGTGTCGGAATGGCCAGCCGGTGGGAGGAACAAACGGGCATCTCATGGCTGAGAGGCGTAGAGGGGCAAATAAAGGAGGAATAGTCAAACATTGGAGATGCTGTGGCCTGAGGAAACGTTTCGGGCCATTGGAGTACATTTCACAGACAAGTGCTTCAAAAAGCGTTGACATGCCCGATGTTTCAAGCTGCATTTGCACTAGGAAGAATTGGGGTGCTTGTATGTGTGTGTGTGTGTACGTGTGTGGTATTATTGCAGTGGAGTCTCAGGCACTTGGTGGTGGGGGAGCCTCCGTTCCTCCAGGCATGGCAACACCCGCCGGCTCATCACGGCGGGGCCAGTCGCCCACGAGTTCGTCGATCGGTGCACGGCGCAACGCGTGGGGATCTGATGCTTTCGGTGCAACTGCCAATGGAAAGACGGGAAATAGCAGCCCAAGCGATTGCCCAATGCGGCAGCAGTACGCCGTCCGCGCTGCAGAGCTGCCCAAGATCAAGGGCGTTTTCATTGGAAAGAAGCATACATGCTGGGTCGCCCAGTGGAATGATGCCAATGGTGAGTCTCGGTTGGGCTTCTAACTTCACTTATGTGTCAAAACTGGCGTGTACCAGAGACGTTTGTCCAGTAGTGGTATACACTACCGCGTGCAGGCTCTCTCAGCACCGCCGTATGACACGCGCCGTTGTGAGCTCCGCAAGACAGGAGTAAGGTCTGGTCGGATTCATAGGTTCATGCTTTCTTCCTCAGGCCAGCCCCGGCAGAGTTGCTTTAACATCAAGCAACATGGTTTCGAGAAGGCTCGACGCCTGGCTGTTCAAGCGCGGCAGACGTTAATGGGAATGTCAACTTCAAAGACAGTGAACCCTGTGCCAGCAGAGACCCATCGTACAGCAGCACAGCCTGTGCAGCCAGCACCACCTTCACCTCCAGCCAGCCGAGAGGTGCCACCATCGCCGACGAGGCTGCCGGGTACCGATTATACACTACAGCTCAAGTTGCTGGGTTCTGCGTATTTCCCACTGTTAACGGATGTAATGGCCATGCTGCTTCTGTTTCGCGCACATCGCTTCAGTACACAAACGTCATGTTCTTCCCATCTATAGTAAAGCTGTTCTGTGATTTGATTTACTCAGATTTGCTCTTTATGAGAGACCCAGCAACTGCAATTGCAGAGGCTTTTGGCGGTAGAAGCATCCAAACGCCAACGGCCATCCTTCAGCACCAAACAGTCAACACAAAGCTTGACGCTCTTGCTGCAGCAACCGAGGGGCCGGCGATTCAGAGGGAGTACAATGGCGCTGCATCGGTAGCGGGCTCGAATAACCTTCGTAGCCTGAGTCCTCAGCAGACAAAAGGGTTAGCTGCTGGGACTCAAACTGCGAGGAACTCTCCACGAGGCGCCTCGCAGCGGCCAACAGGTGCTGGGGTTCCTTCATCAGTTACCACTGCAGGAGCTGCTGTACGAAACTCTACAGTGGAAAAACACTTGGCAGGTGCTTCACAAGCGTCTATGCTGTCTGTGCACGCCAGCGGGACTTCCTCTAAGCAACAGAACTTGCTACAGCATCGGCTGCAGCAACAGCTAGAAGAGCAACTCCAGCAACTTCAACAATTGCAGCAGCAGTTACTGCAACAATCTTGCGCAACAACACAGCCCCAAATTGGAGCATCTTCTGCTCTGGGTCCCCGCACCTCCACAGGATCTGCGTATTTGGGGCTAGTTGACGGCTCAACATCGGCAATGGCATTGGTGAATTCATTGCTGGAGAGTGCTACTGCAGCGCCTGCCAGAGTTCCTTCTCTGAGTGATCTGGTGCATGGGAATTCCAGGGATGTTCCAAGGGCTCCGTTGATTCCGCTGCGCCCCCCGGAAGGGCAGCATCAACAGGCAGCATCACCTACGTCTTTGGCACATGTAGGCGAACGCCTATTACCTATACAAGGCCCTCAGTCCTCTCGTGGAGGGTTAGGGACTTTGGAGTTGCCTGAAGAAGGAAACGTGCCGCCAAGTACTCCGTTTGGTCCTGCCGAAACTCTGGACGACGATGGCCATGCAGGATGTACAAAGCGCAGCAACCGACTCCTTTGCGCTCAAAAAGCAGGCAAGCGCACATTAGCCTCTTTGGCTAGAGAGTTTCCCACTGTAGGGGGCGTCACCTACAATGTGAAGGGAGCTTGCTGGGAGGTGGCTGTAAAAGGGCGCGAGGCTACGAAGGTTTTTAGCACGAGGAAATTTGGGGGTCTTGAGGCCGCGTACGGCGCAGCAGTGATGTGGAAACGTAGAGTGGAAAGAGGCGAGGCAGGAGCAGACGATGGAGATATGCCCGATGGAGATGGTCTGGCCGATGATGAAGATTTAGACGACGCTGAGGGGCCTGGCCGGGAACCTCCTTCAGCGCCTTGGGAAGCCGGCTTAGATGACAACGAGCCTCTGAGCAAACGCATAGCGTGTTTTAGATCCAACGTCTTCGTAGGCTCACTTGGCGCTCCCACGCAGCAGCAGCAACCAAGCTTAGCGATGACCTCCCGGCCACTTCACGCTGCAGGTGCTCCTGTTGGGAAACCTCCGGTTCAGCAGCCCTTGTCGAGGGCAACTAGTGTTTGATGGCCCCAATGGAAGTTCACCACGCACGTCCACTGGTGTGCAGCAGCCAAGCTGCCCACGAATTCTGGCCACGGTAGAGGTTCTTATGCATGCCAGGCCATATTTAAATGCCATTGTAGCGGTCAGGCTGTCAGCAGTGCAGCAGATCGGTCCAGTACCAAAACTCGCAGGTTCCAAAATCGAGACTTTTGATCTGTCACTACGACTGGCGGCACTAAAAAAATCTGGAATATCTTTATTCAAGAGGATTACAATTGTACATAGAGTTGGCAAGTGCGTCCATTGGCGACTAATTCGGCGAAGAGGCCTCTAAGAAACATATACATATGTGCAAGCACTCCTTGCACATTTCTATGGTGTCTACTCAGTTTCAGTATAACATTGGGGCCCTGAGCAAGGCAGACGCTTGAGCATGCGCTTTCATTCCAAGCTACTGGCGTCTACCAGTTTTGCCAAACTTCGCGGCGATTAAAACTCACACTAGGATACGCTGCATCTCGGTGGGGGTGAATTCGACAGACTTTTAATTTATTGTTTTGCCTTAATAAACGCTATGGCGTTGAAGCAAAGCTGCTCAGATACATTGTATGCACAAACGAAGAAACAACTTCGGGGGGGTGGCCGGGGGGAGAGGGGGGCACGCCGGTGGGCCTGACGGCAGTGCCGCCTCTAAAAGGCCCCAACGGGGCGCTAGGGGCATGAGGATTGTGAAAAAAATTACATGTGCTCATGCTTAATGCAAAACCCTTTGCACTCACTATGCGCATGCAGCATATTTTGGGTCTTGCAACTGCTACATATTCGGCTCGCTGCAACCTACCTTTCGTGCTCTCCACTGAACAGGAAAACACATTTGCAAACGCGGCATGTATTTTGCACTGCTGTTGGCCTTAGACCCTGTAATTCGTCTTATATATCATCCTTCATTCTGGTGAGTTGGAAACCATGCATTTGTTGTGCTTTTTAATGTAAGGTCAATCTGCGGAAGACCCACAAGACTGTCCGCTGGCCGTATGGAATATAGCTTAAGGAATACCACATATACGCAAGCCACTGAATGCATACAAAGAATACGATGACGAATCCAACCTTGATGTAAACGCTGGACAATAGGGTGGCGATTAAGCTGCCGATGAAGGTACAACTCGTTATGAGACGCGATTTGTCTGTCATATTCCTAATCTGCTGTATGGGTCCGACAAGGAAAGTAGTCCCAGCCAGTCCAATAACGTTTCCAACTGTGTACGTGACCGCAAACTTGTTGTTCTTGCCTAACAGCATGTCATTGAAGGAACCTGCAGCAAAACCCATTGGGAAAGGTTATCCTGCATCTCTAACAAGACCTGCCCGCTCCTGTACAGCAAAGATTGGACACCATTATTGACTTTTAAGTGACGGTATGCAGCTCTAACGATTACAAATGAAGTCGCAAGCAGCACGTCAACATACGCCATACCCTCAAATGGACAAACACATTCAGCGAGAAGAAAACCACGATGGGCGACATGAATCAGATACCTGCTTACCCATTGACACGGCTGAGAGGACGAGCCCGCCTAGGAAACAAGTAAGCCATCCCAGTATCCTCTCAGTATTGTTAAGCGGTTCGCAACAACACCAGGTGTCCGAGTCGTCGTCGTCATCAATGTCGATGTCATCAGCAAACGCCGGTACAGAGGAAAACCATGATCCTGCGCTGCGAGCGTTTGTTCGGCCGTTTTCCCGGATAGGGCCCCCCGAAGGTTGAAGTTGTTCTGAGCCAGGCCGCTGTAACTTCTCGTCAGGAAGAAAGGGACGGGAAATAGGGAGGAATGATGCCATCCTTGCTCGAGTTTATCGTAGCATATTACTGACGCGATGGCCGAACAGGGGGAGAGGTAGGCGGGCAAAGCAATAGAAGCCACTTCAGTAACTCAAACACGTAGGTATACTTCCAATGAAGCACACGTTTAGGGGTCACGAAGAGTATCTCTTCGTTGTGCACTTGTATGCCAGAAAGAATGAATTAATATCCTAGGAAAGGTCCACCATTCGTAAACACACCCACACCGGGGGCAGTTATTCCGGTGACTACGTCACTCTAGTCTTGGTCACCTCGCTAAAGCTGCACTGCTCCAGGAGCTCAGACATGAGGAGCCTCTGCCAAGGGTAGATATTCGCAAAGATGCGCTGGGAAATGCACCGGAAGCACACAAGGGAGAGACAGCCCATTCGCACTGGGTTCCAGCGCACTAAGGTCAGATTCGCTGATCCTCATGAAATGGAATCAGCTTGGCACAAGCCAGTGATCCGTGTGAATTTGTATGAGGCGAACCAGTACTACAATATCACAATAAATATCCACAGCCACTCTGGCGATCCGTCACCAAGTGCAGAACAATCATGCAGCCTCGCACCTCAATACTCTTTCCCTGCTCTATTTGTATGCAAATGGTGGGACGGATAGGATTTTCTTTGGGGCATTGCCCAGTGAATCCTGCATGGGGCTTCCATGGGGGCTGTGGGCTGGCATGCAGCGTTGGGGTACTCGGGGTGGCGGGTACCCGCTGCAGGAACTTGCTTATTCGCCAGCTTTGGCTTCTGGGTGTTTGGCTCTTGCGGGTTTTTGTGTGGAAAATCGACCATTTTCATAATCCGTGGGCTTCGGGTAGCAAGCTCTTTCTCCCTGCGTCTGCAGACTATTGTGCAGCAGGCCGCGTTTTGCCCACGCCTCCCAAGACCCCACGCCCTTCTGCCGGTGAACGAAAATGACCACACGTCTAGTTTTCCGTCGGCACAACCATTATAATACCGCCTCGAACCGTGTGAGGCGCGTCAAAACCCCTGGTGCGAAGGTCGTATACCTCAACGTCCGCAAGCAGGCTTCTCGCCAGAAGTGTGGGGGATGCGGAAGGCTCCTTCCGGGGGTGAGAAACACTTCCCGATTAATCTGATGTTAGTGTTTTCCTTCTGTTTTACTACATGATCTTATCATATTCTCCCAGGTTTCGGGCTTCGGGTGGTCTGGACTCAGCCCGCTCCAGCCCATACCAAGTGGGAAAAAGTGGGATGGATTACTTTTTCTCACGTACATATTCCTACATTCAGCCAGTTTGCTTCTGCAAATCGAGCTCAGGAGTACCAGGCGGCGAATCAGTTGTGGACTGCCCTGTTTTTTGTAGTTGAATATAGCCAATTCTGTGGCCTTGGTTCCATTCATGTCGTCCCAGTGTTTGCCCGGCAGGACTAGTGTTTTTTGGCTTATAATATATTGCCACCTGGAAGGACCCGTCATTCCCGGACATGCCTCTTCGGATGTCTAATCGTGCGTTGTTCAGATCCCTGCACGCCGCCCTCCTCAGTTAAGGCTGTTGAAGAAGCGCGAGAGGAGAGTCAACCGTGCATATGGCGGCACCCGATGCCACTTTTGCGTTCGCGAGAAGTGAGCTTTTATTGAGCTTCCTTTCATCCGTCATTCTGTCCCATTGTTGATCAGTAGAGTCCCATGATTCATGTCGATATTTTGGCCTTTACAATATGAAAGTGTTCCTTGGCGGCTCCCATGCATTGCGGATTACTGCTTTTGCTTCGTCGCTGCAGGGTGCTTCGTGCCTTCCTGGTTGAAGAGCAGAAGTGCGTGAAACAAGTCCTACAAGTCAAGGAGAAACAGAAGAGGGAAGAGGTGAAGAGCGAGAACAAGAAAAACAAGAAGCGCACCAAGTGATCGCATTAGCTCCAGTGCGAGGCTATTCAGTCGTGGTGGCAGTTGCGAAATGCTGCAGCAGTCACTGCGTAAAGCTATTTAAACTGAGGCAATTTCAAACGGTTGTTTTGTAACGGAATAGAGAGATGTAGGAGACATAGAAATTGGGGTACATACAGAGTGTGGCGGTTACTTCCTTCGCCACCATCGAATATGCCATTTTCAGTGCTGCGATTCTCGGTACCCTCCCAGTTATACTGCTTAACGGGTGTCGTAGTTTCAGCAGTTAAGGAATCGTCTTTAGTGGACGGACGATAAAGCAGCACGTACAGAGCACGCATATGTCAGTTCCTAGTCATGCGCCAGCGATTAGTACGGCCCAGATATCTGGAAACGGTGGTATTGATTGTGGCTCGCAGCACCCTTTGCCCTGAATCGGCATGGAGCGCAGCGTGCATTGCTCCTTTCAACAGGCTTTGACGGCCGATACCCTTTGCTGAGTGAGCTGATTGCTGCCGTCTTGCCACACTCGAAAGCAAGGTCGGCGGGTAGGCAGGGTTGGTACAATTTGCGTAGGAGCATAAGGGCCTTTTTTTGGCTGGATTCAAGTAGGCACATCTCAACAGTTAAACTTATTTCTTGTCGGAGCTCATGAATCACGGCTGGGGCTGAGTATCGGTTGCCCGGCCGCAGCAGGGGGCCGCACTGCGCTAAGGCCTGATTCCGTTGCGTCAAATTCAGCGAAGTCTTCCAATTTTAGCGCATTTAGGCCTGTCACGTCTTTGTTTTTGTTATGGGTCTCCAGGGAAATTGTTATTGGTGTGTTGGTAGCTCAGCCACTGGGGAAGGCACCGTGGGGGTCCAGTCCCGATCCTAGCGCCACTCTGGGGACCGTTGCGAAACCGGCACTTCAGGTCACTATGATTGGAAAGAAGACTCACAGCCAGCTTGGTTACCATGTGGCGTGCTCTAGGGACGCCTCTGCGTGCTTCGACTAGGGCCCTAGTCGTTCGCGGGGCCCCAGGAGGACTAACGATCCTGGGAACAACGGTTAGCGAGAATCTGGGCATTGGCTGGTGCACGAGAGGGTCTGTTCGAGCCTTTACAAAGGCCATCCCGCCAGTTCGCAACCAGCGGTCTCGGCACAGCTCCGAGTGGATCACACGGCACATCACAGACACCTACGTGCAGCGCGCGCAAGAGGTACGCAAAGGACGCCATTCAAATCTGTTGCTACTCGACGCATGCTGTCCATTCAGGTCTCGTGCGCGCTTCCGGGTGCTAGGATCAATAACAGCGTGCAGCTGCAGTTTAACGCCTGTGTAGTGTGAGAGTCGTACATACAAGGAATCTATCCATGTTAGGCATTTCTTCTATGAAATTGCCAAATTGGCTACTCCCTGTGCACGTTTGATCGAGGCGTTGTCCGTTTGAGGATGCCGTATCTTGTTTGAAGCCAAGGACGAGAGTGCAACGCCTGCGGCGTCTCCCGGTTTACTCCTTAGCGACATCGGGCCCCAGCCTAATCGTTGTGCTGCGTTGCAGTGTGACTACCGAAGCCGCTCTGCTTTCAAACTTGAGCAGCTTGACGACGAGTATCTTTTTCTAAGGAAGGATCGTATTGTTCTTGACCTAGGTTGCTATCCTGGTGGGTGGTGCCAAGTGGCCGCCAAGCGATGTCTCGTAGGGCATGAAGGCGCAAATTGGGCGAACGGCGGCGCCTTAACACCCTCTTCTTCCCGTGTAATCGGCGTAGACATTGCCCACATGGACCCAGTAAGTGTGACTCTAGGCACACTAATAGAACGGAGGCTCAAAGGATTTACTAGCAGTGCGCGTGTCCTGCGGATGCCACAGTGAGTGGCATCGAATGCAAGGATCGAACATCGTGTTCACAACTAAAGCATACGCTGACAGATGCCTTATAGAGCTCATATTTGGTAGTATCGCATTAATCCTGTGGGCTGTCTTTGCAGATACCCAATGTCCAATTCATCCACGGCAGAGTCGGCGAATCTACAACGCTCCAGGCCGTGCTGCAAGAGCTCGGGGACCAAAAGGCCGATGTTGTACTCAGCGACATGGCCCCCGCATGCACGGGCATCAGGCACGACGACCATTTTAATTCGATTGAACTCTGCCTCTACGCTGCTGACCTCATGGAACAGGTGCGCCAGTTTTTGGCCGGAGGTAATGCTTTTAGGATTGTGTCAAGATTCGACCGCTCAGCTCATGGCAGGCAGGATATCTGCTTTTCAACTTGGCTGCGGACATCAGGTGCTATGCCTAGGAGGCACGTTCGTCGTAAAGATGTTCATGGGCAGCGAGTCTGGGAAGTACAAGGCATATCTTCGTAGTAGATTTGATAGTGTTTCCTCCGCCAAACCGCGGTAAGGGTCGTTTTCTCTTAGATATATTGCGATGTACGCGCAGCACAAGCCATTCAGATGCCCATTTGCTTTCTTGCCCTAGTCCACACTGCTTAACACGGCTTCTACCTAAATACAGGATGTTAAGCTGCAATGTGTGTTCTCTGATGTACCTGACGCATGCATAAATGTACTTTGTGGCCTGTAGGGCGTGCCGACAAGAATCCAGGGAAATGTATTTTGTCTGCACCGGTTTCAAGGGCCGAGACAAGATGTCTGGAGAAGTCCAAATCAAAGGATCATTTTCTTCACGGGAAGGATATGCCTAGTCGCTTGTCACCCCGTGCATTACCGCAGATGCCGCTGCTTGTCAATTGGACGGACCCGACTATAAACGGCCAGTGATGGCCAGCAAATGTCAGCGGCAGTAGGAATACGCGCGACACGCTGTGTGTGCGATTCACAGAACAGGTTGACTCCATGCGCTACTGTCCTGAGTCCAGAACATCTTGGCGCCGCTGCAGTACTACCAAGCTAGCATGTATACGCGAGTATACATACACTAGAAGCTTTCAGGGGCTCAGGAAGGCTTCGCAAGGAGAAATTCTCTTTTCCTGAGTAATAAATTGTGCTTTAACTTCTTTTGCCAAATTTACAGAGCACGTTCAGTCTTCATGAGCGCTCGGAAGGATCCCCGCCTGAGCAAAGTTTGACACGAAATAAATGTCGATTGGGAAGCAGACACGCGAGAGAGTATTTTACGACAAACACAACAGTGTGACGCAGAAGTAGTGCAGCTAAAGAAAATACAAACATGTTAACTGGCGCATGCCTACCGGTATCCGTTTGCAGTTTACTGCAAGGGTTGTCGGGTAGGCGCAGGCCCACGAGTTTTGCAGCCTTTTGTACGTCATGCACACCCATTGCAGGAGCCGCCTTTTCGTGCTTCTGGTAAAGAGTGTCCACGCTTTGGACGACTCTAAAGTAGGCCACAAGGTGTGCAAGAGCTGCGGGGTTTTCCGTGGCAACTCCTGCGATTTGATTGGCGATAGTAGTGATAGTCTGGTCCACGGCCTTTGCGGCTGAGCTTGGCAACAGTAAACTGCTGTCAGGCTGAGAGGCATGAACTCTGCTGGATGTCGGCGAGTCACAGATCTGTCGACATACCATCCGCTGCAGTGACTCCCTGAAGCATCGTACTAATTCCGCCATTGCGTACGCCAAGGATGCGAGTGAGAGCTCAACAAGCAGCGGATGAACAAGTCAGCTGTTACCACCTCTGAAGACAAGATACATAAACGGAAATGAGTCGTTTAGTCAATTCCGTACAAGCTCAAGAGCAGAGGCGCGCTCCGTGGCAGCACGGCATTCCCTTACCCATAGGCGCTGCTGGGGGGTCTTCCGAAATACAATGCAAAAAATAAGCGAATCTAAAATCAAGGGGCAAACTGAATTGCATATGCGTCCGCTAGATGCTGCGTCGTTTTGACGTCGTTCCTTCCAGCATGCGGGAGTCGCCAGCAGCCCCTCTGTAGTTGCCGCAAGTACAAACACCTCAGCACCACATCGATAGTAGATATTACAGTCTTCTTAGAAAGCCATCAACTCGCCTTTTAGAGCTCTATTGATGCACTACCTCTCATGTAGTGTTAGAGTACTCCGAATCCGGGTCGTTGTGCCTTGAGATCGACCCTTGAACTTCCGGGCATGGCTGGGCGGCAGAAGGCCACACCCACATGGAGTTTTACAGCACTGGCCGCCAATTCCAGAGGCAGTGGCATTGTAAGGCCCCGGTTGCGTGCCTTTTCCTGGCCACAGCCGACAGGGACGCCGTGAAATCGCCTCCAGAAGACCTGGGGCACAGCAAACCGCAAGCTTGCTACTTGCGCGAGGCTAACCCATAGGAGAAGGCCACGGTGAGAACAGTGCAATGCAGGTGATTGTGGAGGATAACGCTGGTGCGCCGGCCAGCGAGGCCTCGAACGCAACGCAAGAATCGACCAAGGAGCCACACGATCACGCACAAGAAAAAAAGCCAAACCAGCAGCAGCAGGAGCAACCACAGGAGAACATCGACGACTGGGAATCTGCATCGGAAGCTGCGCCTGAGCCATTAAGAGCGGAATCCAAGCAAGGAACGCCAAAACCTGTTAGAACGTGTGCACTGAGAGATTCCGAACAGGAGTGGGCCGTATACCCGGAGTCCAACTATTCCTTCGAATATGACAGCGCGCTTGGCAGGAAGTGGAGCGCAGGCGTTGCCGAAGAGCTTCTTTTGAAGCGGCAAGAAGCGTATATGCGTGAAGGCACGCGCCGGTCGGTCGCAGCCCTTTTCTTGGTGCATCGCGCGGAGTATCCGCATGTCTTGCTACTTCTGGATCAGAAGCAGCAGAAGCACAGCCTTGTGACTTTCAAGTACAAGACATGGCAGAAGCCGAGGGAGGTGCTGTACGACAAGCTCCAAAAGCACTTAATCAAGCTTGAGCAGGGTTCAAAGAGGAAATGGGTGGCCCAGCAGGCCTCAGCAGAGGGCGCTGAGATGGAAGTTGGCGAGTTTCTTGGCGAATGGTGGCGTGGGGAGTTCGATGACGAATTAGTGCCATACCTTCCTCCACATGTTACCCGCCCTAAGGAGAGGGTCAGGGTTCACCAGGTAATTACTCACCAGGCATTTTCAAAATCTTAGATAAATACCTAATGTCTGTATTCTGGATGCACTTCTAGGCATAAGTAGGGGCTGCATTGTAGCATGGTGTTCAGCATTTGTATTCTGTGAATAGTACTGGTGGCTCAGGTGCAGCTACCGTATCGGTGTTCGTTTCGCGTTCCGATGGGCTTCTGCCTAACCGCTATTCCCATCTTCGAGCTTACTCCTCATCGCGTGGGCACAGCAATCGGCGGGCTTTCCCACATTCTGGCACGTTTTAGCATCCGCCTTAGGGTCCCTACCGCGGACAAGTACGAGGCCGCTTCCTTTCTTGAGAATAAAATCGAGCCAGATGCGGAAGGTGCTTGGACCGGCACCGATATAGCCGAGGCAGCGGATCGGTCCGAAGCAGCGGTTGCAGCTGGTGAAACGAATCAGGCACCTGAGGCAGTTGAAGACCTCGAAGTGCTGCCTCCAGAGCTGCAGCATCTTGCCGAACTTGAAGAAGCTTTATAAAATGCAACCCTGGATCAGTTTATATGGAAGCAACTGCTTGCAGGGAATCCTCTGATGTAGCAGGTCAGCACTTCAAATAATTGCTTGCGGTTGCAGTACCCACCATGCACCACTACAGCGGCACTTTGCCACACGATCCCTGGCAGCACGTGGGCCAGTGTTGTACGCATCGATTCCATGACTTGCTGTGAGGTATCTTTGACTGCGCTTGTAACCGCCTATTTTCTTAATAAACAGGACTGGAATTCGGCTTGGCCCCTTTTTCCACGGCACCAGCGCGCCTTTTGCGTATTTGCCGTAGAATAGACTCTTTTTACATCTTCCAGATTGACATTGTGCTTGAAAACCTGTAAATGCCCCAGTAGAAGCCTTGAGAACATGCCGGTAGCGTTTGGTGTGGTGCACGGAAACGACGACGGTCACCGCAAACCCTCCTCGGGACAACCGATCGTCATATAACCCGAACTCACTACGTATCCTTCCACATGTCATGCTTTTGACTTGTCTCACTATGTTTCCGACATTCCAAATAAATCAAAACGGTATCAGAAGCCTGACCGCTGGACAGATGGGGGCTGCGGGCGCGTGGGCGGGGCCACTGGGAGTCTCGAAAACGCTGTATACCGAGGAGCACTAAAAAAGGATCCCTTGTAGTTTTACCTACCTTGAAACAGAAAAGATGTGCTGAGTTTTACTTTATCTACGTGAATTACCCTGAATTGCGGTCCACAGGCGACGCACCATCGAGCACGGGCGGATTGCTTGCCCGTGCCGCGTCCCATATCCCGTAGTGCAGCTCTTTCTAAAATGTACTGAAATAAAATTTAACCTGCTTCTCTTAAAAGAACCCTCCTCTTACTGTTTTTTTTGAAAAACCTTGGACTAGTGGTGATTGGACGAATATTCGAGAATTGTTGCTGAAACGCTCGTGGTTGCTGGGATCCTGATACCGCTACCCTATGTCTCCTAGGTGCTAGTAACAGGGACATGCCTTCATAAGCAAAGAGTTGAGCTGACCCCTCACAGCATCGCATCCCTTAGTGCTGGCTGCTGCCAAATGTCCACAAAACCGCCTACTGACGCCATGGTGCGGAGGGCTTAGGCCTCCGCCAAATGGTCAGCTTCCTCCGTGGTTCCCAAACAAACACCTGAGACCGTGTTTAGAAGTTGGCGACTCAGTCGCTTCCTTTCTAGTGTCATATGGATCTCACATCTGGTTAACTTTGCCGGGTATAAGGTCCGGAGTTGGCTTAAAACAGCTGCTACATCGGTTCCCTTTTCCAGCAGCAAGGAGACGATTAGCGGGATCTTTATCTCATACTAAGAATAAGGATTTCGCCATGAATGCGAAGAGTGATCAAAGAAAACGGCCTGTGGTCAACCTACTCAAACAGTACCCAGTGGACGATCCGTCGAGGAGCAGCAAACATGGGGAGGTCACGGAGGAAGTTGTATGCCAAAGTAGAAGCACCGTGTGACAGGAATGACACTCAATGTCTGTGTGGCTATACCGGCCCTACATTAGTTGCAGTGATCGTAGGAGCCTACCCAGGAATTTATTGCTGCCATGTGAACAGGACCGAACTATAGGGCGACGAGTATGGAGGATTTACGGGCTGATTTCAGCAAACAACTTTGTTTGCTTTCCCAGCATCAAAAATAAATATGAAAGCTTAGGGATTAAAGCAAATTATGTCCGTCTGCAATACTCCTGCATAAGCACTTCTTAGTGTTCTAGGCAACACTGTCATTTGCATAGTAGGGCCAATGCACCAACGGGCGGTCTAGTGTGTAGCCCTTCAGGGTTCGTCATTAGTGCATTATGTTGTGCGTCCGTGATATTTCCAGGTATATGTACAGTTTAAGCCCATGGCAAATAGGTTTTTCGTGCTACACTTCGACTTGATGACATGCAAAAAGCTGCCCATACGGATCACTGTAACAAATCTTGTGAAAAAACCTAAAGTACGTGGCATCGAAGGGAATTGATTGTATGTAACTACACAGCTATGTAGTGGTGCGGAGTCTGCCTCTTTATGCATTTCACTCCGTGAGTTTGAAATAAATCACCACAAGTTTGAACACTCTGCTGCGAGCTCAGGTCTGGGCCCGCGTCGTGCAGTACCCGTTCCTGCCGCCTTCCCGCTGGGTTCAGCTTTGTCTACACATCCCGAGTATACTGGGACAGTTTACAAAGCTGCCTCCAACAGGAAATACGCTTGTGTCAATTCAAGTTTGCTGTTCTCTCTATCTTAGAGGGCTGTTCACCTCAGATACCCTATACACCACGAATGTACGGCAGCACTCAGCCTAGAGCTCTTCGTCTAGGATTACCTGTTTGCAAGGCTCGTGTAGTGGGATGCTTGTGTTCACCTCTCTTTGGAGGAAGGAGGTTGGATCGGCATTAATATCGACACAATGGGTGCTGCAGGACCTTCCCCGATGCCTACGCCTGCAAGAAGCCTCTGAAACCGGACCAGAAGAACTTCTGCCCTGGGTATACGTACCCATCGGCTGTCGCTCGCCGGAATGCAATCAAATAAGCTGTAGTACCACAGATCGCAGCACGCCGGAGCCTCTTGAGGGTATTTCACACAGGCATACGTTTATCGCTCCGTCAGAAAATGACCTTGCACTAATCTGCGTAAGCATAGAATTCTTCCCTGAGCTAAGAATAGCTCAGGCATGCAGTTAACATATGGCCTCACAGCAAGAGCAAGATCCTTACATGTCTCGCTGTGTCAGATGGCAACTGCATGGTAGAGGATTGCGTCCAAAAGACGCAGCTGGATAAGGCGGTGTGCAGCGCCACCGACCCTGCAGCGGTAAAAAACTCCGGCATGACTTCACAGGAGGCGAACAGGCCAGCCCAGCTCCTCTGTAACCCGCTTAAACCCTCAGAAATTCCCTATGGAGTTCGTGCAGTCCTTCAGGTACGATGAGTACTTAGAAGCCAAACTGCCAACTTTTTAGGATTTAGCAAGATTGCCCAAGCACTCGTACCTGCGCACGTACTACCGCATTCCGCAACAGTATTACCATGCAAAGCATATCATGTTTGCAGAAAGCCTAATTACATCACTCTTGCACTGTTCTTGCAGCTCGAGCAAATTAGTGGCCTCTGCCGTCCAGCACAACTGCGGAAGTGTGGCGCTATGTGGCTGGATGATTCGCGCATACTGAGCTGTCACTCTTCAGTCCTGATGCAGCGAAATCTTCTAAACCGTAAGTATCCATAGACAGTCGGGAATACTGTGTAAATTACCTGCATGGCCCCACATGTTCAATAGTTTCTTTATTAACAAAGCTAATGTTTACGTGTTACCTTTTCACGCTTTCCTGCATCGGAACTCGGCTGCGTCCTCTCCTCAGAAACATCCAGGTGCCTTTTGGGTCACAATAGCAGCATTGAGTTCCTCGAAACAGCTAGTGAAGTAGGGTTGGCTGCAACAGTTGAAAACGAGTCTGACCAGCCAGTTATCCGGTGCGCATGCTATCCACAGCTCACCAAAAGAGTATTTTTCTCTATAAGAAGAATGCCCCTGCAATATCCGTGGTAACCGCTTTAGATATGAAAATCCACGTCAGCAACTTTCGGGTGATTATCCTTGCACAAAAGTAAACGGCTGACTTGGCAATCTGTGGACACATTCAGGATTTGGAAGCTTCCCCCTACAGTATCAGACAGTGAAGATATTCGCTGCATTGCGGTGAGGCCAACCGACTGCATTGGTGTAATCCCGCTTGTATCCTACATTGTAGGCCATCCTGCAGTGCATCCCGAAGAGGGGTTTCCTCTAGCACGCTTTCGGCTTACATCAAGGCGGCACTGCAGCTCACTGATATTGGCTATTGTCGAGCGCAGTGGGACCTATAGCTGTGCAGCCCGCTTGATCCCTCTCCGGACCGCTGATTCGCTGGCAATCAGCATCTCATTTTCTTACACAGAGCTGTCCATTCGGATTGCATGAAAGTAGCTTTGCATTTGGCGCAAACAGAGCTGTTTCAGGAGAGTTCAGTGGAACACCCTTACAATGCCTGCAGATTGTTCAATCTGTAACACTTGAGAGGATTTCTTTGCTTCGTCTAGACCCTAGAGGCCGATACATGGTGGTAAGTGACATGCTTCTGTGCTTCGATCAAACGACTTTTCTCGCCCTAGATAGGGGAATAAATATTCATTATATCAAACTTTGAACAATATTAAAGTACTACGAGTATTGGCTCGTAGCGCTTAAATATTGTTGCTTTTAAGTGTAGCCATAATTTTCCTCCTCAACCACTTACGATACCATTGGTGAAGCTTAGTGTGAGAAGCGAAGGTAAATGGAGTCCTAAAATAGGCACATATCAGGCGTGGCTGTCTCTGTAGCTCGTCGGCTTAGACCACCTGGGCCGCCAGCAGCTTCAAGTGTGGGAGCTTCATGGATTGCTAACAACCGGGAGCCCAAACCTGCTTGCCCGCCAAGTGTCAGACTTCCAGGTCACTTATACCGAAACCCTTGCCAGGTTATAGCTTCTGTAGGGCTGCACTCCTTTAAGCTAGATTTTTATCGTGGAAATGAGATAGTCCCGGGTGCTGCTTCAGAGCCGTCAATAGGTGAACTGGGTATTGCGTACAGATCGAGGCACTCCGCATATCGCCGCTCGAAGAGCTGAGACTCGTCAGCTGTGGAAAAGAAAATGTTCGCTTTTGGCGCATCAAGGTCAGCCAACAACGATTTTAGATCTCCCGCATCAGCATCAACAAGTTTGGTAGTAGGACACTAGTAAGAGCTGTGTTGGCTTGCATGCCGTCAATATTTAGTGTACTGTAGGACTTACCCTAGAGTCCCTTATTTACTACGTTGTCCCAAGATAAACTTGTAAAAGTCATTAATCCACCACCAAACCTAAGTGGTACGGCAGCTTTCCTGGCCTGGCACTATTTGCTCTCTGGGTACTCTAGAGCCGTAAGCGAATTTACATTCGCACGGGCAGTGGCGAAATCATGTGGCGGGCACATCATTGTAAGCAGAAGCTACGGAATAAACGAACCCTGAGTTTTTCGGCATATGACACTACAGCGAGCTTCTTTGCGCAACATTTAAGCACTGTTTGCCAAAAAGGAATGTACCAGAACCGCCAAAGCTGAGACCATGGGATTTCTGCCATTTTTACGCCAGTGTGGTATGCCAGTAAACTTGCGAGACATGACTGAGTAAGAAATATTCAACCGTTGCCTCTACTTGACATGCAGAACGCGCATTTGCCGGGATGCAATGTTGCACTTGATGGTCTTGGAAGGGGAAGCCTCTTCACAGATCTCGCGTTCGTACTGCCTCAGCAACTGCAACAACTCACTTCACGTGAGGCGTACAGTAATTGAGGGGCTAGTTCAACCACACCGTCATGAGGGGAATTCCTTTAATTTCCCGGTCTTGCCCATTTAGAGACATATTTTGCATTTCTATGGAGCAACGATGCACTACTTCCAAATAGTAACCTCGGTAAAGCGAAACCTCGCAATAATGGGGTCGATGTTTTGACATTCTTAGCGATATGCGATGATCTGCTTTTCTTAGGAGGCGAATCAGGTTCCATGGCAAAACTGCTTGTCTCTTCGACATGCGGAAGCCTTCTACAGGTAGGCTTTGCACAGGGCATAAGCATAGTTCGAAACGAAGAACACGCCTTGCATACTGAGCACCATGGCCTAGTCTCCCAGGGTTCAACGTGCAGTGGAAAGGCTGCACTGGAAAATGAATGAGGCGCAAGACGAGCCTTACCTGCTCTCAGATTGATTATTTCACCCGAGCACTCAAACGCGTATTTAGCTTACACCAAAGTCCCATCTGGGCGATATCCACCGGCCCAGGCTTTTGCGTCACGGCCTCTGCAGACAAAACAGTAAAGTAAGAAGCCTAATAGCAGCTTCTGAATTCCGCAAGACATTTCAGAAAGTGCTATATCTAGCCGACAAATGATCTTCCCGTTTAAGAGTCCGATATCGGCTTTTCAGTGCATGCTCTGTTTTTGTGTGCACATTAAATTTTATTCAATATAGAAATGAGGAGTTGGAGCGCCCGAACGGCTAAGAATGCATGTTTGTCGCAGGGTGTGGCCTCTAAACTTCGCAACAGCATATTACTCTGCAGGGCACAATGCGGCATGCGTGGGTATCGAGACCTCTCCAAACGGGCAACAAGTGCTTTGCACTTGTGCCGACAGTACAGTGGAGCTTTTTGACCTCACAAAGCAGCACCATATCCCGATTAGCCGCGCACACCCAGCTCGCGTGCTAAGCGCCTCCATCAGTGGTAGGCAATTCCTCCATCAAGAGCTGTGCGTTATAGCTTCAATACCGCATTTGCCAGGAAAATTCCTTAAAGCTTGCCAGCTCTTAGCATCCAGTCTGAGAAGCAAAGCTGCTAATATATTTTGTATTCTGCTCTTCACCGCCCGACCGCACCCATTCGACTGTCCCTTGCTGTTGTGTAACGTCGGCAGCCTCTCTAAGAGAGCTCTACACAATATGCGAAGATAGTCTTGTCCGCGTATGGAATCTTCCTGAGCTTCAGCAGGTGCATGCCCTCATTACTCTACACACAGCGCTCTTGCCGCAGGTCGACTATTACAAGGGCACACGGCACTAGGCTCAACTGCAGGAGGCTGATTCGCTACTGCGTCCCCATAATGCTTGAATTATTCACTTCGAGCAGCATTGCGTATGCGGATTTGCTACACTCCCTGCAGACGTTTGAGTTGGAGAGCCCCCACGACCCGCCACTCTGTGTGGCTGCCCATCCCACCCAGCGCGTTGTGGCATTGGGCTTTAAGAGTGGATCAGTGAGGGTGTTGGCCGTTGAGGGGCCCACTGTATGGATGGAGGCTAATCATCATACGCATCCCATTACAGGCCTTTGGTTTGTTGACATGCCCACAGCTGCATTTGACCAGGCGGATACCCGAGTCCTCCCTTCCCCTTCTCAGCAGCAGGAGCACCAGAGACAGAGTAGCTGCAGTACAAGAAACGTCCCAAAGAACAGAAACAAGATTCCCTGGCAGTGTTCCCTACTTATTTCGCTCGACGCCATAGGATGTGAGCAGCAACTTCCTGAATGCTAGTTGTCACTCGAAGGGCGAGAGCTGTTGCCGTGGAGGCTTCAGCACACTTTCTCATAGCTGCACGATTATGTTGTTAGATGCTCTAAACGACGCTCTCACGACCAAGTTGGCGGTTCGTGATGTTGATGGTGGCGCTTGCTTGCCACGCTGCAGGCATGTGCATCTTTTCCGAGCTCCATGAATTCTCCCTCATTCGGAAGCTTGAGGATACCCCTGCAGATGCCCCTCCAGAGGGGGTTCCAGCAATTGTTTTTGCAGCTCATGGATGCAAAGCTGTTCAATATTGTTCATCCCGGAAACTCTGCCTTTACAGCCTACCCAATTTCGACTTTGAATATGCCCTGAATCCATTTTCTACAGCATGTAATTCCCTGAGTATCACAGCTTTCATCTTCTCAACGGCTGGAGACTCTCTCTGCGTCTGTGGAAGTGACTCGAAGATGCGCCTCTTCACCTTGCAACAGGAAGTAAGCGGCCTTCCCTACAATGGTCTGAGCGTCGTCAGAAGCTCCAAATTGGCGTTGTTTCAAGCGTTGCCAAAGCGCCAAGTGCCCTTCTGAGCTGGCTGGACCTGTGTAAGCGCTTTTTAAGCCTCTCTTCCACGTACGGTGGGTGTAAAACCACGGCGGGCTGCAAGGCTGTTTTGCTGAGAATCAGTGCCTTTGTGCAGGAAGGCACAACTGTATTGCGCCAGTGCCGCGTGTTTGCGCTGTTAAGCGGCCCCATCAGTACTGCCTGGGTATCTTCAGCTACACGGGTAGGCAGCGGCGTTCCGCCAGCAGCTGTAACATGTGGAGCTGATGACAGGCTAATCAGGGTAAGTTCGCATGTTATTCAGAGTGCCGTTTTTGCGCATACTGCGTCAAGCACAGTGAAGTCTACCTTAGCAGTGGCTTCGCCAGCAATAGACTTTGCCGTCCTCCCAGCGAGGGTTCGTTCAAGGCATCCCTCGTGAGTGTACAGCCAATGTCGGTGTATTTGAAGAGCTGGCGTCTGCTGCTTGCAGGTCTGGAGCTTGGCTGAAGAACCGCCCTCCACCAGAGAGGCGCCCAGTCAGAAACCAGGGGGAATTGACTTGTGGGGCAAGAAGTCAGCGGACTCGGCATTACGCCGCTGTTCCTGCACTGAAAGTACTCTGAAGCCCACTACAAACAACAGCAGCTCTTTTGATGCTGATGATGAAGGCCTAATTGTCACAGAGTTTCCTCAGTTTCACTCGTTCGCCGGCCACAACAAGTCGCCCTTCATGCTGCAGGCTCTAGGGGACTACTTCGTGTCCGTCAGTGCCACGGAGACAATCGTCTGGAAAGTGGGTTCCTCGATTCTTAGCAATGCAGCAGACTCAGTGCCTTTGGATTGTTGCAAGCCCGTGATGCCGCCACGAGAAGCTTCGCCCTCTTCCAAAAGGGTGCTGGGGGAAAGCGCCTCTCAGGAGGACTTTCACGAGGCCTTGCAGCACCTACAGCCCCAGCAGCCGCTGCGGCCTCATCCCAAGCCACTGGAGCATGCTAATTTGCAACCGCTGGAACGGCCCTTGCCGATGGGCTATTGGGGACCTCAAGGAAGATCAGCTCCATCGGCCTCCTTGCGAACTTCACAATGCGGAAGCCCGACAAGTTCAACTGCCCTAGTTGGCGCAGCTCAGCCGCAGCCGGGAATGCCAAACGGAAAACAATCTGCTGACGCAACTCTAGTGGCTGTGGCTTCCACACGTCAGCCAGTGGTCCCCCGTGCTTCGCCTGCAGCGGCAGTGGATTCACTAAAGGCATTGAAAAGGGAAGCTGGCACAATAGCGGAGATCGCAGCTGTCCATACAGAGAACGGACCACTTGTAGCGACGTCAACCACCGCTGTTGACGTCACACCACCCAACAAGGACACGGGTAGAGAAGAAGTGTTAGTCGAAGGCGAAGAAGCGTCAGTGAAATCCGGGAATCTCTCGAATGTTCAAGTATTTCAGAGGACCGCTGAAACAAAAGGAGGCTTCGAGGCCAGTACACAGGCTGGAAGCCCCGTGATGGTGTCTCAGGATTGGCAAGAGCTCGCCAATGAGCTGGGCATTTTTGCTCATGGTGCTGCTGCGCGCCATATCCTGGGAACAGCCGTAGCGGCATGCCGCAGAGGCTGCCTATGGAGACCGGTAAAGGGTGGGCGAAATTCACCAACATGAACGCACCACAGGGAGGCGTCATTTAGCACGAAACCTTTGGGTCAGGGGACACACCACGCATGACATGCACAGCCACAAGTGCCTATTTATTCCCATGATCCACATAAGCTTCTCTGCAGCACAGCAGCTATCGTTCTGTCGGTGTAGAAGCAGATAAATTGATTAGAACAGCTTTCAGATCGTAGTTGGCTTGCAAACTGCTTATACTATCAGTGGATGCAATACAGCACAGTACAAGCTCATGGCATTGGAATATAATTACATTCGCAGGTGTCTTAGCCTACGCAGTTGGGCGCTGGATTTTGATAGAACGCCTTGGAACAGATTCAGCCTCTCAGAATGGTCGATGCCTTGGTTTGTTGCCGACACTTCTGGAACGGGCGACACTAACGAACGTGCAAAAACAGGGGCCCCCGGCGGAGTCCTCGATGCGACGAGGCCCTTTAGTCCACGGCACCCAGCCACAGCATCCGCAACGGCATATGCGTCGTGCAAAGCAGCATCCTAAAGAGTTGGTACAGCAATGTAGACTGAAATTGCGCAAGCCTCGAATGGCTGTTCTCAAGCATCCAGCAGTTGGCCGTTCAATCGCATTTTGCCTTGACAAGACTACCCGCGTAGCTGCCACCATCAGCGGTAAGCATTAACTGCTTCACCACCGGGAAAGCTCGAAATAGTGAATGCAAGCATTTTAGTACGTGCATTTCTTTATAGCGACTTCGGTTGCCGATGCTGTGCATATTTCTGGTCGCCTCATGTGCAAGGCTTTCGAGCGAGCTTGTGGCTGCAGCGTTGTTGCCGCCCAAGAAATGCAGTGCAAATTGCTGCTTTGATAAGAGCACCTGCAGTACTAGCGCTGCCTGCTGCGGCGCTGCCAACAAAGCTCCAGAGAGTGAGGCAGCTTTAGGTAGCGGCTGTTGGGGCCTTTGCGTTTGGAAGACGGAGGGCTCTGGAGAGTTGCTGGGGGTATCTCCCTTGCCAAGCGCCTATGGAGCAGGAAGACCCTTCTCTCTCGAAACAGATTCAGTGCATTCCATATATCCAAGTCAAGCGGCAGAAGGCCTACCTGCGGTGATATTCTGTGGAACCGATTACATTGTAACTGCCGGTTAGTCTTTGTCAGCGCATCCATGAAGGCCTGTTGGTATTTTCAGGCCGTTTCACGCACTTGGAGGGCACGGCCGTGCAGCAGCCTAGCTTTCTAAAAACTAATGATTATTGGATTTGAGTTTAGCTCCTGTAATTTATCGCGCCTATGAGTCTTGAAGCTGCAAATGGCTTGTCGCGCCTGACTTGAAGGGAATATCGCACTGTCCGTGGCCTTTACAGGCGGTGCCGCAGGAGGTCGCATGGACGTTTGGCGTGCATCTGAATTTGTATCTGCACCAAGGCACTTCTCTTCTGTGCAGCCTAGAGGAAACGCTCCTGTAGAGGCAGCCCATAGCTGTAGCGACACCGCACGGCAGGGCCTCGGCGCGTGTTGTTGCAGAGCCCGCTTGGCTGCAGGAGAGCTGTCGCTGCAGCTTCCGCTTGGGCCAGCTGCCGCCGTTGGGGCAAATCTAGACGTAACCTTTAGACGTATCCTCAGCGCCTCTTCTAGGGATGAGCGGGAGGTTGTCCTTGTCAGTGCCCGCTCAGTTACACTCTGGCGGATTGTTAGCCCCGAAGGTGGCAAGGCGGATCCCCGCAGTAGGTTGCTCTGGCTGGAAACACGTTTCTCAGGGGTAGACAAGCTATTTCGCTTGTTGTGTCTCGGGCACGTTTGTTGCTATAAGGAAAGCTTTCCAGGCCTTAAGGGGCAACTGAGTAGTAAAGTCATGCTAAATGCCCCTCGGTGCATCCTTTTTTGCAGAAGACTGCAAACCCGACGCGCTTGAGCTGCAGTTCCAGTACACCCGGCAGCCGCGGCGCCTACTGTTGGACCCCTTAGAAAATTATACTACCGCCTGCCTCACCCGAAGAGGCAAAAACACCCCGCGACTGCTTCTAGTTGCTTCTGACCGGGTAGGCCTCATATTGGTTGCGTTAAGTGAGCTGCGATTGCCTCACCGCTGCATCTGATGCGAACGCGGGGCACCGGTAGGCTCACTGCAAACGGGCATAAGTGGAGCTGAAGCTTTATTTCTGCGCCTACTGTATTAGCTGTTTCCTGACGCATAGTCCACAGGAAATCCTCGCTCTTTTCTTAAATCTGGATCCACATTCATGCAGGGCTATGTGTACGGCTATGACTACGAGGCGAATGTTTTTTCCTTTGAACTCCTCCTTGGAGACTTCTGCATTAGTAGGAAGGCCGCCCTCTAAGCTTTTGGGACCAAAACGTTTTGCACTTCCTGCTTAACTTATGATCAGGCACGAAGCGCAAGGGTGGGAAGAGGCCACATGAGGCACCCTCAGGGTGGATGTCTGTGTTTCTTTGAAAAAATGACAAGGTCATCCAGTCAGATAGACCTGCCCTAGAGCAGCTTGCGTTGTTGTACTCATGTTGAAATAGGCTGCATAACCTGCGGAAACGCCCTCCATCTGGCATATGCTACGGGTTCAACCGCTCGAAGGATCACGGTGGACCTGCAGCGACTTTCCGAGATGTGCGATACTGATACGCTTTGAGACCCTGGTTGTTTGCTCATGTACCGCGCAGTGCTACTTCTGAACTCAGCCATGTGGCGTGATCTGTGCCTTTGCAACCCAGCAAGCAAGGCGAGCAAAGACAAGCCACTTAGATTGCTGCAGTAATACTGCACTTATCAGCTTGGAATTTTATTAAATGTCTTTCCTATGAAGGACTACGCAGGCGCCAGGCTTTGGGCCCTCAGTCTCTTGATATGCGGCAGCACCCATCCGTACAGTCTCTTTTTTTTGAAGCCCCCATAAGCTCTCTACAGCTCGATGCGGATGCACAAGAGGCAAGTGCCCATAAAGCGACCCCTGCTTAAAGTGTTTTACTCGGCCTTCGGCACTGAGGCCAAGCAATCTATCCTTGCATTCCATTTTGGCTCAGGGAATCGCCACAAGCACAGAAAACACTATATGGTGAGACGTAATAAAGATGGCGGAAGCTCAGATAACAGGGAACCCGGGGGCTATACCTGAGCTCGGCTCAAAGTCTCAACGATCGCTCATGGCTCTTCAGGTACCTCCACTGGGAGCAGCGCTCCCAAGTACGTCTTCAGTCAAGTCACATACATCCCATTAGCCACCTTGCCGTCTCCCATCAGGTCAGGCAGCACGAGTCTCACGGCAATATACTTTAAAGCTTCCTTATCGATCAGCAAACAATGGAGGACAACGCATTAGCTGCAGGTGATCAGAGCAGCTTCGAGAGTGCTTTATGTTGTAGGGAGCAGCGACAGCGCTGATTAACGGCAGCGCAAAAGGGGCACGAAAAATGCACGCGTCATCAAGGTCGCGCTGGGGAGCAGCTCGCGCAAAGTCAGAAGGCAACGATCCTCTCCTTGCTACTGCCGATACAGGCGGATCCTTAAGGATTTGGAGTCGCTGGCCTCTCCCCCAGCAGCTAGCGAGTTTCTCGCTGCCCGAAGTGTGTACAGCTCTTGCATTCCTTTGCTCTACTCTTCTCCTAGGCTCTTTCACCGACGGGTCTCTGCGGCTGATCGACGCAGCGGCTTTTCGCATCATTGGCCGCCTACAGCTGGTCGTTCCCCAAGATCCTCTTATCGCAATAGCGTGCCTTGGAGGTGAGCCGATCTTGTGGCTCCCCGTGCATTGTTTGCTTCCGACATTTCCTCGATTACACAGCACTGGATGTGCTTAAACGCTAAGTGCAGTTTCGCTGTCCTCTGCGGCCGGAGTCTCTGCAGATCGCCACGCATTGCTGGCAACGGCTTCCGGAGAGCTCCTCTCTTTGGTCCTCGACTTGGCATTTCATGATGGAGCAGAATCATGGCCGCGGATCAAGCACGCGAGCGTTTCAAAGATAACAAGTGCAATATTGGCGTGCTTTGGGTCCACATTCACTCTCCAGAAACCTCTCGTTTTGGGGAGCAACTGCACCACTTGCCATGATTGCAGGTGCTCAGCACAAGACGGTCTCCACTCCCCTGAAGGCATTCCTTCTTTGGTGGAAAGCCTCGTGGGGCAACGGCACGCCACAGAGGCCGCCATGTCGGCCGTAGATGCTCGAGTGCACTTCGCCTGGTGCCTTTCTGGGGGCTACTGCTCAGTTGGAGCTTACATCAGGGGCAACGCGGACGCAAAATGGATGCTTTCCGTCTCTTCTTGGTGCATTCACCCCTCGTTTCTTTGTTGCCGAGCTCAATTATAATTTCCACCTGTTCCCTTGTTAATTAACGGTGGAGCTAAACGATGAAGTGTATGGAGCTAAACGCAGAGCCAACTGCTTAGTGGATGTATAGCTATCAGTGTTTTTCTACGGCGATGTTTAGCAGTCCCATGCAAACACTGCATTGTCAGGTAGATGGCCGCATTGCTTTTCGTGTGCAGTTTCGGTGTCCGCTTTTGTCCTGAGGGCAACGACAGCATCTTGCGCGCCTCCGATCAGCCAGCCATTTCCCGTGCCTGCTTTTCCAACTCCAAAACCCTTCTTGTTGCAAGAGGGCATTCTCTGTTTGTATTGGACTGCAGATCACAGCAGGTGGGGGACCAAACGACTCAGCTTTTCCCGTTTCAAGTCCGTGTTCTCATGTCAGCCACGTGGCAGTCCAAGGCACAAACGAGCATTCTAGAACGATGACGTGTTGCAGGCCCGTGTGCGATGCGTAGGTGACGCGCAATTTGAACCTCTGTAACGATCTTGGTATCCTCAAGTTTCGAATGACTGGACCCATAGCCATTTCATCAATTTGTTGCCCGCGAGAAGACGCCGCCATCATGGTCACAGAGAGTACGTTCACTCACGGCGAAGGCTGAGCTACGTCACACCCAGCGCCTTCTTTACGCCAAACGCCAAGGCAAACTCTTTGTTCTGTGAGTATTCAAACACAGGCTTATGATGGCTCTGGTGGTAACGCAGGTGGCGACATGCTATTACTGGAGGTGGCAGAGCTGCGCTTGACGTGGGTAGCGCACTACAATATCCACCCTGATCTACCAAGAACCCCAGGAGGCACCTGCGCCAGTCCAATATCCATTACATCATATGCGAACGACGAGGTGGCCCTTGCCTGTGGCTGTGCCATTAGCCTGGTTCATATATCCTAGACACACTGGCTGCCACGGTATGCGAAATCTCTGTCTGCAAGAGCGTGTCGGCTCTGCGCTCAGTGTTTTTAATAGGGTAAGGTCTGCCTATTTTGCTGCTGGCCAGCCATCAGTGCTTAGCCAAACAGTTTTCCTCAATCTGCTCCATGCCACTTGGCACAGCATCCCCCTAGACACTGGCAACTTGTGCCCATTAAGGACTGACCGCATTATCGGCAACATTAAGAATTTCTTTTCGCACCCATGCTTTGTGCACTTTATTTCTTGCCCTTCCATCCTTCTAAAAGTCTCTATCGGACGTGGAATTGTGTTTTCTCCCCTCTGACCTCTGCTTAGTAAGGTATTTGTTACCCTAAAACGCGAGTTAGAGGAGCGCAAAACCTGTGGAACAGCGGAGAATACTCGCTATAATTTCTTCCATCAAATTATACAAAGCCGTTAGAGTCTGGATCTGTTGACTCTGTACATTCCGTAGAGTGTGCCGAGCCCGACGGCAAGGGATACAGGCGCCATCGCAGCTCTTACAGAGCCAGAAATGGATGGCAATCCTTCCTGCAGTTCGTCTGTCAACGCTTGTAGTGCTTCTTTGATCTCCGCTACGGCTGGGATTACATTCTTTAATAGGCAAATACTCAGAGCATAAGAAATTAAATGACGTACATGGCAGTTTGGCCTCAGGCCAGTTGAGGCTCCAGTGGAGAGGTCCTCCTGAAGCTGTGGGCGATGAATGTTATCCATGATAGAGAAGCACGTCCGTTGGCTGGGGTTAAGGCCACCTTCCCTAGAGTCAGCTGCCTTACCAAATCCTTCAACGGAAGCAGAGCCACGCAACTCTCCGATTTGGCCAGCGGGAGGCAAGCTCTGAAGTATACGCCTTTGTGGGCGTCCTAGGATTTCCATGCTTGTTGACCTTACCCCTCCTGCTTCTCGAACAATATCCCTCCAAATCGCCATTGCTGAAAAATGAGGATATTGGGGATAATCGAAATCACGAACACACGAGTAGGGAAAACGCATTCGGCCACCAAAGCATATTTTTCAAGCAGCAGCGAATCCACTGACACAGCGTACTCTGCTCTCTAAGGTCTGAATTCATAAGAGCGGAGAGATCCGGTGTCGGGTGCTCGTGAGGTAGCCGCTTCGCCCCCTGTGCTCTCCTAGCCCGTTCCTCTGCACCCAAGATGTCGATCTCACATCCCACACCTATAGAGGACGTTGAATATGCCGCAGGCCTACTTCGTGCGTTTCAGTGGGCCTACCCTTGTACCCGGGTCTGTAAATGGCATTGATGGTGGCTGGGAACTAGGAAAAATATGTTAAGAAATATTTTTACTTGCACAAACAGGCTCCAGAGGGCTGACACTCGCCCTGACCGTTGCACATTCCATTGAGTCCTGACCCTGGGCATAGCACCTGAAACATGAACTTTGTTGTAGTTTGCAGGGCACCATGAAGCAAATCAGAGACAGACGCGATAGCAGGAGTTTCCATGAAATCCAGGGAAACATTTGCAAGCTCCGGAGAGGCAGACGCCAGAAAAGTTGCACTTCGCAGGGCATTCCAACACCTGAAATGCAAAATATTCAAAGATGTACTCCACGGCACCCGCTAAAGCAAGCAAGAGCAAACCTCTCCACAGTCATGGGAACTCCATCCAGGTTGGCAAGTACATGAGGCGCCAGCGCAAGTTCCCCTGCCAGAACAGACACCTCCCCCTCCGCACGGCTGCAGGCCATGAAAATTGCGACCACTCTGTATTTGTTTGAAACTCTAATAAAGCAAAACTTACCGTTACATTGAAAGATACGACGTCCGTATAGTCCATGGCCCCCAACTTTCCCCCGCAGAAGATCAGCACTTTCCCTCCTAGTGTGAAAGGTAGCCTTGGAATGATTGTTGAAACATAGACGCGTGCACATGTCCGCACCGCTTAAGATAACTGCTCCATGCCGTTCACGAGGCGCAAACTTTGGGTCGCCAGCAGAGAGAAGTGTCCATGTGTAGCTTCTTGCATCGAGGCGCCAAACGTCGCTGCAGCAGTAGGAATGGAAGCGGATGCAGACTGTCTCTCGTGACTAAGGAGAAGCACTTACTTGTAGCACCTCCGGACAGTCCGTCGTGAGTCGCATCCTCCGGCAATTATTATCTAGAGTTCCTTCAGGTTAGATTGTGAATTGCGGAACCGCCACGTGCCTCAGCTTACATCGCTTCCGTTCCTCACTGCACTGTGGCCTGTGAGACGCACCACTGTTTGCTTGGGACAAAATTTCCTTTGATTGTTCGCACTCACCCTCTCTAGGTTGAGGCTGTCGGCCTCTGATAGGCGCTCGAAGCCATTTGTCTTCCGCCAAATTGTATACCCATCTGCGAGTGATTTATTCGCTGCGTAAGCAGACCATGCCTCCTATTTGGGCTCACAAGTCATTTGCACGTAAGCCTGTAGGATTCATAGGACAGTGCATGCACTTGCGCGTGCAAATTATTCCACATACCCTCTGCGCTGTAACCGCCGAACAGGAATAGATGTCCATTAACGTACGTTAGTGTAGCTCCCTCTCGGGCTGGTGGTACATCCCCAGTACCTGTTACCGCCCACACTGCGCGCAGGGAAATCCAATAATCTACTTGCATTTTCTTACTGCGGGAGATCGCGTGAAAACGGACTGGGAATTGCTCGGAACCAACGTTAGGTAGATCCTAATAAGTAGTGAATATTAGTCACTGGTTGCAATTGAAGAGCATGCACAAGCAGTCTCACCGAGTCAAGGTCGATCACCCATAAATCGTTCAAGAAGCGTCCTGACTGCTCTCGAGATTAGTTACAGAAAGAGAAGGGCTTAACAAGTGACTTGCTTCATTGAAACCTCCAAAAATATAGATCTTTTCGCCGTCCGAAGCAGAAGCATGGCCGCTGCGCGACTCTGAAATTCACCATTCTTATTGGTGCAAATCGCAAAAGGCTGCTCCTTTAAATGCATTGCGTTACCAGGGCGGAAGTTCTCGGGTCCTACGCCAATATACCACCTACGCCAAGCTGGGTCTACGGCAAAAACACAGTACAGTTTTATGGCTCAGCGCAAACGCTGCGTGTGCATCCTACCAAATTTGTAGATGTCATTGTACGTTCCGTCGTTAGATTCTCCCCCAAAGAGGATCAAAGAGCCACGGACCGCGTTCAGCGAGGCGCCTCCCCTTGCAGAAGGAGAGTCGCCGCGGGGGTACACGTACTCCCATGAGCTTGTTGATGTATGGAATGCGTAAAGTTCGTCAGAACAGACATCTGAAAAAAGGTTTGGTCCATTCGTAGGTAGATATATAGGGCATATGCTCTTATAGTTTCAGCTAGCATGTAGCTTCTGATGCACTCCAAGTGCTGCCACCAGCTTGCACCTAGGCAGCGTGACGGACCTTGTTTATCGCACCCTCCGAAGAGATAAGGAACGTCTGACAGAGATGTACTTGCAATTCCATGGCGGCCTGTAGACGAAGTGGCTCTTCGTATCACAGGTAATATGAAAGATAAACAAGCTGACCTGGAGGACCATGAGAAGAGGATTCGGAAACTACAGAAAATTCCAGCGCAAAACTTGCTGGAAGGCACAGTGCTCCAATAATAAGGTACTGCATGGTTAATATTGCTCAAGTTCGGCAGTTTCCTACCAAAGAAAAGAATGAAGTTAGGCGTTCATCCTCATGCGTTTCTGGTGTATACTCAGCTACTGGAATGCAGACAATAGGCATTCGTTAACATTGCACTAATATGCTCCAAAGTATTTGCTAACATACTTAGATGAATATTGATGATGCATTGTTTCTCCGTAGCTGCGTAGGCAGAAAATCTAAGGTTTTCCACCACGATGGTACCGATTCCCGATTTCTGAATCGCCAGAGCTACATGCGAAAACAGGCCTTCATGATTCATAGCATTTCACCGTGGCAGTTAGTTGGATGTACATTGCTGTAATTCTCTATACACATGTTCACTTGGAAAGCAATAATGCTCTTCTGCTGCTCTACAGCGGATGTGACGTGCTATAAGCAATGAATGCTGGACGTACAAATCTGTGCCCGGAAGGGCGCTCAGCAGTATACAAGGCCACTGAATGCCAGCCTCTTTTATCGGTAGCACTTTTTTACTGGTGAGCATGCAATTTCCCAGAAAGAGATAGCTCATATCAAAGGAGTGCATGCATAAATTGTACTTTAAGCCGTAATGTCCTGGAGTCCTTCTTCTACCAGAAGCTTCATGGATGGTTTTTCATAGCCGCACTTGGATTTTAGAAAACGTAATTTCAGGCGTAGATGGATACTTTAAGCCGCTATCGATCCAGCCAAGGGCTCTTGAGACACGCTGACACGGTCTGCTGCACGACGAGCACAGCATGGCTTTCCTAGCAGTCTTTCAACAGGAAATTGAATAGAACACTGCTGCTCAGTATCCTGAAGAGCTGGGAGAATGATCACCTTATGAGCTTCAAACATTCCGAGGACACAGCAAGGATTATGCTGGTGTAATTGCACTCTACACTCAGGCCAAAGAGTGCAGAAAGCAATATCACTTCAAATTAGTAATGTTCCCAGAAGAATACTGGAGGCGTAAAAGACTTCAACAATATGGCAAAGCCATGTTGTACATGGAACAAAAGCTTCCCACACCGGGACTCGAACCCGGGTCGCTCGGGTGAAAGCCGAGTATCCTAACCACCTAGACTATATGGGATGCCGGTAGACGCTGATTACATAACATTAAAGCTAGACGCTGGTCATTATTTTTGGTTTTCCGCAATTGTATCCATGATTTAACACTAAATTGTCTTGGGGATGCTACGTTGGACATCCGCCTTATGTCCTAAAAAAAGATGTAATTTCTCGCGTAGGCCCCACTACGGCGGCATTGGCGTTCGTTGAACTGAGGGCCCCTACCTGCTTCGTCCGCCTGCATTGACGGATATCATGAAATCTTGAGTATTTCCGCGGTCCTTGGCTCCTGAGCACTTTTCAGGATTTGGCCCTTCGGGATCCTCCCCTTACACCTGGACACACGGTCCCGAAACAGCTCGTTTGTTTGTTTGAAGCGTAGTTTGTATAACCTGTGGGTTTTACGTCGAATTCATGGTTGGATATGGATATGCGGCGCCAAGCCTAAATCGCTGTTAGCAATGACGTCTGCTACCGCCTCCGGGGACCCGTTCCCTCAGCAACATAGAATCCCAGCGGAGGTAGCAAATGGACGAATTGTTGTGCTGGGCATAGAGAGCAGCGCAAATAAAGTAGGGGTCGGCATAGTGGACAACTCCGGTGCTGTTCTTGCGAATCCTAGAGCAACATTTATCACCCCTCCCGGAACAGGCTTCCTCCCTCGGGAAACTGCCGCACACCATCAGGCAAATGTCACTAAGCTTATCCAGAAGGCCATGACCGAGGCCGGTGTTACTTCTGAGACTATCACATGCATAGCTTATACGGCGGGCCCAGGGATGGGCGCCCCCTTGGCAGTTGGAGCCCTTGCCGCCAGAACTTTAGCTCTTCTCTGGAGCAAGCCGCTTGTTCCTGTGAATCACTGCATAGCCCACATCGAAATGGGTCGTTTGGTGACAGGGTGCCGGAATCCAACAGTACTGTATGTGTCTGGGGGCAACACCCAAGTAATCGGCTACAGCGACTCGCGCTATCGAATTCTTGGGGAAACCTTGGACATGGCCATTGGCAACTGCATCGACAGAGTGGCGCGTCTCCTGCATCTTCCAAACGACCCCGCCCCAGGCTACCAGGTCGAGCAAATGGCTCGCAAGTTCGATATCGAATACCGTGCGAAACACCCTGAGATACAGGCCACCCCGCTTATACCCCTCAGCTACAATGTCAAAGGCATGGATATTGCATTTAGTGGGGTGCTGACAAAGGCGGAGGAAGCTATCCATGCAATGCATGAACGCCAGACCAGAGAGGCGAAGACACAAGACTCCGCTACCCTCGGGTCGCTCGCCCAAGCAAAGCAAAGTCTCCAGAGTGCCGCGTCCAGTAATGGGTGTCTGCACATTGCCGGCGATATTGCGAGACGTGTGCGCACCAAGCGTAGCGCAGGGAAAATCAGCGGCAGCCCGAGCGAAGGGGCGACTGAGAGCTCCATTCCTGCGGAGCTGCTGACACCTGAGGCGATATGCTACTCCCTGCAAGAATACCTCTTTGGAATGCTTGTTGAGATCACCGAGCGTGCCATGGCGCTTTGCCACAGCACGGATGTTTTGGTGGGGGATGCTGACTTGTACACTACGGGCTAGATATCCGGCTTAGCTTGCGTTGCATCTTAAATGCACTCGGATCCACACTCCTAGCTCTAATGAATACAGCGCGTAGACGCTTGAAGCGGTCTCTTACAGCAATAGCGACCCTTGAGATTTATCCCATGATAGCACAGCTTAGAAACTGAAGTCTGAGGGGCATGTCCAGCTGGTTTGCTGCAGTTCTGTTGCTTGCAGGTGGTAGGCGGCGTAGGCTGCAACATGCGGCTTCAGGAGATGCTCCGCGAGATGGCGAGGCGCCGTGGGTGTTCAATGGGCGGAATGGATGAGCGCTATTGCATCGATAACGGCGCGATGATTGCCTATGTGGGGCTGTTGATGTATAAGTGCGGCCAGACTATCCTCCCTACCCAGAGTTTCTACAGGCAAAGGTTCCGCACGGATCAGGTGGAAGTAACTTGGAGAGCACAAGAAGCCTGAGTCCCTTCTAGCTCTCTGCATCTGTTGTCCTTCAACGTGCTTTTTATCGCACCGTCCCTGTACCTGCATATGCTGCCTTTGTCTTCCTTTACTCATACCTGCTCATCTCGTTTTTCCTAGAGTCACCATCAACTCGCAATCCATAAATGGGAGGAACTACGCGGCACAGTAGGCCGCTGTTTTCCCCTCGCATGGCTAAGAGGCATGCTTTTCGCCAGCAACTGTAGTTTGCTCCTAATGCCTCACACACTTGACTGTTGGCGAAAAAAGCACAGAATTTCCAAGGTTCGGAAACTTGAAAGTGCAGGGCATCTGCGGCAAAAGTTGTATCGACGTCTGTCAGCTGAGACAAACCCCGCGACGGTGTATACAGGCCGCGACTTAGGGCATACACGTTTTGATATTTTAGAAGCAGTGCTTTATCTCTGCATGGGTAATGCTTTCTTTGCAACCCGATGTTTGTTACTGGGGATGTGGAACCCAAGCGGTGCAACCACTGTATCTGCTAAGTATCCATATTGCAAGGAGGAAGATCCATCAGGCGGCAAAGAAGCCCAGTCACCTTCCTGATATGTAGATGCTTTTTTTTGAAACTCTATCGGCAGGCTGGGGCAGAGAAAACGCACCACCAGGTATTCCGCTGCCCTTTTAGATAGATTTAAAAGTGGGCATGGGTGTTGCGCTTTTAGGTTAATCGCATGAACCTCTGCTGTTGCTGCAGTGTGAGAAGATTCGCTACTTTTTCAACACTGTGGCCCCTCTGATAATGGCAGGATGGCCAACGAGCGGTATATGGCCGTGCACATGCCATGGCATTTGCCGATGAGGGGGTAGCAGTAGGGGAGAAGGGTAGTCGTTGCTTTGGTGCCTGTGAAGGGCGGCGTGCCCTCATTGTCTTCTCTTGCTAGCACCTTGGCACAGAATGGAAAAAGCCATGAGACTTGAGGCTTGCCTACAGGCGAAATCATACTTACTTTGCCTCACACATAAGCATAAAGGCCGCCATCTTCTCTGCGCTCAGCAGTCAGAAGACCTCCACGCCGGTTTGACCCCAAATTATGCAACTGGTGGGACATCCAGACTTTATCACTCCATGTGGATATTCACATTCAAATGGTAAAAGACGAGAGAGCCTTGGTAAGCCTGGCAGCCATTAGGGCACGCGGTCAGGGGCGTTACAACGGCGATTGTTGCGGTGATGATACACAAAGTACGCCTATTTGGGTCAACGTAATCTGTTGATCAGTGATAAGCCCCTAATCGATTGCCATACAAAGTGAGGTCTTGGCCGGAATGCGCCATTTAAAGTCGGGGATTCGTGGACAGCACTTGCAGGGGAACTTGCACATTCTGTTTATGTGACCACAGCTCCCGTAGAGCTTTACCTAGGTAGATAGCTTTTAGTATTATTGCATGTATTACTCTTATTTGTCTTCTTCCCCACCGTGCTGCCTTCGGATCTGCAGGCACTGACGGGCGAGTTGACGGCTTCTTTGGTGTGCCTCCCATAGAGTGCACAACATACAAAACAATCGTCCCGAGCAAAGGGTATATGGAATGAAAAGGCTCTTCTACCTGTGCCTCCATCACAGCGCACGAACCATCAGTTCCCGAAGGTTGGAGAAGGGCACTTAAAACTTCGAAACTCGGGTGCTAGATAAAGACTTGATAATTGAGCCTCAGGGATCCGTTCACATGCTATATTTCGACTTCCGTGCTGCACTAGCATTGGTGAGTCCTCGCAGCAGCCCCCTGATAGTGCGTAGACACTATTTAGCACGTTTCGATTCGCGATGTCAACTAATATGAGAAGGCAGTGAGAACGTTTAAGGCATGGAATCCAGTTGCCACATGAAAAGAGATTTCGTGATACAGCGACCCACAATGAAATCAATAGGAACCCGACGGCGAGGGACGAAATTGAGCAAGAATGTCCCAGCCCCAGGCTTCGTGAATCGCCTCACGGGCGAGTGTCACTGGGTGAGTGTGCACTGGGATAAGCAAACGTGTGGCCCTCATTCAGTAATGCTTCAAATTGCATAGCAGTCTCAAGACGACATGGTGCCGTTAATCGAGAATTTAAGGCTCTTGAATCTTGCGGTAGTAGAATCCCACAACCGTGCATATCTACATTTTCTACGGATGGCATTCACGTTTGAGCGGGCGCTTTCACGTCTAATTAGATGTGATTTACTCTACTGATTCACTGCTTGTTCAACTGGACCTGCCGTGCAATAGTGATGGGACAACAGTATCGTGACACGCAGCCACCCGCAATGTGCATCGTAGACAGAAACTAGTTAAAGCACAGCCCACAAAGTAAGTCACATTCGGGGACGTTGTCTTGCCCCCGAAGCGGCGCAGCACAACGCCCAGCACTGCAGCTGTTAAGGATGTGGCGTGTTGCCACTCGCCCCATTAATCGCCACTACCGTTGACAGCTCGCACGGCCTTTCGCAGAGTCCGAACAAACTTCTCTGCAGGCTCAGGTAATTCGCAAGAGAAATTAAACAGTAAACCGAAACACTTCAATCCACATCCATGCCTATGCTATGCTTGAAGATGACAGTGCCAGCAGCACGGGCCAGTGCTGGATGAGGCGATTTGGAAGGCAAGCCCTCCAAATTGCCTTGCAACATTCGTTTTGCACTCTTATGACTTGTAGCTCGTGCAGAGGCCGTCTACTTTCCTTGTGACGATGACCAGTGCAATAATCAGACCTGAAAGCATGAGCAGAATACAACCAGCAAGGGAATGAACCAAAGTTACGAGCCAGAAAAAGGGTGCTAGTCACTTTCCGAGGGTAATCCCATGCGTCATCTAACAACACTCTAAGCATACGATAAATACAAGACTTACCATAAAGCCCAATAGCTTCGGCGAAAATGAGAATGAGGGTCACACCAAAGAACAACTTCGGCTGCTGGGCATTTGCCCGCACACCTGAAAAGCATAAAAACCTCAGTACCAGGTCTCTCAAACCAACACTTATTCACGGGATAAATTAAGCACAATAGCCGACACCTTGCATTGATGATAAAACTGAACAGGACATCAAGACGTACCAGCATCGCCAACAATTCCAATTGCAAGACCTGCCGCCAGAGAGCTCAGACCTACTGCCAGACCACCAGCCAAGTGTCCGTAGCCTGAGGCAGAGGTCATCACGCCATACTTGAAAACAATCCCCACTACAGTCGCCACACGCGGATGCAAGTAAAACCCTACATGGGACCTGAAAATACAGGGGCTTCCAATGATCACTGCAAAGCTTACCTGCGTATGCCGAGTAAACGTCTGGCGATCCCACTGATGAAAAGCAAGAGAAAGACGCACATCCCATGAAAAAAAACAATGAGAAATGCAGAGGCACAAATCCCAAGCGCTCCAAAAACGCGAACCTACGTGAGTGGAATGCCGAGAATTGTCGGCTTCTTGGCTACAAGGAAGAAAGTGCGGGCCGCTTACTAACGGACGAAATGACAATGGAGATAATGAGGCCGTAGATACCCAAGATACCAGCCATGATAACGGGTAGAATTGAACGCATGATTAGATCAGGGCGCATCACACCAACGCTGCTGACACCAACGCCGCTCTTTGCAGTTCCATAGGCTGCCCCCAGATCTGCGAGACCAACTCACAGTCACAATTCGCACCTCATGATTGGAGCACTAGGTTATAGCATGAAGAGTCACTGACTATCACGGCGAGCTCTTTCCCGCAGCCACAGCCTTTTCCCCATTTACATTCTGAGTTCGTTACCAACGCTCCATGGAAAAGAGAAGACACACACAACCCCCCGGAGCGATTTGGCCAACACCTCTCCGCGTGCAGCAGGCGACTCTCTTTAGGGTGTCCCAGGACTCTAGTCCCATGGGCCGCAAACTGTGCTGCCCCGAGCTGCCAGCAGAGACTATGGCTGCGCTCGCCGTAATTTTCGAAGAAAAACCAAAGGGATATGCATGAAGGGAAGAGAGGGACGGAGAAATAAGCAGACTGCAACACGGGTGCAGGCCTCTAGCCCACAGAGGTAAGTGAGCAGACCCCCTTCATGGCTGTTGCCCGCTAAACCGCACGAATTGACGCTTAGACGTACTCGCAAAAACGATGGCTGAGGTAATACCCATGAACCCAAAGAAGACCGAGTTTGGGTCGCATTGGAGAGCGGCTGACCAAAACATCTTGGTTGAGGGTTAGAGGATGTAGGGGAAAACCCAGGCAGACAGCGGCGCAGTGCAGTTCCTTTTGCCGTGGCCTGCATATACGTGTTATTTCCTTTCTGTGGGCTTTCAGATCTGTGATAGCTGCAATATCCAAGCCCGGCTTACGGTTCGGACTCTGCCAGCTGCCAAGCCGGTGCTGGGACGGCAGCGGCAACACTCTCGCAACAGCCCCGACTCTGCGACAGCCACGAACAAGCAGTTCAAGTTGGGGACTGCATGACTGCCACTCTGTTTCCAACAAATTTGATTGGATTGTTCCATGTGTTGGCAAGCGCGCACAAGCTCCTTCATGGTTTATCCCTTTCTCCGGAGTCTACGGAGTGTGCGCAGTCTCTTTGCGGTCTCGCGGTAGGCCGATCTCGCCTCCACCCTTACAACTGGAGCATTTGGGGGCGCATTAACGAACCATGATAGCTTTTTAAAACCACTAGCTAGCGGCTAGCTGCTTGAATCACCACCTTTGCCCTTACTTTTAGTGTACAGTGATCCCCTAGAACCCGCGGTCGCCGCAGGTGGTCAGTCTGCAGGCCTGACAGATGCACAGCTTGAAAACGGCCTCTGAAACAACTGAAATGGCAAAGACAGACCCGACGATGTCTGAGGACGCGCCGATGCAGGCGAAAGCACATTCCCTCGATACATACTGGGGAAGAGTGCGGTCCTTTCAGCAGCGCATGAACCCGCTTCTGCTCTTCGCGACAAGAACAGAAATAGAAAGTGCCAAGGAGGTCGCTGCGCTAGCCGACGCTGGCAATTGGAGCGCACTGCGCTCCCGGGGGGTTACGGAAGAAATGCTGCAATCAAAAGTTCTCCTTCGTGACGCCTCTGTGAACCACAGCAACGGCAACGTGCTGCATCCCCTCTTTCGGCTTGCGGCTTTTGCCCCTGTCAACATTCCCATTTGTGCAGGTATTATGGGCTGCGTGCTGTACAGACCTGTCGATTTTGGGGCAGCACGAGCCCTAAAATGCCCATGTTCTCATTCGCTGTAAATGCCGTGGGCAACCGAGGAAAATCCGTATAATCTATCCCTTTCCGTGTGCATCGCTTATATTTGTGGACTCAGGAATGCTCCTTACGGCTCCCACAGCTGCGAACAGCGTGTTCTGGCAGTGGGTTAACCAGACATACAACGCCGCTTTCAACTACGCCAACGGCAATCGGCTAGACGACGAGAAGCAGAAGGAAGAGAAAAAGACAGACGTCCTCAAGGGCTACAGGCACGCAAAAGCTGAGCACTGTTCCTTGCACGTCAGGGCTTAAACCGTAGCTTCTAAAAGGGCTAATCACACGTTCCAGCCTGAGGCAGCCTTCAGGAAGCGTCTAGCTGCCACTTGTGTCGAGCTGAGGGATGTGGCACCCTGTACAGGTGTCTGGACTAAACCTAGCGGGCTTTAACACGTGTTCCTGTAGGCCAAGCATTACAGTGCTTGATTGTCGCTATGGAGGGCACACGAGACTTCTGTCAAATGTGCATTTCTTAGGATATCTACCCAGCCTGACTTCGCGCATGCGCATGTATCCGGCGGCTAATGGCCAAAGGGGAAAAAAGGCTGCGTTGGGGTGTCAGGCACCCGCTTTTCCTCGTGCACCAGCGTCCTTTGATTATTTCTTTGCGTTTCTGCGGCTTGGCACAGCGCGGCGGTCTTTGTCTCGGTGGGACTTGCGGTGGGCCTTAATTGCTGGCTCAAGAATCTCAATGCTCGACCATGGGTGCAAAGAATCCTGCAGGGAACTATTCCTTTCACGGCTGTTGCTGGGGCTAACGTGGCGAATGTATTTTTAATGAGAGGTCACGAATGCATCTCTGTGAGGCCTTGAAAGCAGCGCACAGGGGTTGAGCGCTTTGCCGTCACTGCAGTGATAAGCACAACGGCAGCGCAACAGTAAAGGACCCTGTAGCGTAGAGCAGTATTTCCAAAGCTGCTGCAACCTTTTCGCAGCTGGTACTGCGTGCCTGCATTTCCAGAGTCACCTTTTCTAAGGATCCAACCCCCTGAACTAGGCACACGTCACCTTCCTATGTGCTTTGCTCTTGGCTGCTTCAGGGCATTCCCGTCTTCTCAGAGAGTGGAAGGCCTCTAGGTGTCTCTAAACGGGCAGGTTTTGAGGCCGTTATGCAAACAGCGGTCTCAAGATTTGGTACGAAGTGTTCCTGTTCTCCACAGCTTTTCGCGTGCCCTTGTCGCTCCACATGCTTGAACTGGCTCATGCTCCCCTCTCTGTCTCTCTCCATATATGTATATATATATATATATATATTTAGGCGTCTGGCTCGTCTTTCTTCCCTTCTTCCATTGAGCTGTATGCTGGCTAGGCGGGAGGTCCCCCAGTAATCCACGCCTCTATATTAAATGCGTTCTACAGCGTTGTAGCGCTCCGCTTCTTGCCAGAGCGAGGCCTAGACAGGGTGGACAGTGTGTCGTTTCTGATATGCGTGTCTGGATGACTGGTTTGCAGTGCTGCCGATTCCGGTTCTGTTGTTTCCAAGTCCAGTCATTTCTTTTTTTAGTATGGCGCTCCCGGTGACACAATCCAACGCCTTTCTGAGGGTGCGTCTGCCTTGCATTCTTGCACAGCTCACTGGCCAATGCTGTCCCCTGGGAGACACACTGTGCATACACCTACTCTCGTACTTGCCTTTCGAGCGCTGCATTGCACCAGCGTGACTATTGGTTTTCTGCCCATATTTTCAGGTCCTCACGCAGCTCTCAGTTATCTATGGCTGCCTCAACGTGGGGCTTCCCATGGCTGTCGGCATATTTCCCTCTACCGTCAAAATTGCGGCTTCGGAGTTGGAGCCGCAATTTCATGATCTTAAGGACTCCGACGGGACTCCCGTGACGCATGTGATCTTCAACCGTGGAGTATAAAGGCAGCCGAGGATTTTCAGATCCTCCGTTGTGCCGTCTTTATCTGTTTTTCTTCAGCATACACCTCGCTACAAGGGTACAAGTACAGTTCAATAGTGCATGGAGCAGCCGAATGTTTTTGCGCTGCCCTGCTGTGCCCTGGAGTGTACCCAAGTGGCCTTAGCCGGCCAGTATGCCCTTCGAGTGCCGGCTGCTCGTTCAGCGTTTCTTTGCCCCGCTGTGCTTGGAGCTATTACAGAGCTCATCAGAATGATGTTTAATTTGGAACAACATCGCCAGCAACAAGACCGTGCACGCCACAGAGGGCAACAGGTTGTTGCTGCTGATGCTCGCGGCTCGGAGTGCAACCGTATTTGCGCAGCGGCACCTGATGTGGACGAATCACCTTCTTCTTCTCACAGAATATGAAGAGCGTCGTGGTTCACAGGTGGCGCTGCATACCCTGTCCCTTTCAAAATGACCTCTTCTCCGCCTGATGCAGGACGCGGAGGTCTCCCAGCGTGGTTCCTCAAACAATGGGATTGTGCACCCCGGCCCCGAGCGGGGTCGAGATTGGTTCAGACGATATTTCTTTTGAATGCTGGGCATGAGTGAGCGCGTGCTGTCAAAACTTTGTCATGGGAATTTTTTTTTTCAAACCCATTGTGGCAACTCCTTGACGTCAAGGCGTGCCCGCGATTTGTGGGCTGACTAGGACCGTTCAAGAGATCCGCCTGCCGGGGTTATCTGGCCACAGATGAAGCACGCGAACACCGCCAGGGGATTTGCCCCTTTCCGATATACCTATATCCCCGCAGATACCTTTTTTGCAAACTTAAAATTTTTATCTTATGTGTTTTGGATTCAAGGCACGCAACCAAGTTCCTCTCTGAGAGAGCAGCATTGAGTATCCAATTTTTCGCTGTTAGAGTCTTCTAAAGGAGACACTTTTAACCACCAAACCAATAGCGTTACTTCATCAAAAGTTGAGGGGAAATTCCTCACAAGTGCTCTATTCGTTGCCCTCATCCCCCACAGGGTTGCGCCATGGGTGAAGGAGGAACAGTCAAGGTGCTTGTTGCTAGGCAATCTGCATATACAGAGCATTCGCTCATGATTGCACATGGGACGTTGCCCACTATTATGCAACCCTCATCCTTACGCTATTGAGCTAGCCACCTCATGTAAAGCTCCGCCAAAAGTCTCCGTCGAGGGACACGTAACTCCAGGCACAATGCAAACTTGACAGAATGTTATTCAGTGATTCTCATGAAATATCCAGCCTTCCCTTGATCGCACCCATCTGACTTTCTGACCTAAGGGCAGAGAGGGATAGCTACGAAGCGCTTAGCCGCACTCTCTAAGAATTCTAAGAATTTGGAGCTACCTACACATAGCATCTAGCTCTCAAGCAAACACCATTGCGTCGTTTTGTATTGAGGTAGCAGTACGCTTCGGCAGATTTGGTATGCGAACAAACAAATATACTAGTTTTCTTTTTGATTCTTCGCCAAGTATGCTGGTGAAATCGAAAAGTGATTAAATGCAGCATACCCGATAAATCCAAACTCGGCAGCAAGCAGGATATAAGAATACATAAATGAATGAACCAATTCTCAATTAAACTCTTAATTGTGTTTTGCTACTGCAGTAGGAAGTGACCAAGTGTAGCCTGAGCAGCTTTAGGTACGCCGGTCCAAAGAAAACTGCGTTGGAATGATAAGAGGCAAAAGTTTCCTGCATATGTCCGTTTCCATGGCCCCCAGCCGGTTCACATATATCTCGAATTCCGGGTTACTATGCCCATTTGGTGCACTTGAACACGAATGGATGTACAAGTGGTGTGAAGATTTAGGCCCTTGATTAGCTGTTGGTATCCACCTACAGCTTTTTGACACAGTGAAACGACTGCACGGCACCACTGAGTAGGTATTATTTTCTTGAGCTGTTGGTTTTCTTCGGACCTTTCCCTCGGACGGGCTCGTCTTGCTGCGCTTGCACTTTTGCACCGTTTACCAGGAAGCTAAACGCATGATATTCTGGGGTAAAGCAGCAAACAAACCAGATTTCAATCGCTGTGCTATGCAACTGTGAGGGTGCTTAAGAGGCGCGCCATGCGACGCAGAACACAGAAACTGTAGTCCCTAATGGGTTGTCTCTTCAGGTACAGAAGAATTCCCCAATTATAAAATGAGGCAGTATGTAGCCAGAGCTGAGCTATAGTTCCTATTTAAAACCCTATTTTATTTTTTGGGTAGGATCTAATGCTGTGAAAGTGACGGAGGGCTTCTCTAAGTCTCCTTTTGTGTGGAGGAATGGACCGACTTTGCTGTGGCTCGAGCAGGTGACAAAATAAGCTGAAATACGCATGAGGCATGTGCTTTTAGTTGTGTCAACCTTCAGCTCTTAAATAAGTAAAGTTTGGGAGAATTTGAAACGGGCAAATAAAAAATAATCGCCGAACTACACAGGATCTGCATTGCAGCCCTCTGCCACTACAGACTCAACGGACCACCTAAGGCCACCGACGGAGTAAAGCCCCAAAGATGTGCACTGCGCCCTTTTCTTCATTCATTCGGTATCTCCCTCTTTTATCCTATTAACTTAATTTTCTAATCCCGACAGAATTTTCACCCCGTCGGATTACGACCACAAAGACGGCAGAGAGCATGGCGTCCCCCTTCGGCCATAATGGGCCGGACCATCATGCTGCCAACGTCCTATGCCATGAGCTAGAATATTCTCGCAGCTTTTCTCTGACAGAACAAGCTGAAAAAACTTTCGGTGCATCATCAGGTGTCGCTCCGTTCGAGTATCAAGCCAAGGAGCACTTGATGCGTTTTTCTGTCGGTGGAACGGCCGTTGCAGGTGTGCTTGGTAACTCACCAGGGAACTCTCCTCTGGCCGTAGTCACCAGGGAAGCCTCTCACCTAGCACATAATCCTCTAGCGAGTCGTCAGCTCGAAATGGAAAGCGACTGTGGCGCCGTAAGCCCTAGAGGGATACCCGACCATGCCTCAGAAGATCACTATTCAAATCTTTCCCCTCAACAGAGGAATACGCAGGGCCAATTCAGGCAATTCGTATCGATTGATATCAGCGAGGGGCCGCCCAAACGGGAGGATCAGCAAGAAAAGCGGCAGGAGGCAGAACCCGATACTGCGTTTCGGCTTCATAACGCGCGCGCGCACAAGTGGTGGCAAAAATCAGCCGATGCAGGACAGGAAGCGTCGCAAATTGCTGAGGATGCTTTCGCAAGAGTTAAATGCTGGAGAGAGATCTTTTCAGCGCTCACTGGCATGCATGGTGTGTATGTGCTTGCGAACTTTGCTTTTGAAAATCCCGCTGGCGGACTGTGCTCGCTTTTTTGCTTCTTTTGTTCGGCATTTGCTCAATTCGACCGAAGAGCTCCTTCTTACTTTTTAACAGCCCTATTGTCGTTCTGCTTTGGGATTGTTGTCGCCGTTTCTCGGTCCACGGCCGTACGCGGTTTCGAAGCCTTTGCCCAAAATGCGATCCTCCGAAGGATATGCGTGACACAAGTCTCTCTGCTGTTTCTTGCGGCTGCTGTTGCCAGTATGCTGGGCCTGAGGATCATGCAGCTCCACAGGTTCCTACGCGAGCCAGGCGTGCTTATTCCGCTGCAGTGCCGCGAATCTGAGGCAGCCGCAGGAATGGGGGGTCCAGGAAACACAAGCGAGGTGAAGACACTTGACGCGAAAAAGCATGTTAGGGACGACTACCAAGAACAGAAAGATGCCATGGGATATGGCAACCCAATCGGCTACATGCAAAGCCGCCGTCATTCGTCCGACAGCGGCGAAGCTACCACGTAAAGACACTGAGTGGCCGAAAATGCCATTTTGTTCGCTTTGAACGATAATTTGTTTTGGCATAGAGTTTTAGCTGCGTCGCATAGGGCACACCGGCACCCACACCAGCGCATCTCAACGCCCCTCCTTTCATCATGCACTGGCCACTACATTAAATCAGAAAGGGCACTGGGGAAGGAGGGGCAGCGGTGTTTCCGGAGAGCTTCCTCTTTCAGCTGGGGCTGATCGAAACGGCAGATTCGTATTAACGGCGATGCTCGATATACCGGTTCGTTGCGGTCTGGCAGCAACTCCAGACACGGTGATCCATGTTGCAGGAAAGTAAGTTTGTGAGCCTTGTGCTCATGCAAAACTATAAATAAGAGTTGTTTTGCTCTAAGGAAGGAAGGGAACGCGCGGAGCTGGAAACTGGGGAAAGCGTCGAAAAAGCTGAACGCCTTGATGGTGTACTCCGGGGGCATTTTATTCGACAGAATTTCACTAATCAGTGTACACACAAAAATGAGCGAAATTAAGGGTATTAATGATGTCTATTTGCTAGAGCGACGGCAGTTACTTCACAATCTACGCGCAGCAAAGACCTGACGGCCGTTGCCTCATAAATTGCACATATGAGCCAGCGCACGAAATTGAATGCTACGCTGCCGGAGGCGCCTTTAGCCCCTTGCCGGTAAGAAGCAAGGCACAAAAAGCGGGACCTTCTCAACAAGAGCTGGTGAAATTACTATTTGTCGTGCTGCAAGCTGTCTAGTGCAGGCTGCCAAGGTACTCGGCTACTCCTGCTGCGGTTGGATTCATAGCTTTCTCGCCCTTCTGCCAGTTGGCTGGGCAGACGTCGCCGTACTTCTCGTGGTGCTGCAGAGCGTCTACCACTCTGAGAGCCTCATGAACGGAGCGTCCTATTGAAAGGTTGTTCACAAGGGCGTGCTGTACGATGCCCTCCTTGTCAATGAGGAACAGTCCACGCAGGGCCATACCCTCCGGCAGCAGCACGCCGAAAGCCTTAGAAACCTCCTTGGTAACGTCTGCCATCAGCGGGATCTGAACGGGGCCTATACCGCCATTCTTTAGGCCCTGAGAGCGCCATGCGGTGTGGGTGAACTTGGAGTCAATAGAGCAGCCGATCACCTGCACGTCTCGCGCCTCGAAATCGGCAACGGCCTTGCTAAAAGCCAAGATTTCCGAGGGGCAGACAAAAGTGAAATCAAAAGGATAGAAAAACAACAAGACATACTTCTTCCCCTGGAAATGCTTCAGCGATATCGTGTTGAAGCTCCCATCTGGCATCACCGCCTCACACGTCACATCAGGAGCCTTCGAACCCACAAGGCACGCCATTTTCGTACAAAAGAAAGGATCAAGAAACAGTGTTTAAGAGAAAAACAAGTACCTACCTACACACACATACCAATGACGCATTCCTGCATCCTTCTCCCCTGCCGGCAATCCACACACACCCGAGCAGACGGTGGGGGGCAGGGAGCAGGCGGCTGCTGCTGCCGCACAACCGTATGAAGCGCTGCGCAAAGTCGCAGCTTGCCCCACTCCGCCCCTTAGTCGTATGGTCGTAATAGTGCCTCCCCCAAAACTGGCTATTCGAACGAATGTTTTCGAGTTCGGAATCGTCATTGAACCTGCTTTAACCGTGCTAGTGTGTGATCCAAGGATAGGGGATACACACCCCGTCGAGTTGTACTGTTACACGCAGACCCGGAGTGTTGCTAGGCAGCATCGATTTCGTGTTTCTGTTCGCTTCTCGTGATTTTCCGAGCAGCAACCCGCCCCGCAGGGCCCTTTCGCTCTCCCTATGGGAGCCTCCCCGTGGCTGAGGTAGTTTGAACCCTCAGCCATCGCTAAAGGAGGGTGCTTTGTGCCAAGTTACGCCCTCGTTCCCGTCCGAGGCGACTCTTCGTGGAGAAGGAGCACGCAGCGTCATGGAGGGCTTCCGGGATGCCACCAGTGGGTGGCTGCTGCCCCCCCTGAGGTGGACGCCATCCTCAGCTGTGAAGGGGCTGGTAGCTGCAGGAGCTCCTAGCGGCGTTTGCGAGCAGTCAGCAGCGCCTTTCTGGATGCCTTGGGATTCAATCCGAGAGGATCTGAATCCGTGTTTCGAGGATGTCACACTGCCGCTCTTCTCTCTGAGTATCCTTGTGCTAACAGTACCCTTTTTGATTCGTGCAGCTTCCTCTGCTCCGCGCTTGCTGCTCGAGCAGCAGCCGCTGCCGCAGCAGCGGCTAAGCAATTTGGACGTTTTGCGAAATACGCTGCTCGTCCTGTGTGTGCTGTTGCCGCTGGGTTTCCTGGTGGGGTCCACCGTGGAGCAGCACCTCGCCCTCCTGCGAGAGCAGCAGCTCTTCCTTTTTTTATCTAGCCTCTTCTTCGTGGCCTTTTGGATCCTCCAGAGACTGGCGGCACGTAGAGGGCACAAGCAACACGCCTGCCTCCGCGTGTGCTTGCTCCTCCACTTTGGAGGGCAGCTCTGCAGGCTGCAGACTGCCCTCCGCCGATGGCTCAGAAGCGCCTTCTTATGGACGGCTTTCCTCCCCTCAGATGCAGAGACAGTCGTCCTCGTGCTTTCCGAGCTGTTTCTTCTAATTGCCTTCTCCATCGTCGACTCCGACACTGTGCGTAACAAACACTCTAATGCGCTTGGGCACGCCTAAAAGAAGGTTTTTCAATTGAGCCGCTTGGAACGTAGGGGGGAAGGGAGGAAAAACACGAGAGTACTTACAGGATGCCGATGTCTACCAAAGGACAAAGCATCCTCCGTCCAAGCGTGTCTGCTCCTCCCTATTGCAGCATGTACAGGCGTGAATACTGGGATATATATATATATATATATATATATATATATATATATATATATATATGTACATATGTATATAGATCTGTATCCGCGTGTTTTACTTGCCGTAGCTAGGTATACAACGTTGGTTGCTGTCGCTTCTTTGCCTGCGTCCCCGCCGCATTCGCTGTTGTGTGCCTGGATACGTCTTTTTTTCTTTTTCTATTTTTATACATCTCTCTCCCTCGCTATTGCCCTCTCTATCTATCTGTCCCTCTGCCACGCGCTCTTCCTCTCTCTCTCTTACTGTATGTGTATGTATATATCTATATATGTACGTATATATGTATGTATATATTTATGTATATATATACATATGCATATATGTATGTATATATGTATGTATATATGCATGTATGTATGTACATATGTATGTACATATGTATGTATATATTTAAGTATGTGTTTGCATGTATGTCTCTGCATCATGTGTTCCTACTGCATAGGAGCCGCTATTAGGTGAAATTGCGGATGGGGGCATTTCTTCATCCCCAGAGGCTCGCGCCTCTTGGTGGAGTCTTCTTACATTCTCTTGGATGCAGCCGCTCATCGCGCGAGGCAACAGACAGCAGCTGCAGCCGTCAGACGCTTATGAGCTGATGCCACAAGACACGACGCAGGTGCGTTCCTCCTCTGCCTCTCTCTGCATGCCTAGCGCGTTGTTCTTATTTCTTGCCTATTTCATCTTTCAGTCTCTCTTCGTTCTCAAATGAGGAGCCTATTTTGCGTCTACCCTTGTTGCGTTTTTTTAATGCGCGTCTACCCTTTCGCATTTTTTTAATGCGCGTCTACCCTTTTTGCGTTTTTTAATGCGCATCTACCCTTGTTGCGTTTTTTAAATGCGCATCTACCCTTGTTGCGTTTCTTAAGTGCGCGTCTACCCTTTTTGTGTTTTTTAATGCACGTCTACCCTTTTTGCGTTTTTTCAATGCGCTTCTACCCATTTTGGGTTTTCCTTCCGCCCTTCGTTTGCCTTCTCCCCCCCTCTTCCGTGTCTGGTGGCTTCTTCTTGCTGCGTTGCGCGGCTTCTTGCCCTTTATCGCGGGTGCCTCTTTCTCTAATCTGCACTGCATGCGCTGTTTCTCCCGTTCTTTGCACAGGCGCAAACAGAGGCTGTGCTTGCTGCCTGGGAAGCGGAGGTGGAAGCGGCGGCAAGGACTACGTCGAGGGGTGGTGGATCCGAGCATACGCGCACGCGTGTTGTACCCGAGCGAGTACCTCCATCGCTCACTGTCAGCACAGAATCTAGCGAGACTTCCGCAGCTCTCTTGAGGCCAGAGGCGGAGGAGAGAAATCCTGGTGCCTCGGCTGCGCGAACTTCGCTCAGCAACAGCAGCAGCGGGAGGGTCAGTTTGTTCAGAATCCTCTGGAGGACATATGGCGGCATTTGCGCTGGCTCTGCTCTCCTAAAACTCGTGTACGATGTGCTGCAGTTCGTAGGACCTGTGGTGTTGCAGCAGCTAATCCTCTTTTTGCAGCAAAGCTCCGACTCGTAAGTAATGCGTCCGTGCTAAGGGGCGCTCCTGTGGCAGTTTTGGCAGTGCGTGCGGAGGCACTGGCCTCTTTGAAGTTTGGCGTAGGCAAGGCTGCTGTGTGAGGGTTAAGGGGCAACAGGGTGCGTATGTATGGTCTCCCTCCCACGTACGGTGGGGGACGTCACAGGATGCGGTGCCAGCATCTTAAAGGGTTGAATGTCGTGTTTATATATATATATGTATATATATATGTGCGTGTGTGTGTGTATGATTATATACATGTATGTGTGTGTATGTGTATGTATGCATCTATATGTTTGTATGCATACACATGTTTGTGTATATATGTATTTATATGTATATATATGTATATACACGTATCTATATATGCATTTATCTATATATATGTGTGTTTGTGTGCATGCTGCGCCTTTTGATTGTTGTAGAACGGTGCCGTCGCCTCCTTTGGAACGGGGTCTGTTGTTTTGTGGGTTGCTGCTGGTGGCGAGCGTCACGCAGACGGCCGTCCTGCATCAGTATTTTCATCGGCAGTTCCGTCTTGGCATGCGTGTTCGGGTAGCTGTTTCAGCTCTCATCTATAGAAAGGCTGTAAGAATTCAGCTAGGGGCACCGCCGCCTTCTTCTTCCTCCTCCTGTGGCAGCAGCGGCATTGCCAACAGCAGCAGCAGCAGCAGCATGAACAGCAGCAGCAGAACGACAGGCCAGTACGTCAATCTGCTGGCTGTGGATGCCCAGAGACTCCAAGATGTGATGGCGTATCTGCACATTCTCTGGTCGGCACCGCTACAGATTACGATTGCCTTGTTCCTGCTCTTTCGCCTGCTAGGCATTGCTGCCTTCGGGGGACTGTTGGTGATGCTTCTGAACGGACCAGCGACAGGTGGGAAGTGCACGTGTTGAGGGAGGGGGGGGCGTCGGCTGCTGTTGTCTGCGAGGCTTTAGCGTCTGTTGTGTTTTTAAACGGAATGGGGAAAGGCCAGTGGAGGGTGAAAAAAGGGGGGGTCGCTGTGTGCTGTCTTCTTCTTCCACTTTGACTGATGTGCGCTTTGTTCGCAAAAAATGGTGAGCGTGCATGCCGAAAGCTGTTTTCTCGCGGGGCAGAGAGCGGCGGCTCTTGCGAGTGGGGGCTGGGGTGGTGATAATGGTGGTGATGATGGTGGTGATAATGGTGGTGATGATGGTGGTGGCCGCAGGCTGGATTGGCCGCATTGCGACCCGCATGCAACGGCGGCTGATGGGGATACGTGATGAGCGGAGCACCGCATGCACTGAGCTTTTAAGTGGAATGAAGGCGATCAAGATGTATGCCTGGGAGTTGTCTTTTTACTCTCGGATCAACAGCATCCGCGAACGGGAGCTGAACGCCTTGAGAGTCTACTGGAGGCTTATGGTTGCTTCTCGCGCGCAGTGGCTTGTGGCTCCAGTGTTTGTTTCCATTGCCACCTTTGGCAGCTACGTGCTGCTTCATGGAGACTTGGACGCAGCCACCGCCTTTACTGCAATGTCTCTTTTCAACATCCTGAGGTTCCCCATGCAGCTGTTGCCTATGACGGCGAACAACACGCTGGAGGCGAAGATTGCGCTGAGTCGGCTGCAAGCTTTTCTCGAGCAGGAAGAAGCGCAGGGTTTGCCCCCCCTAGGAGACAAGCATGTAGAATCGCCAGTGCCTCCGCCCCCAACAGCGCAAGGGCCGTCGCAGCTTGGCAGTGTCTCCCCCGGCAATACACGCATGCAACGCGAGCTGTCAGTAGATCGCCGAGAGCCTTCTTTCGAGGGTTTTCCCGCGATCGAGGTAGAAGGCGTTTCCTTCGCATGGCCTAACGGCACGCCGCTCCTTAAAGACGTGTCCTTCAAGTGTCACAAGGGTGAGACTCTTTTACGAGAAAAAGCAAAGACGTCCCGTAGCAGGAGGAAGGCAGGGTAGAACCTTGTCTTTGTGGTATCCACCGTTGAATACCGTATTCCGTGCTGTCTTTTCTGAAGCGCTTCTTCTGCGCGTGCTCGCTGTCTGTGCATGTACATGATGTGCATGCCCATCCTATACATGCATGCACAGAGAGCGGTTTGAGGTGTGAAGACGTACATGTACGGCACGAGGCGCTCCTGCCTTGCGGCTGCCCGCCTGCCTACCTGCCTGCTTGCCTGTTCCTGACCTGACAGTGCTGCGCGTGCTCGTGAGGTTTGCGCTGTACGCTCAGGCGAGTTGGTTGCCGTTGTCGGGCCTACAGGTGCAGGGAAAAGTGGCTTGCTGTTGTCGCTTCTTGGCAGCACTGTGCGTGTTGCACCCCGCCGCGGGGGAGCTGCGCGCAGCGGCAGAGATCAGCCTCCAGCAGCGAGTTCTTCAAGCTTTTCGCCAGGTTCTCCCCTCTACTGCGACCAAACGCCCTTAAGCAGCGCCCGCATGCTGGTGCCCGGCACGGTGGCCTATTGCAGCCAAGTTCCCTGGATCCAGAGTGCTACGCTGAAGGAGAACATTCTGTTTGGATCTGCATTCGACGAAGAGTGGTGAGGAGAGAGACCCCACAGCACCAACGCGTCAATTCTCACGCGGATCTCGACTTGGTGGCGTGTTGTGTTCGGCCTAACTCGCCTCGCTAAAATGTGCCGCTTTCCTGCAGAAATACATATCCTGCACACACATATATATAAGTATATTCATGTTGCTGCATATACATGTACATATGTATATATACACATACATCCACTCACATATATCTCTATGCAAGCATGCAGCCAGCGTCCTTTGGGTCGGCCAGTGCCACAATATAAGCAGTTTGAACACATGTGCGAAATTTCGCCACCCTTCCGTTCGTTCGCTTTTGCGGGGAGGGAGGCTTTTTGGGGGGGCTCTTCCCGGCAGAGCCGATCGTGGCTTAATTCCCCTCATCGAAAGGGGTTGCTTTGCGACATCACCACTGTTGCGATCTAAAGGTACTTCAAGGTGCTCGAAGCATGCGCCCTGCTCCCCGACATATCCGTGTTGCCTGGGGGAGACGAGACGGAGATCGGAGAACGAGGCCTCAATCTTTCTGGTGGTCAGAAGCAGCGAGTTGCTCTTGCTCGCGCAGTCTACCGACGTTCCGAAGTGTACATGCTCGATGACTGCTTGTCAGCAGTCGACGTGCATGTTGCGCAACACATTTTCTCTCAGTGCATCAAGGGCCTCCTCCGGAACGCTGCAGTGCTGCTCGTTAGCCATCGGCTTGCAGTGCTTCCAGACTGCGATCGCGTCTTGTTCTTCTCCAGCGGGCAGCAAAAATACTTTGGGCGCTTGCAGGTGCGATTCAAGACGCGAAAAGCAACGGGGATTAAGGGCGCACCTGCGGACTGGCATGTGCTGTGTGATCGAGCTGGCTCCTCCTGAACCTACTATATGGGCAGGCAGGGAGATAGATGACATCTTGGTATCTGTCTGTCTCTGTCTCGATACATGAATATAATTATGTACATAAATATAATTATGTACATAAATACAATTATGTACATAAATATAATCATACATGCATGCATCCTTATAAACGACCCGAATTTCATCTATCCATGCTCACAGAAATACATACAAATACAAATACACACGTATATGTATACATCTATATATAGATCCAAGGGCACACTTTTTACTAGGCCTCTTTTGCGCTTTGGCAGCGGCTGCATACGGTGTAAATGCCGTTGCGTACGTGTCGTGGCTGCCCATGCAGGAAGCCCTCTCCCTCTCAGATTTTGCGGCCTTTGCGGCGAGCCGCGCTGAGCAAGCCGTAGACGAGCAGGAACCATTGGAGGAGGGCGTTGCAGAAGAGGAGATTACGCAGCAGACTTCCGAAGACATCGCAGCGCACACCGCTGCCATGGACGCTACAAGCCGCAGGACCACAGAACAGAGGTAAAGCCTGCAATTGATTTCACACGCAATTGACGCATGCACCGCATGCGTCAATTGCGTGTGTGTGTGGGTGTGTGTGTGTGTGTGTGTGTGTGTGTGTGTGTGTGTGTGTGTGTGTGTGTGTGTGTGTGTGTGGTGGTGTGTTTGTCTGTCTGTCTGTCTTTTTGTGTGTCTCTCTTCTCTTGGTGGTTCTCTCTCCCTTTTTGTTTTTTTGTTCTGCTTTTTGTGTTGTGTGTGTTCTGTTGTGCGTCCGTGTTTGGTGTTGTTTTTTTCTCTCGTTGTCGTCTTGGTGTCTCTCTTTCTGGGGCTTCTGGTGTTGGTTGGGTTGTGTTGTGTTCCTGTTGTGTGTGTCTTTGT